>NC_043756.1:25715001-26062709 GCF_902148845.1 Salarias fasciatus
GTGCCTGTTTGGGGTATCTCTCGTTTAACTTAAGCAGTTTGGAGTAAAAATTGTAAAACTTTCATAGCACTTTCTTGACAGTGGAGCTTCAGAGACACAGAAAACGAACCGCTCCCACCGTGGGACTTCTGAAAACGATGGAGCTCCGTCTCCATGGAAACAGGAGAAGATCCTCCAGTATTCCCACATGTTTGTATGGAGGACTGCTCTTCCTCTATCCGTGGATGATCAGCAGCCTCACGCCGTTCAGGGAAAACCGACTGAAGCGAAGGTGAGACGCAGAGCCATCAAAAGTCATATAGAAAACTACGTCATTTTTGCAACATTGTCATGTAAACGTGAAACTTTTCTGAAATGAAAACTCAAAAAAACCTTGAAACATCGTGTCGAAGCTCATGGTTCACCTTTTCATCTTGAAGAGTAACTCAAAAAAACTTGTTTGCAAGCAGCAGAGAAATGCATTTCCTAGAGAAAAGATAAATCTTCGTGTTTAATTTTATAATAATGAGCATTAAAAAGCTCAAATGAAGATCAGAGATGAGGTGAGTCTGAGAGGAGAGGCTCTCAACAGACTGTATCAGTGCAGATCTCAGTCCAGGATGGAGAACAGAGAGAGTTTTATGTTCCACACTCTGAGGCGCTTCAGGAACATTTATTTGTCCAGCAGGTTTCAAATTAAAAATGACACGTGAAGTAGGACAGCGGCCTATTCTGGGGGTTTACTCATGCATTCTGTGGGTGTTTGGAGGCGCCGCTCTCAGCAGGCGGCTGCCGGTGTTCATTTATAAACACATCCCCAAAGATTTAATTTCCCACGGTGGCATGAAGAGACTGCTTCTGAAAAACCTGCTGCTCATGAATCTGCAGTTGGTATATTTGGCGTCAGAAGCTCCGTCCTTTCTGCCAGCTTCACGCTTGGTGTCATTTCACCTTCGCCTTTCCTGGGATTTTACAGGTAGTATTTCCCATCTTTCCTGTTCTCTTTTGGCTGATTCCAAACTACTTCCAGTGTTTTACTGGAGTTGAGCCGTTGAGCAGGATCTGCGGTGGCGAGCAGAGACGGTGAACGCATCTCCAGGGCCGTGAGGTGGGAAGCGTCTGGTTCAGACGCCCGCAGACCAAACGCTGCTCCGGAATCTTCAGTCCGCAGGTCGGCGTTTCACCACGGTAACCGAAGCGGCTCCTCTGAACCGTCCTCCGGCGGGACGGAGACGCCAGCCGAGCTCCGTCCCGCCGGTGGACGATTCAGAAGAGCCTTCCGACCCTGATGTGCTCAGGAGGAATTCCGCTCCTGAAAGAGGAGCGGGATTAGAAGCAGGTGGCCGGACGGCTGTTGTCTCAGCGCCTCGGCCTTCTGATAACACTTTCTCTGCAGCTGCACCATCTGGGCTTTGATGTAACGAAGCCGGCCAGGGTTTTTCATTCATTACAATTCGTCAACTGAAGCCGCCGCCACCTCTCAGCTGCAGCGAGAAGTCGGACGTTACCTGAGCCAGAGTCTTGGTGAAGTTTGACAAGTGAGTCTTAACAAAAAAAAAGACGGTAAAACTTTACAATATGACAAGGCTAAAACAAGAACTGACTTAACATTATAACAAGCAAACGTGCCAATTGGCCATTGACCAGTTTTTCACGATTGTCAGCACACGTTTCTCAATACAATAGCGGCTTTCTCAATACTGCAACCACAAAACGCTAAACCTGACACTCCCTTTGCAAGAACACTCTTGCCATCAAGCCTCTACATTGTGTTCACAAAATGGAACTCATGTTTTCATTTGCTACACACAGTCGTATTGTCCGATGACACATACCTTTCATTGAGCACACACAACTAAGCTTTTGCTGCACACTACCAAGCATTCACAGCACACTGTAGTACAGTACAAAATGGAACACACCGCATGAATGACAGTGACTCTGGAAAATAAGATATTTCTCCTTTCGTAAAAATGACTCAATAGCCTATATTTTTCATGAAAAAAAATCTAAACTTAAAACAGCACACAAATATGCAGCCAAAAATGTTTTATTTTTGGACATAGTTGAAGAATCATCATGATCAAACGTCATCATGCCTTTGGTTTCTGTCAGGCCAGAGGGCCTCGTCCACATCACAGGCCATGTTCCCCCTATTGAGACATCTCTGAAAGAACCGCCTTGAGTGGCGCATGAATCCCTGAATGGACTCGCGGCTGACGTCCCCACAGGTTCCTCCCATGGCCTGGACCAGTGGGACCTGGGTCTGGGGGTTTCACTCATACACCTTCCACCTCCAAGCAGAGAAGAACTTCTCTATGGGGTTGAGGAACGGAGAGTAATGTGGGAGGAATAACAGCATAAAGCTGGGGTCGGCAACTAGATTTGGCATCGGGCCACTTTTTTTTTTTGGGCACTTGAATCTCGGGCCAGGGGGGTTGGAGCTCGCGCACGCGTCCGTCCGTCCGCGCACCGGGAGAGCGGTGGAGGGGGGGCGTGCGTGTGTGTGTGTGTTGGAATCAAGTCACGGGCCGGATTGGACGGTTCGGCGGGCCGGAAGTTGCCGACCCCTGTTATACAGTGTGCCGACCTGAATTTGTTGAGTTTTGAACACTTGTGTGTTGTAGGTTGATATGACATGAGAAGTGCGTGTAGCAACTGAACATTGTGCGTAGTGTTTGGACGACAAGGTGATGTGCAATTGGTCTCAGAGTGTGAAGAAGGAAAGTCAGAGTCGAGCGGAGTCATAAGGGAGTGTGAAGTAGTGACAGTTCGGGTCGGACAAATGGTACGTGAAGTTACTTTACTTGTACTTGTACTTGTGTTGGTGTGGCCATTAGGTGACCGTGGCGACCAGCATCCTGAAGGTGGCTCTGTCCTGGGCCTTGCGGATAAGATCGGGCAGTGGGCGGTCCTCGGAGATTTGTTTCAGCCAGGAAAGCCTCAGACGGCCGCGGGGCGCTTCCAGTTGTTTGGCGGACGGAGGGTTGCCTCGGCGACGATTAATTTGGCAGTAATGTCATCGCCAAGGCGAGAGACGTGTCCGAAGAGTTGTGGTCTTCTTCTCTTGATGATGGTTGAGAGCGGTACGGGATCACGAGCTCTGGCGTATACAGCCTACACAAATTGTGCCACAGTTTAGATTTGTGTGTGTTAACAATCGGGAAAAACTGTAATGAAAGAACAAGCAAAGGCTTCGACCTGATGCCACACAAACACCTTTTGTGTGACTCCGTCATTGTATACCGAACTGTCTGAGGGTTTGAATGAGGATTAAATGGTGGCCGAACCCAAAATGTCCTCCTGTTTCTTTCATTCCTTCCCTCCTGGGTTCCGGTCTCAGACCTTTCAGATCTTCCACGACGCTACGAACCGCCTGACATTACAGCCTCCAGGAATACTGTCAGCCTCAACACCGCTGTGTGAATGTGTGTGTGTGTGTGTGTGTGTGTGTGTGTGTGTGTGTGTGTGTGTGTGTGGTGAAATGGACGTCCCTCCTCAGCACCGGGTGTCCGGCTGTGGGTGGAACCCAGCAAATAGCCGCTTTTCCACTGAGCAGCACCAGAAATATCCCCCGTTGTCCAGCCTGCTCGGCCACTCATCAGCGGCGCTGCAGCTGGTTTCCTGAAGACGAAGCTCACGCCGTGTTCTTCAGCCGCACCGTCTCATGTGAGAACAGAAACCGTCCACTCCGGCACCATCCAGGCCCAAGGTCTGAGGCTTAGAGTCAAACTGGAAAAGACTTTTTCTTGATTTAAAGCAGTGATTCTCAGCCTTTGTCTTGAGGGACCCACCTTTGACGACCTGTTTAAAGTTCTGTTGAAATTCGGATTCACTTGGCAGAAACACAATCAAGACATGTTAAAAAGCGTCACACCGTGTCTGGATTGATTCAAACATCATGTTGTTGCTGCTCTTCTGTGAATGTAGAAAGACTCCTGGCAGATCCAGGATGCCGAGTCTGGTCCTGACCCTCCTCGGTGACTCAGTGCTGGTCTTTACTGGAACACACACGTCAGCAGAACCCGGTCGTCCAGCCGCAGAGCACAATGCAGCATTAACCCCCCAGGAGGGCGCGGTTTGATCTGCACCGTGGGGGTTCTCTGGAGGGGTGGAGGAGCCAGCGGGGGACGGCCAGCCTGTGAAAACCCAAGTGTGTGCCGGTAAAACGCCTCGCATGAAACGGTGCTTCGGCTCCACTAATAGATCTGAGGCAGAATGAGGAGATTGTGTGAAAACTTTACGATATGCTCGTTAGTGTGGAAACAGAGACTCGATCCACGTGTGTTTCTAGTTTCGCTTTACTGTTTTCATTTTAATGGGATTCGATGGGACAGTGAAGAAATGGACCAGAAAGGGTCCAGAAAGTCTGCTCAACATCCAGGTCGCTTCACATTCTCATCTGGTCTGATCCAGCTTGATGTAGAGATCCGTTGATCCTGTTTCTTTGCTCTCAGGGTTGTTGGATTTTCAATGGAACAGTTCCTTAGTGTTGTTTTCAGACTACCTGACCCGAGACCGAGTCAAGACCTTAAAGGACTGAGTCAAAACCAAGACTGGAACCTTCCAAGACCACAACAGGAGCAAAACATTAAGCGGACGAGTCAAGACCAAGACCAGAACCCCAAAGTCGAGATAAGACCAAGACCAAGACCAAGACCGTGGAAGTTTGGCCTTGAGTACGACATTTGTTACCGTATGTTTAACTTGACTTTAATCTGTTGTTATTTATGTATTTTTAATATTTTCTTTTTCCTTGGTGGTGAGTTTGTGCTGTTTTCCTGAAGCGTGTCTCCAGCTCAGGTATCTCAGCAGTCTGGGAAACAGGAACCAGGCATGTATGTGATACATGTGTTTCCCGATAAGACATGGATCAATACATAGATACAGAATGTTTTCATCCATGTTCTATACACAGCAGAAAAAGATTGTATCTGTGATTCGTTGTTTTCTTTACACTGCGCTCGTTTCACCGTGTGTGGCCAGTGTGAGTCAGATGAAGGATCTGTTCTTCTTTCCAGTAACTTAATCATTTCATGGGAGACTTATCTGTTTCTGGATGTCAGAAGAATCTACTGTTTATCTTTACCTGCACAGATTCAAACAGCCGAGCTTGTTTTCTAACAGCAAAAATAAATAAATAAATAAATAAATAAAATAAAATAAAAAGAAAGAAGAAGACCCTGTTTCAAGTATTCATTCATGAAAATAAAACGAGTGATTTTGGAATGTTTCTGAATTTTTCCCATCTCTGCCTTGTCTGGACTGCTGAAGCTCAGCAGCAGTTTCTCTCTAACTGGTTTGATGTCTCATTTCTGCCGCTGCAAAGAAAACATCTGCAGCATCTTTTCTTAAAAAAGAGAAAATTTACCTTGATCCAGTTTTCCAAGTAGAGATGCATCAGTTGTACATTCACAGTGGGAGTTCATGGACTGATGTATGGAGGATCGTGACTTATTTTGAATATCAATCTCATATGTTTTACATTCAACGTTAACTTAAAATTTTAGACTTTATGTATATACGTGACTTGACGCCACCAGAGGGCGCTTGTGAACTTCTCACTGTGAGAATCATGCTTTAAAAGATTTTGTGTCTGGACTTCTTTGCCGTTTGGGCTGTATTAATAAAAAGTGTCTCCTCACTGAATGAATCCAGTCACTCAGTCACTAACTTCCCCTTTGAATGCCTTCAAATGAAAGTTCAGCAGTGGGTTCGTCATTGAGGCGCCGTCGTGGCGCCTCAGCCGAGTCCTCGGAGCTGGAAGTGAAAAGGTGAGCGGCGGCTTTGGCGTTTCCACATCAATGGTGAGAAAGTTTCTACAGACGCTCCGGGAATCGATCAGTAATGTGTCAGTCAAGGTTTTCAATTCCCAAAATTGAAGTGACTTTTTGGTCTGCAGCACGACAAACGGCTGCTGTGAGAGCGCGGGAGACGACAGCGAGGCGTCGTCAGGGCACGGCTCGCTTCTCGTGCACTGGAGTGATTTTCCAGCCAGACTACACGGAGAATAACTCGCCGGAGTCAATTTTGGGTGCAATCACACAAAGCGATAAGTGGCAATTTCAAGCCTAATAATTGAGGCTGAAGAAAAAGTTTTCTGTAAATTTGTTTGGTGAGAAAGTACGGCGCTCTGTGCCACTGCTGTGATTCTCGACGTTAGAAAGCAGAGATGTGGGGGCTGCAAACCTGGAGTTCGACTCCAGGCATTTTCTCCAACAGCTCAGTTATTTTCAGTCTTTTAAATCTTATTTTGAACTAAACGGCTGCTGTGCCGACGGCGCCTGAGCGGCTTCATTGTTTATCTGTCAAAGCAAATTCAGATCTGTTGAAAACCTTATCGTCAAACTGAAGGTTTTTTTTAAAGTGCTCTTTTAGTGCTTTCTTTAGAAATGATCATAGATGTTTGAGGCAGCCTCCTGTTTCTGTCTTGACCTGTCGTCTTTTAGGTTCAGTGAAGGTTAAGAAGCACCCAGATGGTGTTCTGCTGCTTCTGCTGGACCTCAGCCAAACAGCAAGAGGACAAATAGATGTGTGTAGTTTAAACTTGGCTCAGCGTTCAAGAAAGGTTGCGATGGTTATGAGAAAGGTTCAGTCAGCTTCCAAGAAAAGAAACACTTCCTCTGTGCCAGCAGAAGAAAGGGTCTGCTGGCACATAGGAAGATCGACATGATCCAGGTTCATGGAGGTAACAGTGAAAGACCATGAAGACCATTCCACTGTGACAACGGTTCAACGGTTCTCTAAAACTGGTAGAAGAACTTTAGTTTTGCCCTTCAAGCGTTGCTTGTAACCCCAGGGCCATGAAACCTTTGATTTCCCCATTTTCCACTCTGTCTGTGTCCGTGGAACAAGTCATACAATAGGAACTAATTTCTGTCATTTATTTGCTTCATTCATCTGATTAGTTTACTGAAAGGTGCTCTAATCAGTTATTTCATCACCAAAAACCACGATGAACACATCTGTGATCTTCCAGGTCTAGAGGGGAGGAAAATGGACTTTCCACCCAGGAGCTAAATGTGTGTTATCTGTTATTTTTATTCAGGTCACACAGGACAGCATGGTTATCTGAGCGCTTCATGGAGGGTCGGGTTCAGGCCAACAACGAATAAAATGATCACCTACCGACTTTATTAAATCTCCAACAAAGGCCAACAGGAGACGAGACGACCAGCGAGCAGCTTCGCCAAGGCTCAAGAAATCCTGCTGGTTTTATTGAGGCTTCACAATGAGAAGGTGACTTTCTGCCTGTTTCACTGAGGTCCAACAAGCCAGAGGGGTTGTTCGCTGATCATGACTTCAGCAGAAGACATGAGGAAGTCCCTCGTCTCAGTTCAGTCCAGGCCGTCCTGAACGAGTTGTGTCTGTGGAACAGTGGTCTGCATCAGGACGAAGCGAGAACCGGAGAAAAACCAGTGGAAAAGCTCCTCACTCTGACATACGGGGACATACTGGCTCTGTTTAAACATGGAAGGGACTCTTCTTTCTGAACTGCTTCCAAGAGATAAAGTGCCTCAGAAAAAGGAGACGGACTTCCATTCTGCAGCTGCCCCACACTGACCCCCCCACCCAAATATTCAGCAGGCATGCCGACAAACCATCTATCTGCATTCCTGCAATCCTCCAGGGTCCGAGAGAGGAACTTCACCAGAATCACAAGAGCAGCGGAGACCTTCTCCGAGCCCCTGGGAGGAGCGAGTGGCTTGATTTCAACACACACAAGCTAAAAATACACAAATCCACAGCGGCCGGTTGGGGAAATAGCTGCTTTTTTAGCTCAACTTGATGTAGATGATGATTGTCGGGTTACAAAATAACTCATCAGCCTCTTTTATAGTTCACTCAGTCGCAGCGACTGAAGCTGAACACATCTAAAAAAAACTCTCCTTGAGAGCCAAATTGCATTTGAAGCCTTCTGATACCTGGCTGTGGACGGCGGGACGCGGTCGGCAGCATGAATTAAACTCTCTTAGCTGCTCTGGCAGGCTGCCTGGCAGCTCAAGAGGCTTTAATATTCAGCTTCCACTTTGTGTTGCTTGAATCTTTTATCGTTGAGCCTTTTTGTTCCAACTCCTTAGTTTAAAATGGTAAATTGTGGTTCTCCATTCGAAAACATCGGCACTGTGTCGCACTGAGCCAGAGACACAGGAACACACAGTTGGCTGAAGTCACCTGAAGCTGGCTCTCACACTCCAGCGTTTCCACCCAGGAGGTGTCTCTCATGCAGAAACCCACCAAAAGACAAAGAGCCAACAGCAGGAAAGATGGATGGATAATCGTATCTATTAGATCTCAGGAGAAAAAAACTGGAGCTGAAACTCTTCCTTTATTTAGTGAGCTGCACCTTTATCCATCAAAATCATTTCTCCAAGCCCCAGAAAGCTTTTCTGAAACATCTTTAACTGCTTCTGTTGAGGTTTTGTCTCCAGTATGTTAAAGCCGGTGAGTTCAGGCCAAACTGCTCTTTTCACAACACGTCATTTTAAGTCGGAGCTGTTGCTTGTAAATCGTTTCCTCTGGCTGGTTGACTTCATATGCGCTGCTGTTGTGTTATTGCTCTGCATAGTCTTTTTTCTGATTGAGACCTTCAGTATTTGTGTCTGACCTGGGCTGTGTGCTGTCGGAGAAAATGACTTGGATTACGCCCATCCAATGACCAGGCAGAGAAACTCCCTGCGGAAACAGCAATGCTTAACTGGCAGGGACTGATGCTCACTGTCCAGAAAATAAAGACATTGCAGTGTCTGAATCACACTTTTTTGTTGGTGATGTGGAAAAGATGTGAGGCTGGAAGCTGCTGGTCAAACTTTATCGTACGGACAAAAACTCTGCAGAAGTCCTGTATCAAAGTAAATCAGCTTCTTCTTCTTCTTTCTTTTCCAACAAAAGCCATTGAACTTTCAGGGAGAGTACTCCGGGTTTTGATTTTAGTCAGTGTTCATTAAATGTCCCAAACTGATCCTGCAATCAAAAAGAATTCGATCAGACTGATAAAAACAGTGAGCCTGTTAACGCGGCTCTTGCTAAGGACCAATTCTGTGTTGTACTGCTGCTCCTTTGGGGCTGATGTGTATCGGGGTCCTCGGCCCCAGAAACTTCAGACGTGCCATTTCCAGATGACTCCCAGGACGTCTCCAGGTCTCTGGAGCTTGAAGACTCTGTGAGTCTCAGGTTTTTAGAGCTTTTCTTCAGTGTTCATGTAAATGTTTTCAACCCACTTCATGTGATCGAGGTTCGCTGTGACTCTTTTTGACAGCTGTCCCAGTTTCCACTGCATGTGACGTTGGATGGATTTTGACGGACTTTGAGAGGCGCACGGTGCAGCTTGTTAGAAAAAAAAAAAGGTGCTTCCAGCTCAGTGAGCCACCATTGAGGAGATTTAGACCATATCTGTTAATCTTTAGGCACAAGAGGAAGACGACGAGATGAAGAGAGGTGGAAGAGGGTGTAAACATGGAGCAGATCTCGGCAGGAGGTTGACTCACTGCTGCTCAGTATTCAACTGACTCAGCTGATTGAGGGTTTAATGAATGAATAAGTGTTCATCCGCAGAACCGCTGGGTTGGAGATGAGAAGGGAAGGGAGCACGAGAAGACAGCCATAAAAAGGACAATAACTGGCTGACAAATCCATCCATCACAGGGCACACACACACACACACACACACACACACACACACGCACACACACACACACATACCAGACTTATGGGGTAGTCATTGATCAGCCCCACAGGAACGAATTCTGGACTCAACGCAGTTTTAAGACACTATTATTGGAGAGACCAGAAAGCAGAACGCTGCAGTAATCACTACAGCCGAAGCGACTGTGGCTCTGTTCTTCAGATGGGAGGATCGTATGTTGGATAAAAAGTGAGCTCAGACTGAAACATGACAGCCGGGCTTTAAAGTTGGAAAAGCTCTTGTCTTGTCTGTAATGCTGCGTGAAGCAAGCTGCTTCTAATCGCCGCAGACAGACGCCACTCCTCAGATCCTTTGATTAACCTTTCCTCAAACAGAAAAGGCAAAGAGGGGCCTGTAATAAAGAGGTCTGGCAGCGTTAACTCTGGAAAGTAGAGTTCTTGATGTCAGATTAATGAAGCTAATGAACGAATTACTCTGTCATTCGCTTCCTCTCAGCCCAAAACGACAAGATGCTTGATTTGAGATCAGCTAAATGTCAGGAAGAAGCCTTGAAGCGTCCTGGTCTCATTCCCAGCGAGTGTGTTTCTGAGCTGCTGAGACGCCCCCGAGGAGCATCAGTGATCAGAGCAACGGGGCAATTCCGCTTCCTGAGCACGGACAGCGAGGAGAGTGTGTGTCGGGTAAAGGTCGGCTGGATTAAACAGGGATGTGACCCGGGAGACCTGCAAACCACCGAAGATAAAGCGGACTTAATCAATTCTACTCAAGTATGTGAAATAAATCCAGATCAGCCATGACATTATGACCACAGGAAATAACACCAGCTATCTCCTCATCACGTCTCCTGCCAGCGGGTAACAAACCAGCCTTTCATGTATTTTAATGTCAGCTGGAGACTTCAACCCACAACCGGACGATTGTACCAGCTGAGAAACAGCTGCTGCATTGGATCAGGAGCTGGAAATTGAAGTTTGCCTTCAAAGCAAAAAAAAAACAAAAAAAAAAAAACACCATCAGGAGGGTGAAACTCACCTGCCTCACGACCGACTAACCCCAGTCCACGTTCTCTCTTAGACGGAGAGCCATCCAACCTTTTTCTTTACAAACCAAAGCAGCGTTTCTCTCTGACAAACAGACAGGAAGCTCAAACCGACACTGCAGGGATGAGAAACCATTGATCCCTATCAACTCAAACCACTGGAGGCATGAGATGGTCAGCTCTGGAGGGCCCAGCAGGACTTATATGCATTGATCATTATTCCCAGAATGCTCCATCCTGCAGTCATGTGTCCTCGGTGTGAACAGGGACTGAAAGTTTGAACATCTTTAAACCAAACCTCAGTGTCTTTTTCTTTCTTTCTGATTCCAAACCGCTCACAGCAGATCTCACACAAAGAGAAACTGCTCTCTCCTTGACGGCAATTACGTCTCAACTTATTGGAGACTTTGAGTCCCCTTCATGATTCGAAGAGATTTAAAGACGCTGCGATGAAAGGACTTTGTTCTGTGTCAAACATAATAATGGATTTCTGAGTCCCTGAAGCTGCTGGACAATGAAAAGGTAACTTTTAGAGAGAATCAGCAGTGATTCTGCCCTCTAGTGGCCACTGTAGTTACTACAGGCTCACAGGAGACAGCGGGGTCACGTGTCTGGAGCTGGAGTGTTTTCCAAAAGTTTCACCATGAGAGGTGTTTCCAAAAAGTGGCAATTTTCTGTGTAAAGACTCCAAAATGCAAAGGAAGCTTTGTGTTGTCACTTGAAGACTGTCGTGTTAATAAAAACACTTTCATGTGTGCATTTACACATTTGAACATAAATCACAAAATATAAAGAAACCTTTGGCGGAAAACTGGGCGTACGGCCGGAGGCAGGAGTCTCTGTCTCCACCCAGCAGGGGGCGCCGCTGTTTACCCCAAAAGATGTGGGACTTTATTTAGAGAGAACCTGAAGAACCAGGGACCCAGCAGAGCCTCTAATGGGGGCTGGACAGAGGAGACAGGACTGTTTGCCTTTCCAGGACCTCGAATGACGGCCGGTGTTGAGCGGTAACAGCAGTAAGGGGTCTGCCTCATCTTGGGTCCGGCTCATTATGAGCATCACCGCTGTGGGGAGGAAACCAGGCCACCATGGCGTTGGTGTCTGGTTCTAAGACGTCATTAAACCAAACAATAAAAATGTGACCTGTGTAAATATGTCACCCTCATTATTGGTCATAATCAATACTATCAGGGCTAAATTAACAGATCTCTAATTTATTCAGCCCTCAGCCAGTGTCCGTTCGTCCACGGTGACGCTGTTCGCTGCCGCCATAATCTTCCTCCAGACAGCATTTTTTTTTATATTCCTTTAATTCTGGTTTCTGTTCTTCCACAGAGCTCCCCCTGATTTACCTCCACCTCAGACATGAGAGGATCTATTTCCAGCCTGGAAAAGTTTCTCTTTTTGACCATGTCTGACCTCAGTGGGTGGGGCTTCTGAACCATGAATATTTCAGGACGTGACACATTAATGCATTTATCAACCCCCCAATCATTCAAACGCTGAGATCAGTCAGATATGAAAGCTTCATAAATCTCACGTGTGTCCTGTCATACGGTGAGATCAACGCTCATTTCTGCGCTCATTTCTACACTAGATTGATAAATGAGGACCACGGTCTCTCTGAATCCTTCTGTTATGGCTGTCGCTGTATTCTCCTGCATTCCCCCCCTCCAAGTGTGAGTGTGTGTCTGTGTCTCTGTGTGTGGTTTCCCAGGTTTGCTGCTGCTGCAGGAACCAATCATCGCTTCATCGCTGCACCTGGGGAGCCTCACCAGAGAGCAGAGTCAGCCGATCCGGCGAAGCACCTGAAGAGTTTAAGCGGCTGGCAGGACCCTGACTGGCAGCTGGCTGTGACCAGACACGCTCACGTGCCTCCTGGAGTCAGTTGTCAGTGAGAACTTGTTAGATGGTGAGGCACTCGATCCTGTTTTTGGCACTCAGTTCTGTGTTTTGGTTTCAGGAATCTTTTGTTGTATTACCCCTTTTTTTAGTTACCTTTAGGCCTTGTGTTTGTGGTTTGATAGCTCTAGTTTGAGTCTCTTTTTGTTACCGTTTAATCTTACTTTTGTTAATAAATAACTTAATTTTCCACATAACATCTGTGGTTTTTTTATGTACCGCCATTTACCTTTCTCCTCAACGAGCTGATTGTAACTCCTTCCATGTGCTTTTTTTTTTTTTTTTTTTTTTTTTTAAATAAATAGCAAGCTTCTACTTTGTACCAACAAATAACTTGTTTTCATATAAACAACAGATTAAAGCAAATTAAAATGATTTTTCACAATCTGATCCGTCATAGAAAATACATTTAAGAAGCTGAGAAGAATAAAGGCTATTTTCTCCATCCATGAACACTAAAACTTGTGAATAGAAATAAACTAAAAGCATCGGAAGTAGGTATAAAAATCTGAATGTTAAACAAGAACGGTTTCTACTGTGGTGGGTTCACACAAGGGCCTTTTGTCAAAACCTGAAAAAGCTGAAAGAATAGAAATATGTTTATGGCCAAACTTTGGATTCATAGCATGGACGGAAACAAACTTCCTGTCCTTGAAGGCTTTCAAGAAACATTATATTTTGCACAGTGAACCCCGTCTCTGCCTCTTTTATCTGACGACTCTTTTATGTCTGCATTTTGATAAGCTGCTATTCTTTCACCAGTTGATGGACGGCTTCAGAGAAGAGCAGCCAGAGTTCAGAATGACGTTTTGCGAATCAACAGAAGCTTGGTGGAGATAAATATGGAAGGACTCCAGACTGACTTCATGTTAGTTCATTCCAGTCAAAGAGTTCAATATATTTATGCTTCATTCATTCATGTTTTTTTTTTTTTTGTTGCTAACTCTTCACTGAAGTGTGACGAATCGAATTTCCTTCACCGTCTGAAGCAGTTTTCATTAAAAGAAGTCATGAGATGGTAACGGCTGACGGCTCCTCTTGAGGATGGAGCCGCTGCTACTGTGTTCTTTATGTGAATTGTGAAGATAGAAAAAGATGTGAATGAAGGCCTCTCTGCAGCATCTGCAGGACCAGCTGCAACACGACAAGACTTCAATGACACTGTTTTCAAGGAACCAGCTGAAACGCTGCAATGCTGAAGAGAAAGAGTTTGGGTCATTCTGGAGCATGTTCCCTCTCAGCAGCAGGGGTGTCGAACTCCTCCACATCAAAAACAAAATGCATTTAGTTTTAATTTTACTGAAACCTTCTGTTAGAGTCGGAGTGCAACAGAACCTCTTCTTTATTCTCGATAAGATAAACCGAAGAAAAAAACAAAGTCTGGAGACGACATGCTGGTAGGAAGGAGACTTCTGGAGCTGACCAGAGGTTTGCCTTCCAAGGTCATTATGCCATCCGTTCTGCATCAGATCCCGATCCGATCCTGATCCGGCCCCCTGCGGATTGATTAGGTGTGTTTGAGGCCACTGAGGCTGGCAGTTCCACTCTGAGTGGTCATTTAAGCATTACTCAGGAGAGCAGCGTTATGTTGTTGCCATGGTTTTAATCTCAGGTCGTGTTCTGAGTTGTGGCGGTTTCACAGGCGGAAGCTCCGTTTCCACGACAACAATCACTTTGGAGTTTAAAGTGCCCTTAAACTGTGCACTGGGGGAACGAGTGCATAATTCTGCCTGTGAACAGGAAGACCAAACGGGGCCGTTACACAGCGCTGACCGGAGCATTGGTCCAGAACATCCATCCTCCGTTTCTTGGGAGGAGAGGGAAACACGTGATCTGTTCCGGAGGGGCTCAGAACAGGGATCTCCGTGAGTGCTGACTGCTGAGAATGTGTCCGTGAACCACGACACCTAGGCTGACCGTTTTTTCTTCCCGTCCGGGGGGCGGGACGGGCGGTTCGGATCGGTGCCTGGAGCGGCAGCTACCGCGGCAAAGGACTTTTTGGGCCAGTGTTTCTGTTGCTGAGTTCCGCGCTGGTGAGACGCTGACTGCTCAGACGTGCGTGGTCTGGGTTCCTGATAGCCGCTGCTGCGCGCTCTCGCCGCAGCCGCGAATCCCTGGCGGGGTGGCGGTGTGGGGCGAGAGGAAAACTTGCGAGGAAGGCAGAGGTCGAAGGCTTCTCCCTGCTTCTTCCTCAGGTCACTGGTCTGCTGCATGGCCATGACAGCCTCGCCGAATAAGCCCTTAGCCCTTGACGGGTCGATGGGAGCATCAATAATGACCTGTTTTTCCTGGTCCGACAGGCTGGAGAGATTCAGCCAGAGCGCTCTCTCTCCTGCCACTGCGAGCCCCATAACACGGCCGCAGCCCTGGACCGCACCCCTGGAGACACGGAGGATGAGGTCCGTGACCACACACATCTCCTCCCATATTTTGGGACTTGGGGAGCCTTTATCCAGGAGAACCCCCATCTCCTGGAAAAGTTCAGCCTGGCAGGCTGTCAGCAGGGTGACAACATTTAAGTTGTTCACTGATTGGGCTGCTGATTTATACATCTTTTGATACATGGAGGCGGAGAAGCGCTCTATTTTCCCCGGGAGGGTGGGGCCCGCCGCGGTGAGCGCGGACCGGTGGCTGGGGTGAAAGTGAGAAGCCACCGCCTGCTCCACTACCGGGGGATCTCCGAGGCCCCACTCCCCGCTGTTAGCCACTTCCAGGCCGGAGTAACCCTTGACGGGGACTCTGTGGCGAAACAGTTTATCCCAAAACCTCTTCATCTCCTTCATGCACGCTGGGACAACGGGCATGACCTGCTTCTTCGACACCGGGCGAGACGGCAGAATTTTGCCGTCGTATAAATCCCTCTCCTCGTCCTTGTCATCCGGTGACGCGGGCCAGTCTATACCCAGCCGCGATGCCACCCGTTTACACACCTCATGCAGGTCGACCTCCGAGGGTGAAGAGGGGGGTTGGATTCCTCCGCTAACGGAGCTGCTGGGTCGGGATGCCGGAGTCGGTGGGAGGATTGCGTCCTCGTCATCCTCCTCGTTATCATCATTAAGGAGGTCCAGGTTATCGTCCTCCCCTCTTCCCCGCGTTCGTCCTCCAAATTGAGGAGCTGGTCAAACAGCGGAGGGAAGTCCTCCACCGGGGGGTTTAGCCCAGTCCAAGTTAGCAGTAGCCCGCTTCGGCTTGGCGGCGCTATCGGAGAGGCAGGGGTCGGCTTTTGAACTGGCCGAGACCCTAAGGCGCCTCTCCAGGATCCTGGTCGGCATAGTGCTGCAGTGCTGGCAGCACTCGGAGTCCGCGAGTGAAGCCTGGGCATGCTGCACTCCCATACAGGCGATGCAGAGAGGATGTGGATCTCTCCCTGAAATGGTAAAACTGCAAGCGGCCGGGCAGGGACGGGACGCGACGTCCTTTCACTTGCTGCTAGCCGAGGAAGCGGTAGCCATAGCCGACCTCGACAGTCAAACTAATAAAACCAACAAAAAAAAAACGCACACTCTCGAAAGCAGCGAAATGAATCCTGAGTTGGAAATTCACGCTTGGTGACTACCTTGAAGGCGCGTCGGAAGAGCAGTTAAATGAAAATCCAAAGTCAGGGACGCTGAGGAGCCAAGTGATGATCTTCACGTGGAAGAAAGCGAGAAAAGTGGGTGCAGCGCGGGGGGCGCTTATAAAGGTGCCAGGCTGCCCCATGCATCTCGAGATGATTGGTCTGTCACATGACAGACGTGGTGTCATTGGAGCTTCCATGATCGGTCACGCCAGGGGGCGTTTCCCATAGTGAGATACCGAGGGAGGTTTAAAAGAGAACCAATAACACAACCCTAAAATCCAACTGGGAGACAAACTACGTGCATCCATGCAAACGTTTCCCACTCATCCAGACATTAGGAAGCAGCTCTGATAGAGATCACAGCGTTCCATGTTCCCGGATGTTAATAGTTAATCGGGTCTGAGCTGTTGGGGTGGAAGTGGCGTTTGGACTCCCCGCCCGCCAATCAACCGCCGTCAGAGCAGTCCTTTGTGATTTCATTTGCTGTCAGCAGGGAGTCCAGCTCTGAAATGTGTTGCCTCTGGTTACATGGAGAGAGAAAGTGATGAATTAGCGTCAGACGGCTCAACCACCTGTTTTTGCTTGTAATCCTGAAGTAACTCAAGTACTTCAGTCCCAGCTCGTCACATCTGCTGATCGAATGTACTGAAATCTAATTGATGTCTTTTATTGCTCATTTCTTGGCCAGACATTAGGGAGGAGATGATTTCCATATTTTTTAATTAAACGGCGTTTCACAGCTCATGACATGAATCCTTATGCCTGAACACAGATTTCTTGGAAGCTTTTTCTTCCTTTGGGAATTCAAGTGATGATTTTTGGACGTCGGTACTTATATAATATGATGCATTACACAGATTAGGATCATACTCATGGCAGGTGGCCGTCCAGACTTGTCGGTGAATTTCATTTACAGAAGTTGCTTTCTGAAATGATACATTCTCCACTGGGAAGTATGAGTTTAAATGACCCATCATTCTTTGAAAAGAAGAGCATTTTGCTTTCTTCATACAATAAACAGGACGTAATGCTTGGATATGTCTTCCTTTCAGTGTTGTATCATCGGAAAGGTGCTTTTTCCTCGGATGAGTCATGGGAAACACCGCGGTTTCTCCAGACGTATCGTCCAGCTGGTGGCTGTGAGGACGAGGTTCGTGGTAACTTGTGGGTCGTTTGTGTTGAACTGAAATGAACGTTGTGGTATTAGAAAGCAGCTGACGTGATATCGGCACTTCCTTAACTTCTACAATCAATAAAAAATACAAACCGACTATGCTCGTGTCCTCTGCACTGTATGAACTGTGCATCGTGGTTTATTTAGGAGGTAAATGTTAAACGCTGGTTCACGTTGCTCCTCCTTTCTGCAGAGTGTTGCACGAACAGCAGAGGGATCCTGGTGAATTAATGAAGCCAAACAAAACTGTGTTTGCTCTGATTTCCAGTATCGTGAACGAGAAAACAGAACGTATAGAATATAAAAGAGAAAAGATGAAGGGAAAGACGCTGCTGAGCTTTGTTTACTGCGGATTGTTTTTTCATCCAGTCCTCAAACTATGATTGGTTCATGATTCTGAACCTGCAGGCTGTTGTTCACCAAGAGAAACAAAAATTGAAAAGCGGCCCTTGGAAAACATGTTGACCTGCTGGTGAGTTGAGTCCTGACAAACTCCTGGGTCATTTTTCACTGATATTTCTTTTTTTTTTTGTTTTTTTTTGTTTAGTTTTTTCAGTTGTTACAACTTTATAAGGTAAACCAAAAATAATTGCAGATTTGGTTTTCTTTCTTATTTTGTTTCATTTTTAGTTACTGTACTGAGTAGAAGGAGCTTAGGCTCAAATCATAAACATAATACTGAATCCAAACTGAGAGTCAGATTAAAATGCTTCCTCTGCACCGTCAGGAATGAGAGCTGAAATCATCCCTCCTGTCTTTATTCTAGATGGAGACGTGATGGAAAAAGCTTCCTGTGTGAACAGCTGATCCTGACCTCGGCCTGCCACATGACCTTCTCGAGAGACGACCTTCAACTGACCTTCAGGCCCTCGTCCCCGGTCACTTCCGGGGTTCCCCAGGGCTCTGTCCTCACACCCTTCTCTTCATCACCGATTCAGGATCATTTCCACTGTTCTGCCACTCCAGCTAACCTTCGAACCAACGTCCAATCAGCATATAGTAGAGACACCCCTGTAACCCCCCGCCCCTGCCCCCAGGGAAAACCTCTTCAGCCTCCTCTTGGTGCTTTATTATGATTTCAGAATAAAAAATGATGGAGGATTTTTTTTTTTAAAAAAAGGAACACAGTTGAATATTATGGTCAAAAAAGTCATATCTTCTAGAAACTGAACCGATGAGGAATAAAGTAAATGCTGGTTCAAATCCTGACAGCAGAGCAGCCGAAGACAGATCAGATTCTTCCCCTCTGCAGGCAAAGCTCTGATAACACCTTGAGCGAGCGAGTTCAACAAGGTTTTGTTATTTAATGGGTTGAAAAAGTGTGGATTTGATGGAGTCCCTGGAGCTGACAGGCCTGAGATGTGAGAACTTTATCTCTCTGAGCTTCGGTCGAACTGAAGCTCTTCAACATGTTGATTTCCTTCAGCCTGCAGTGGAGTGTTTATCTACAGCAGGTCATTTTATTCAGTACACCAGAGGTCCATTTCACCAAGCAGGTTGAAAAAACTCTGAGTGAAATCCTGAACTCTGTGTTGATCCACTCTGAAATGGAAAACGCTGGGTTTTCGGTTACACAACAGCTGATTTGAGTTGGATTACTCAACTTGAAGTAGTTTCACCTGGAGTTAAGCACGTGCACGACAACTATAAAAAGCCAGCATCAATGGAGCGCCGATTCGACGAGTCACCATGGCAACAGAGAAGCGGAGAGCGACATATGGAACACATTTTTAGAAAAAAATGCAACACCGCTGCAGCTGCGAAGGAGAGAGAGATGTCGTGGCAGAAAATTGCTGCCCGTGTCAATGAGTAAATTTAAATGTAGTCCTTTATATCAGAATAATATTAAATATTAAATATTATTACTGGGAAACTTTTTGAATGGTCACTAATTAAGGCATTTCATTTAGGTGTAATCCCGCGGGGATGAAGCGCACATGGCAGCAGCTAAAGATGACGGAGGATCTAGACCTGGTAGAAGTGTGGAGGTTCTTACACTTTAAGGCAGTTTCAGTGTTTTCCTTTTATAGGTGCTGTAGGCAGGATTCCACATCTCCGCCATCTAGCTTAGGGTTACCTAAGCAAGATGGCGATTTGAACCATGCGATTTGAAACCCAGCACAGCCGATCCTGTCCTGTTTTCTCTGACATCACGCCTTTATGCAAGTTAAGCCCCTCCCACAAGAACATGCAATGAACGCCCCTTGACCAATCACGGTTAGAGCCTCAGGGGCTCTTCTGATTGGTCAAAGATACCTGGAGCTGTCGAGATTCCTTTTCAGCTCAGAACAGAGACAGATGGAAACGCTGCGCCCTCGTGGTGGTGCAATCATGCTACACTCCTAAAGGATTATCAATGGATACTCTAACATTTAATCCAAAGAAAACACAGAAAAATTAGCTCTGACAAGCAAAATCCTGCCTACAGCAGTTTTAAGGCAGTTATTTGAGGATGAATTATTTAACACTGTTCATATCTGAAAAAGAGACCTAAGAAAAGAAGGAAATAGAGGCAGAAATGAAAAACCTGGAAAACAGACACTCTATTCAATCTGAATCTGACCACTCCGTCCTGCTCAATCTAAAGAAATTAAAAAGAGAATTTAACTCTGTACAACAAGACCGTTGGAAGATGTCTCGTGAGCAGACGTGGAGTTGGGAGAAAATGCAGGCGGTCATGGTGCATGTGGAGTCTGCACCGGAGTGTTTTGGACGGAGCCTGAGTCTTTACTGTCCAGTCCAGGTTTCTGTGCAGAGGAACACTCAGGTACTTATAAGAGTCCACTGTCTCAGTATCTGTTCCCTGGATGTTCAACCAGCTCTTTGGTTTTTCTGGCATTAATCCAGCAGGTTACAAGGTTCTGGTCCAGCTCTCGGTTCTCCTTGTCGTCTCTGTTATAGATGTGAGGGATGATGGCAGAGGCAGCTGAGAACTGCTGCAGGTAGTAGTATGCTGTGGAAGGGGTGAAGTTGGTGGTCTAAATGGTGAACAGGAGATCCAGACCTCAAGGTGCCTCGTGCTGCAGTATTCACAGTATTCGACCAGTGGTCATAATGTTACGGCTGGTTGGTGAATGCTTTACGTCTTTACAGGCTGACAGTGCTGGGATGGAGCAGAAGTTTGAATTCCTCTGGTTTTCTCTGTGGTGCGGACTGCTTTCAGTTTGGTCCGTCTCCAACATTTCCAATGACCTTTGTGTCCAGAGTTACCCAGAGCGTCGCTGATTCAAACTCTGAATACAGTTTTGCTGTTTGCTCAGATCTTTGGAAAAGAGGTGAAGAGGTCGACGTTAGTGTGAGAGTGGAAATAATGCATGAGCTGCCGAGGAGGCTAGACTTGTGTCTCTTGAGAGCAGTCTTGGACTTGAGATCTTGAGACCACTTTTTTGTGGTCTTGGTCTCGTCTCGGTCTCCACAGTCTGTGGTCTCGGTCTCGATAGGTGGGGCTTCATCATTCTTCAGTTTCAGCTCTCACCGGCCGCTCCTCTCAGTAACCGTGTCTCTGCTGCTGCTGCTCTCCAGTAACGTTTACGGCAGCTTGTACCTTAGTGAGGCATTCACAACAACTGGAAATTCGCAATATTTACAGAAATGAAGAAATGACAGACAAAAACAACAAACAAATGTGAAGTATCTGTGAACTTTATACAATATAAAACATATTTGAATCATGTCGTTTTTCCTTTTATTGGAAACAAACATTTCAAATGTATGTAATTGTCTACTTCTCTCACACTTAAACAATGTCCAAATGTCTTACACTTAAATAACTTTATCACACTTAAATCATGTGTATTTATCTCCCAGATTGTGCAAGTTACTCTTAAGTAATTAGTTATACTTACTAGTTACTCCTTCAAAAAAAGTAGCTTAGTAACTGAGGTATGATATTTTAAAAGGAACTAATTACTAGGCAACTCATCTATTGCATTACTTTAGATACATAGATAGATAGATACATAGATAGACTTTACTGTCTGTCACAAGTGGAGACAGAAAGGCTCCAACAGTAACGCATAATCGCATAAAAACTCAATAAGACGCAAGGTCACAGGTAAACATCTAAAGAGAATTTAAAAGAAACAGCAGATGATAAAAATATATATATAGTGCTCAGTGTCTTACTTTATTTGTTCAAGATGGTTGTTGCAGTGGGAATAAAAGAGTTTTTGTAGACGTTTTTTGCGAGCCAGTAGTACTTTGTAACGTCTTCCTGATGGCAGTAACTTGAAGGAGCGATGAAGGGGATGAGATCAGAGTGGCCTTCCTGATCACAGAGCGGTTAAACAGTTCAGAGATTTGAGTTTGTGGTGAACCAATGATTTTGCTGGCCTGATTGACAATACGAGAGAACTTTGTTTTGTGTTTCGTGGAGAGGGGGCTGTACCAGGATGAAATGTTGAAAGTGAGGATGGATTCAGTGAGTGAGGTGTACACCAGGGTTAAAGTACTTCTGCTGACAATAAAGTTCTTAGTTTCCTCAGCAGGTGAAGGCACTGCTGTGCTTCTTAATAAACTGATTCAGCATCATTTCCAAAAGATAGGCTGTTGTCGATCTCTGTTCCCAGGTATTGACAGACTTCAACCTGTTCCACAGGCTGACCCTGGATACTGAGGGGTGTAAGAAGCGGTGTTATAGACTCACCTCTGCCCCCACAGCACAACTCCTTTGTTTTTAAGATGTTAAGCTCAATTGAGTTCCTATGAAAAATATGAGTCAGGTTGTTGACTGTCTCATGGTAACGGGTCAGCGCAGCACTGTCCGGCAGGTGAGCCACCAGAGCCATGTCGTCAGCATATTTAAGAAGAGTCATTCCTTCACCGGTACAGGTGATGCTGTTGGTGCACACAGTAAAGAGAATGGGAGAAAAACACAACCTTGAGGGACACCTGTGTTTAAAATCAACTTACTGCATTTGAGACCATTTAAAAACACCTGCTGTTGCCCGTCCTTTAAAAAACTCTGAATCCATGAAATCAGTGTGGGGTGAACCTGAAGATGTGAAAGGTGATGCAGTCGGGTGTCTGTGTGTACAGTATTAAAAGCAGAGGAGAAGTCCATGAATAAAATCCTGGTGTGGGGATGTGCAGGGTCCAGTTGTTTAGTGACAGTAAAAGTGTGAGGCATGCATCCTCTGCTGCGCGTTTTGCCTTGTAGGCGAACTGAAGGGGTCCAGTTTGTTTGTCAGCATGCCTGACAGGCAGTGCCTGCCTCTCGCTCCATGCCATGGTCTGTAGTCCTTCAGTTCTTCAGGGGGAGTTTTTTTTGGGAATTCCCTCCACAGATTAGGGACGCACCCGGAATATAAAAGGAGCTGGAACAGTCTGGTGAGAACTCCGCCCAGCTGAGTGGAGCAGTCTCTGAGCACCCTGCCTTTCAGCCCGTCAGGACCAGAGGCCTTGTGAGGGTTGACTCTGTTCAGGATGGAGGTCACCAGCTGCTCATCGATGGTGACGGCTTCTTCTTGGAGAGAGTTGGAGGGTGGGCAGGTCCAGGTGATTGGTGTGCTGCTGCTGTGAAACCGAGTGAAGAAGGTGTTGGGTTGTTCTGCAAAGGATGCGGGGTCTGGCCAGCTCGCTACTGCAGGTTTTGGGGCTCTGTCCATCATAATGTTCAAGCCCTGCCATGCCTCCCTTGCTTTTCCTGATGTTAGTTTTTGCTCCACTTTGTTTTTGTAGTTGGTTTTTTTCCAGCTTCACCATCTTCCTGAATTCCTTCTCCAGTTCCCTAGTGGGACAGGCTGGAGTTACTCCTCTGTCTCTGGTTTGAGTTCTCTCCCTTTGTGTAATGGAAATCTCAGAGTTTCCCTCATTTCTGGGTCATTGAACACAGAGTTTTCTTTAAACCTGCTTGGTGAAATAGACCCCAGGACAAACTCAATCAATAATGGATCATTGATTTAGCAAAATAAAACATCCATTTGTGGCATTTCTTCATTTTTCTTGGATGAATGAAAACAAACCAAAGAGGAAACCTGAATGATTACATTCAGCGTGAGCTTGTTTTCAGATGGACAAAGACTCGCTGGATCACTGCTTTGCTGGCAGAATGTTAGACTCTTTGGAGAATTCATTCATTGAAATGTTTTATTCTGAACATGAATTATGCTTAAAACAGATCGGATCATCAGCGGATGGGGAAATAGAAAGTACCTGGAAAGTAGAGAGGGGATTTTCAAACTAAGCACTTCAGCCTTGAACCTTGTTTGGTCTTTTCAGCAGCAAGAACACAAATTATTCAGATGTTCAATACTGAGACGGTGCATCTGTGTAGGCCTCAGTTACTGAGGTCCACCTGCATTACTGATGCCATTCCTCTGATTTTTTTTTATTTCTATATATTTATTTTTCAAATGCAGTCTGTATTGTATGGACTGACCAGATCAATGTGATGATGATCAACATGGAGGCATTTTCAGATTCTCAGTGTAACTCTTGGTTGTGCGCCTAATAAAACTTTTATATTTTGACCCTGCCGGTCAATATTGCTGAGGAAAGATGTACTTTTAATGAAGCTTCTATGCAAACCAAGAATTCGGCATTCATAAAATTGAATCATCGAATTGAAGGAGGAAAAAATAAGAAGGAAAAAAAATTCTTCACCCAGCAATTTTGAAACCTGAATCGACTCTCAGCTGAAAAAGAAACTCAAACTGATTGAAAACGAACAGCAGGACCGAGGAGTCGAATCTCTGGACTCTCCTGCAGTTCCTGTCGTTATTTGCTTTGCTCATTTCAGCTTTTCATCAATCAATCAATCAATCAATTTATTTTTGTATAGCCCAGTATCACAACAACAGTTGCCTCAGAGGGCTTCAAGATGTTACATTTGTCGGTAAAAGTAAAAACAGTGAATAAGCATAATGGTAATATGTCAATATTTACAGTAACGAGACAGAACGAAGCAACCACCGCCTTCGACCCTCACATCCGGCAAGAAAAAACTCCAAAAACCCAGTGGGAAAAGAAGAAATCTTGGGGAGAACCACAGTATGGAGGGATCCCTCTCCCAGGGACGGACAGCTTTGGCAACAGCTAGCATGAGACAATAAGAAGTAAAGCCTAGGACAATGTTGAGGACAGTTCGTTGGACGGTCCAGCACAAGAACCACGGATCCCAGCAGTAGAACCGAAGCCAGTCCACGGGCAGGACCGACAGGGGTGTCCTCCCGGTCCGGACGGAGCTTGTTCATAGGCCTTCGTAATAGTGGAGTCAGCAACTGAAACTGGAGAAGACTCCCCCTCGAAGGGGGGGACAGCAGGTGAAAAGCAATGAACGGACTAAAGGGAATAACATTCAGACATTAGAGGACAGGGCTCAGTGCACCGTACTTCCCACAGCATTCTAGCTCCTGGGGCAGCTTTGTGGATACTTAACTGTTTAAACTAGTATTTAGTTAGTATAGTTTAGTTTAGTTTAATTTAGTTTGGTTTAGTTTAATTTTGTTTAGTGTAATTTGGTTTGGTTTAGTTTAATTTAATTTAGTTTAGTTTAGTTTAGTTTGGTTTGGTTTAGTTTGGTTTAGTTTGGTTTACTGTAGTTTGGTTTACTGTAGTTTGGTTTGGTTTACTTTAGTTTGGTTTGTTTTAGTTTAGTTTAGTTTAGTTTGGTTTAGTTTGGTTTACTGTAGTTTGGTTTGGTTTGTTTTAGTTTAGTTTAGTTTAGTTTGGTTTACTTTAGTTTGGTTTGGTTTGTTTTAGTTTAGTTTAGTTTAGTTTCGTTTAGTTTAGTTTAGTTTAGTTTAGTTTAGAATCCCTAGCTGACCTGATCATAGGCTGCATCGAAGAGAAACGTCTTGAGCCTAACCTTAAATGTGGAGACTGTGTCTGCCTCTTTGACACCACTTGGAAGCTGGTTCCATAAAAATGGTGCCTGATAGCTAAAGGCTCTTCCACCTAGTGTCCATTTAGAGACTCTAGGAGTCACCAGTAACCCTGCATTTTGAGAGCGAAGTGCTCTGATTGGTTGATAAGGCGTTAAAGCATCTTGGAGATAGGTTGGAGCCATCCCATTTAGGATTTTGTAAGTGAGGAGAAGGATTTTAAATCTAACTCTAAACTCGACTGGAAGCCAGTGAAGAGATTTTAGAACGGGAGTAATGTGTTCACGTCTTCTAGTTCCAGTTAATAATCTGGCGGCTGCATTTTGAACCAACTGAAAGTTTTTTAATACACTTTTTGGGCAGGCTGCGAGAAGGGAGTTGCAGTAGTCCAATCTCGCAGAAACAAATGCATGGATGAGTTTTTCTGCATCGCTTCTAGGTAGAATGTTTCTTATTTTAGCTATGTTGCGCAAGTGGAAATATGCTGTTTTACAAGCCAGGTTGATGTGTGCTTTAAATGAGATATCCTGATCAAATAAGACCCCGAGGTTCCTCACAGTAGAGGAGGAGGATACACTGACGTTATCTAAGGTAATAATCTGTTTGGATAGACACTCTCTCAGTTTATGGGGGCCTAGTATAATGACCTCTGTTTTGCCAGGATTCAGACGGAGATAGTTCGTAGTCATCCAGGTTTTAATTTCTCTGATACAGTCACTGAGTCTGTCTATTTGATTAGTTTGATCAGGTTTCATAGATAAATACAGTTGTGTGTCATCTGCATAGCAATGAAAATTGATATCGTGACTTCTAATTATGTTCCCTAAAGGAAGCATATATAACAGAAATAAAATTGGCCCGAGCACGGACCCTTGAGGAACCCCATAACTGACCTGGGAGCACGGTGAGGACTGTTGGTTAACGTGAACAAATTGGTACCTATTAGATAAATAGGATTTGAACCAGCAGAGGGCTTTTCCTCTGATGCCAACCTCACATTCTAACCTCTGCAGGAGAATATTGTGGTCGATTGTATCAAAAGCTGCACTGAGGTCTAGGAGAACCAGGATTGAGACTAGACCTGCGTCAGCCGCCAATAGCAAGTCATTAGTGACTTTAACTAACGCAGTCTCAGTGCTGTGATAAGCTCTATATCCTGACTGAAATTTCTCAAATAAACTATTGTCCTGTAGGTGGCGGTAAAGCTGTTTAACCACAACTTTTTCCAGGACTTTTGAAATAAAAGGCAGATTTGATATCGGTCTGTAGTTAGCTAGAATATCAGGATCGAGATTAGGTTTTTTCAGCAGTGGTTTGATTACTGCGAATTTAAATGACTGTGGCACATAGCCATTTTCTAGAGAGGTATTTATTATAGTTATGATCGTATTTAAGATAACTGGAAGGATATCTTTGAAAAGCTTAGTTGTAATTGGATCTAGGAGACAGGTTGAGGTTTTAGAAGACATTACAATTGAAGTAATCTCAGCCCCATTTACTAATGAGAAACTATCTAGTATTTCAGGTATTTCAGGTGGAGGCAGTGGCTGGATTCCCTGAGCTTGATCTGAGGAAAGCGCTTCACTGATTTTACCTCTAATGGTTATGATTTTATCATTAAAGAATTTAAGAAAGTCATGGCAGTTTAAAGATTCTGGGATTACTGGTTCCACTACAGTATGACTGGTTGTCAGTCTGGCTACAGTGTTGAATAGAAACCGAGGGTTATTTTTGTTTATTTCTATTAAACGAGAGTAATATAATGTCTTGGCTTTAAAAAGAATTTGTTTATAGCTTAGCAAGCTACATTTCCAGGCCTTCAGAGATTGTTCTGATTTAGATTTACGCCACAGTCTTTCTAATTGCCGAGTTTTTTGTTTGAGAACACGGGTTTCAGAATTAAACCATGGAGCAACGCGCCTGGGTCGATTGGTTTTCAGCTGCAATGGAGCCACTACGTCAAGGGCAGATTTTAGTGAGTGCATAGCACTGTCAACAAACTGATCACTATTATCACCACTGGTCAATAAGCTCATTTCTGTGAATTCACAAGATAATGCAGCAAATGCAGGCTGGATCAATTCTTTGTACCGAGCCACAGATTTTTCAGATAATGTCCGTATCAGCTGAATTTTATCTTTTTGAGCACAGTAGTCTTCAATCAAAACCTGAAAAGTAATTAAAAAATGGTCTGAGAGTATGGGGTTCTGAGGGAGAACATTTAGGTCACTGACTTCTATCCCATATGTTAAGACCAGATCCAGGGTGTGCTTGTGACTATGAGTGGATTCATCAACATTTTGAGTGAAACCGATACTATCTAATACTGCAATAAACGCATTACTCAAACTATCACCAGAATCATCCACATGGATGTTAAAGTCACCTATTATAAGGATCTTGTTATGAGTCAATACTATATTGCTTAAAAACTCTGAGAACTCAGTTAAAAAGTCAGAGTAAGGACCAGGAGGTCGATACACAATAATTAATAGCACAGCTTTTTGATTCTTCCAATTTGGACAAGTAAGCGTTAGTATTAAGCTTTCAAAAGAGTTGAATTTAACATTAGTTTTGGGTTTAAGAAGAAGACTGGAGTGGGAAATCACTGCCACACCTCCACCTCGACCTGTTGATCTAGCTGTTTGGAAATTAACATAGGTTGGAGGGGTACATTCATTGAGCCTCACATAATCATCTTGCTGGAGCCAAGTTTCTGTTAGAGCAAGGAGATCAATGTTATTGTCACCGATAAGGTCATTAACTAACAGAGATTTAGTGGAGATTGCTCTAATGTTTAGTAGACCACATTTTATGTATTTCCTACTGGAAAAGTTATTTTGTCTTGTACAGATGTTAAGCTTTTTACCCATTGACTTTTTTTAATGCTTTGAGCACTTTGGACAGACTCAGTCTCTGTTAGCCTAGGTAAACCTCCATGCTTGACTTGTAAAAATCCGGGAGCAGGATTAGTGACGAGATCAACAAGATCAACAGAGGAGTGTTCTACACGACTGCTCTGCGCCCGGGGCTCATAGCTGGATTGTCAATTTAGAGTTCGAAGCCGATCAGCCATATTGTGAGCTAAAAGGGCAGCACCATCCAAAGTTGGGTGGATGCCGTCCCTGCGGATGAGCCCAGGCTTTCCCCAGAAGGTGCGCCAGTTGTTTAGAAAAATAACTCCGTTTTCCTCACTCCATCTAGACAACCAGCGATTGAATGATGAAAGTCGGCTATACATTTCATCATTGACCAAATTGGGCAGGGGACCAGAGAATATTACGGCATCAGACATCGACTTAGCCAATTCACACACCGAGGCTACTTGTAATTTGAGCACCTCTGATTGTCTCCGCCGGGCATCATTACCGCCTGCGTGAATCACGACTCGACGGAATCTCCTACCTTCCTGTTTTAAAAGCCTAAGGTTCCCCTCGATGTCCCCCACTCTGGCCCCCGGGTAACACCTAACCTTCACCGCTGGCAGCTTCACGTCTCTAACTATAGAGCTGCCAATCACCAGCGTGTCCAGTTCAGCCGGCGTGTCGTCGCTGAGGGGAGAGAACCTATTGCAGACGTGAAGCGGTTCTTGGAGTGCTACGTGGCGGTGCTTAGCACTAGCCTTCCTCCGGACTGTCACAAACCGGTCCTGGTCTTGTCCCGGCTGCTCGGGACACGCTGCGGGGCTAGGCTTGCTAACACTCCTCTCACTGCGGGAACGGGCTGCGAGCCCTGCCGCTACCTCGCTATAGCTAGCGCTGCCCTGCCCCTCACATCTGCGCAGCCGCTCCTCTAACTCGGTTACCCTGGCCTCCAGCGCTGTCAATACACTGCACTTTACGCAAATACCCCTATCGTCAAGGGAGGCAGGGTTCTGACTCAACATACGGCACACTGAGCAGGAAAGAAAAGAAGACAGAGGGGAGGACGCCATAGCGGTCCCGGCGGACCAAGCTAGTTAGCACGCTAAGCTAGTTAGCACGCCGGTGGCGCTAACGGCGGAGAAGAAATGTAATTCACGAGAGATCGCTTGGTCAATCGGGGGCGAAGTAACCCCGGGGGCGTAAATAACCCCGATTTTTGATTGCTTCGTGAATTAACAGTAATAGCAAGAGAGAGACAGCAAGCACTTCAGTCGCTCGCAGGCTTCAGCAAGCTTCACCAACACGGAAAACACTCACCGGAGTGACGTCAGACGCTCAGGGTGCGCAGAAAAGCTTCATGACAGAAGCTTTATTTTGCATTTGCTCTGTTTCCCAGTAAAGGAATGAATAATGTGGAAACACACAGTCCAGTTGCTTCTATGTGAAAATGTTTTGGTAAATATGAGAGATCGATGTTAAAAGTTTACGGTGTGGGCATACTTCCTGGAAAGGGGTAAATAAGATTAAAGTCACACGATGAGAGAGACTCTGCAGACACAAAGCATCAAGAGACTCCAGAACTTCATTTAATGTCACATTAATGCTTCTCAAGTTACCAACCGGATCAGATTAGTCATAAAAACCCTCACAATGAATATCCTACTTAATCTAAATAGCGTGGAATCAAGTCTGGATATCTGGGAGAAAGTGAGTTAACATAAAAAAAATAAGCTAAAAACTGAAACAAGAATTAAAAAGTTCAGTCAAAATCTTTTGAGAGAAGTCTAAATGTGGAGGAGAGACTCAAAATGTGACAAACAAAGTAGAAATGTTGCAAATGAAGTCAAGAGCCAGATTTCAGAAGTTGGGAGTTGAGTGGAAACTGGCTGAATGTCTGATGGATCTGCTGGAAATGCTTCTACTTCCAAGTCTCTTCGGTGGTTTGATTCTTCTCTGAACTCCGACGAGCTCTGAATGAAATAAACAAGTTTGATTGTTAAATTGCTTTCGAACACTTTGTTCCTGCAAAAACGTCTGAGAAATCTGATATGGGAGGCGTTACAAAGTCACAGTTTGAGGTGCATCGACCTCACAGAGCCACACGCCGGACACCACTTTGTCCCCATGGGGGAAGGTTCCCGGGACTCACCAGACCAGCTGCTGTCTGTCGAGGAACCACCGAGTCCTGAATCCCGTCACAGATTCACCACCTTCAGCCACAAGCGCGTCTTGGCTTCCAGTTCCCACGCCACGGCACGCCGTTTCCCCCCGGGCCAGATGTGGCCGCAGCTCCAGCAGGTGCTAATAAAAGGAGCTTTTCCTTGGAGAACCACACCAAAGAGGCGAATAAACAGATGGCAGGGTGATGGTGCAGTGGAAGACGGTGGCTGGACCGTGATCATGGCGTCGAATCAGTTTCAACGCTTGAATTTCTGAATCAGAGGAGGCTTCCTGCTCCTCCAGATGAGGTTATGGGGATGGAGAGAGAGGAACGGACAGGACGGTCCCGCAGATCGTAGAGAGGGATTCAAACAGTGGTTCCAGTACGGCGTAGGGATTCCCTCTTCAGTTCAACAGACATACCGTGTGTTTCCATGGGACTTTTTATTCCTCTATAAATCCGAATAAAGCCTAATTCTTCTCTAAAATGACCATGTAAAGGCCTGAAAACTTTATTCAGAAATGAGTTTAAATCCGAATAGACCGGTTGGTTTATTCTCCTTCAGAAGCTGAATTACATGTAAATTAGGCGACTTCATTCTGGTCATTCTGTGCATGCTCCGTCGTGATGACGCAATATTCCAAGACAGTAGCCCGCAGTCCCTGTTTCGATCCGTATGGAGACGATTTATTTAACAGCAGTTTTAGAAGAACTGGATATAATGAAACGAGCTGACCAACAGGAGCTTAACAACGCAGACATTTTCAAAGCTGCAGCGTCAAAGTTAATTGAGAAAGAAAGACGAGAAAAATGCTGTTTACTTCTGGGAGATGTCACTAAGTCACGGTTGCTTCAAAACGCTTCAAAGACCCCGGTGTGAGAGAGGATTTAATCCTTTGTTTTTCCAATGTAACCACCAAGATCATGAATATATTTCTGAATTACTTAATTCAGAATAAACCAATTCCGAATTAAAAACACCAGGTAACCACACTCATAAATCTTCCCACAGCAGACGGATGGGAGCAGCAGACTTCCATGTCCAGTGTCGGGGATCCTGCAGGAAGGACTGCGGTGTGTCCTCAGCACCACTCAGGAGTTCAGCACGACTCTCCTGACGTGAAGTGTGTGCTCAGCATCCTCTGCTGACACGCAGTGCAGAAGAAATGTCGCGGGGACGACTTCTGCCTGGGTGGTAGTCTGTTTCATCTCCTCTTTACAAGGTGATGTGTAAAACGATCAGACAGGGAGCCCTGACCTACTTCTCACTCATGGGGGCCACTAATCCACCTCTTTTCACCATACAGACACAGTTTACGGTTCTTTCCAGGGGCTTCGGCCGTTAACGTGTCTCCTGAGAGCAGAGGGCGACGGAGCGCCGCAGCACCACCCTCAGTAATCGCCTCTGATGCAGCAGAGGAAGCAAAGGCCCGTTTACACTGCAACAGCCTCAGCTGAAATGACAAACTCCTGCATTAGGTGCCTGGTTTTACACCACGGCTGAGCTCAGAGCCGCGAGAAATGCAGCTGTCTGAAGAAAACCCAAAATGGAACTTTGGGTAAATACTCATTTTCCATGTAAATGGAGGAAAATTCAACTTTTTGAAAATGCTGGATCTGCACATGCTCACCACAGCTGCAGAAACAGCCTCTCTGCACATGCCCAGCAGACAATAAGAACAATGTTTTCCTCCAGACACGTTGCATTGACAACAATGAATTCTATGCATGTGTTCAACTTAACATCTTGTCTTTTTCATTTTTTCTAATCAAGGCTGAACTGCAGTAGGTCTGTGTTTCTCCTGGAAGCAGTAATCATGTTTACTTGCTTCCACATAATGAAATATTCATGTTTCCATTATTCTGGCGCCTTTTCACATTACGTACAGTGGGAAGTGCCTGTTAAGACACATCAGCCAGACAGCAAACTCACTTCTTGTAGCTGCATGAAACGAGATGAATTTGAACCACCTACGTAAGTTCTCATTAGTGAGAGCACGGACGAGCACATGGCGGCGGCCCGAGGCTGCTCGTAAAAACCGCAGGGTTTCACCAAACGCTGCGTCTGAAAAAACCGTGAAGGAGAAGCCAAGGCGGGACGGCTTTGTTCTTCCTGAGAGCAGCTCACACCCACAATTCAGAATCAAGGACCTATTCAGAGGTGGTAGAAGGCTGAACAGCGGCAGCTGGAATCACACCTGTGTGAAAACAGGTCGTGGTTTAACGTCTCAAGCACCATTTTGGATTTTGTGTTGAGGTGTAGAAAACCCGAAGAGGATTTCTCTAGCATGGCAGAGCAGCAGCCGGCGCTGCAGAGAACAATACAGAGAAGACGGACAGATGCTCTTAGAGGAGACTCTCAACTGTAGATCATAAACGTAGAACAAACACTGGAGTCACTTCATTCTGGAGGCCGCCATGTTTGTGTCCGTCTGTCAACAAGGAGCCCAGAAAGTGTTTCCAGAAAGTCTCGTTTTCACCCGTTTCCTCGGCGACGGAGCACAAACTTCTGATAAATTCCACCTTGGGAGCCGTTTCCAGAGACTCGTGTTTTCATTTTCCCCGAGCGCCATGGTCGTTGTTTGCTTTTTCTCTTACGTTGTTGCTGTGTACTCAGTTCACTCAGTAGGATTTATCTCTCAATGAAAGTGCTTTTCCTTTAGTTTGACTTGAATTTGTTGAGGTCCTGTTGCTCTGCGTCACTTTTTCTTCCCCGGTATTTCTCTGGAAATCATGATTACATTTTGCTAAATTCAGAGTTCAGTGAATGAAAACCAGATTTTTTCATTAACTTTGTTTTTCCTCAGTGTCCAACAGCAGTTTTCTGGGGTAAAAGCTGCTCCACAGACGATGTCCAGACCTGCACTGCTGGAGCTTCAGCGCCTCAGGAACTCACAACCCGAGGCAGACGTGATGGCCAAACCACCAAACGGCTTGAAGCATATAAACGTTATCGCTTTCTGTGGTTGAACTGGACTGTGTTTAATCCATGTTGAATCCGAATAATGTCTTTAAATTTCTATGAAAAATAAGGTCAACCTTAATACTGAAGACCTAAAGAATGGGAGTCCGTGGGGGTGATTAGAAGAGTCATGTGACTCTATTAGAAACAGCTAAACAGTGAAAGCTCTGCTGCCAAAGCGACGACACCAGTATCTCTGGAGCTTAATTCTTTAAGTTGTTTATCATCAGTGCAAAGAAAAGGTTCTGAATTCTGTCTGACCAATGAAATTTAGAATGTGCATAGGTACAGAAGTAAAATCTGTTTTTATCAAACTTGCGTAGGTGTGTGGAACACACATCAGGAAGTCATCAGTGTTTAAAAATTTAACTTGTTCTTTATTACCAGGCTTCCAATCAACCATATCCGGCAACAACATGCCTGAGTTTTTTTCCTTTCCTCTCATCATCTTGTCAAAGAGATGAAAAAGAGGAACTTTTCTGAACAGGAATCCAGGAATATTTGTCTTAAGCAAACCACAGAATATTGCTGCCTGAGATAAAGTAGTTAATTCTGTTGCCTCGGAGCAGAGATCAGCAGCAGAACTATAAGAAAAGAAAAGAAAAGAAAGAAAAGAAAAGTGGTTTGGCCTGAAACTCGGTGCAAGAAAGAAAAAAAAAGTCACAGCCCATAAAGAAATATTGCTGCAACCGGAGGAGGAGATATTAATGTGCCAAAACTCCCCGAGTGGACAGGAGCTGGATGAACGCTGGGACGGCTTCACTTCTCCTGCTCCCTCCTCCGGTATAGAACATAAATCATATTTGTTCTGGGAAGCCACTGTGCTCTCTGTGAAAACGCCTTCCCTGCAGAGCTCACGCTTCTCCCAATGTTCCAGCAGCTCCAGATGAGCTCTTCAGAACATTTCCAACATCTGTCACAGCTTCCTTCACCGCCGTTCAGACTAAACTCTGGTCCTGACCAGACGAGGCGACGGAGGACCAGAGTGGCGTTTCAGACTGCTGAGCGCCTGCCGTCACCGACGCGAGTCAGAGTTGTGTTCTTATTCACCAACAGGCCGATAAATTCCAGACTTTGTAAGGAATGTCAGGGACATTCTGATGAGAAATGAGGACCACTCTGTCCTCTGAGTTTCATCTCAGAAGTTTGAGTTTGCTGAGCAGAGAAACATAACTGTGACCTAAAACCATTTCCTGAATCTCCCCATGACGAATCTGGGACTGTTGTTGTCTTTAATCACTTCCTCTGATTCATATGCAGATTTCAACACCCTTGTTTTTCTTTTTAATTGTGGAGTTCGGTGTTTACGTAAGTGTTTCCAGTGAGGGGGAGGGAGTGGGAGCTCCCGTTCACAGTCTGACAGCCACGTTTTAACGGCTGTCAGGCGAAGTGGCTTCAGGGTTCCTCCTGTGGGGGACCTGGCTCCGACCCCGTGGGGGCGTCTGTCCGGCCCACCGCCGCTCTGACATAACCTCACTGTCGGACGTCACGGGTCATTGTGTCTCCAGACAAAGCAGGAGAAAGAGAGAAAAGAAAACAATTCAGATGCCTTCTTCTCCGAAACGCCTCCGCTCCACAGCCTTTTGTGGTGCAAGTGGGGGTCCGCTTCGTCCGACGGGCGGAGCTTCAGACGCTCCCGAAGCACATTCTTACATCTTGTAGCGATGCTTCCCTCGGTCCAGCCATGCCCCGGGATTATTTCCAGAAGTCATGCAAAAATGCAATCCAGTATCGGACAAGTTCATTTCAACAAACTCTGGAATCTGACACATTATTTCAACAAGTAAACAATAATCAGTGTGATGATAGTCACAGAATGAGAAACGTCTAGCTGTAAAGGATGGAATTTATGTGAACTTTGGTCAGTTTTGTTCTCAGTCCAGGTCGGTTGTTCAGAAATATCCTACAAATCCAAACAAGGCTTTCAGTAATCCTTCATTATTCACGTTATATTTATAATCTACAGAAGAGTATGAGTCACTCAAGCGAAAAAATTCTAGAGGGTCCTTTTTTCTTTTTCCCCATTATGCACTTCGAGAAAAAAAAATCTGAAATAAAATGTGAAGAGCAAAGTGAAAACGCCCCCTGGGGTCCATCCCTCATACAGCGTTACAGTCCTGACTTTGCATGGAGGAGTAGAGTGATGGAGAGCAGCCTGCTGCTCACCTTCAACTTCCTGATAAATACACCGATTGTGAGCTGAAAGAGAGAGAATTTCTTTGTTACCGAAGCCGACCCTGAAGTATAATTTCACCAGTTTATCAGACTGACTGCCAGGCTGAAGCAGTCGTTCGCTCTGAAAAGGTCGACGCCATTCTCCACATTGTGACACATATGATTAGAAAAAGAATTATTTTTTTGGCATAGTATGTTGACTTTTTTCTCAACTTTCATGTTGAAAAAATATTTATATAATTATACAATTTTTCTGGAGTGCCCTGAACACTCTTCCATAAGCTTCGATATTTGATGTGTTAATAATTATTAGCCGATATTACCAATACTGATACTGATACTATTCCAATACCAGAGCTGTTTTCCATCATGTTATTAGCAATTTAATATGAGGCTGTAATAAACTCCTCTGTAAAGGTAACTATGAAGTGTATGAATATGCATCCCAAAAAGCAGAGTGAGGTATAATGTAAGTATAATGTCCTGAAAAAAAACCCTCGGGAAAACAGGAAATCCCATGAAAACAAACATGCAACAGTAAAGATTTCAATTTCTGATCAGAACGGACCTATCGAGACTGTGAGGTTGACCGGCCCAGTAATGCAATACCAACGCGTGCCACCAGATGGTGCATTGAGTCATTTCACCCTCTCATCACTTCTCAACTTGAGTGGAAAGATACGAACACAACAAGGACTGAGACGTCCAATAATGTAACTCCGCGGAAGCTGGGCTGTTGTTGCCACCCAGAGGACGAAAGTGCCACAACCGGAACTTCAGGATGAACCACAGTGTGCTGGTTGAACACGTCTGGAGTCAGTGGGAGGAGTCAGTTTTCCATTAGAACCATTAAAAACAGGAAACAGAGGTGTCTGGTTGCTGGTTTTACCACCACTTAAAATGTAATGACACAATGAAAAAGCAGACTTGTGAACTCTGTTTCCTTCTTTTATAGAAAACAGCAAAAGGCTTTAATCTCATTTGTCACTCTCCGAGGAACCGAAGAAATCAATATCTGGCTTGAATGACAGTGGATGAAAGAAGTGCTGCACACCTGTGTAAGCACCAAAACATCTGTTCTGCCGACCGACATCTTCTCAGGAAAAAGCATCCTGAAAGAAGCACAGCGTGACGGTTTTCCCCGATAACCTTACAGTGAAACCTTTCATCAGAATGGCAGTATGAGTTGTGAGCTGCTGTCAAGAGAAATGCTGTGACTCACTGCCAGTTTTAACAGCAGCTTATTTGTCTGGTTCTGTGGCCGTGAGGGAGACAGGCCAGATGTTGTATCAGAGATCGGTCTGCAGCGGGTCAAGACAGAGCAGCATGTCGATGAACTCAGAATCCTTGCCTTTTTCTGCTCATCTTGTGTTTGTTAGCCGAGACCTTCCGGCCCCTCATTTGTTTCCTCTTACTCTCGCCCCGTCACCTACTTTCCCTCGCCTTTCCCCGCTCGTCTCCCACGCCGAGGAAGCCATGAGGTGTGCAGATGTGCTGGTGAGCCAGGCGTCCCGGTCTGCGGGCGGACCCGCCGAGCCTCAGAGCAGACGCCACGGCAGATGCACCAACACACCGTGATCTTTGGTTTTTAATGAATCCTGAGGCCGAGTGGCGAGCAGGAGGGCAGCTGGGTGTCCTCCAGAGTGGAGTGGGAGACGAACACGAACACGGCGTCTCGACACGAAGCTCTAACGGCGCTGTCGCTGCGCCCAATAAAAGCGGTGATATACGAGCGTGTGCCCTCCATGTGTGATACAGCCAGCGGAGCAAAACGCCCCAAGCTCCATCAGCCTGACGCCTCATTTGCTCTCTGCAAACTGCAAAGGGGATGGATTTGTTGTGTTTTCTCACTTTGGCTCGTTCGCAGTCAACAGTGACCATCAGAGCTTCTTCATAACACCACAACTTCTCTCACCCTCTGCCTGTAGCATTTTTCAAAGACCGGTGAAAACATTTCCCCCTTTTTTAAGGTTGATCCGAGTTAGGCCTCGTTTGTACAACAATGTTTTGAATGAAAATGTATCGCTTTCATTTCATAAAAGCTTCATGTTTGCACAGCAAAGCTTTGAAAATGATGTCCATTCAAACTGAAATGACAAAAATGCAGAAATCAATATAGATAGTAAGTGTTTTGAAAAGTTTCACCTCTGGAGCTGTTTTTGAAAAGTTGCGTTTTCAGTGGTTTCGACCACTGTTATCATGTAAACGACTCCAGAACACAAAGACGTTTTGATTTCTCAGTTGAACTCGCTGACATGGAAACAGGCCCTAAGTTACTGTCGTTAATTTGGAATAAATCTGAAAGTGAGCAGCTTGAACGAAGCTATGCCATGTGTGCACATGATAATGAGCAAGATGGATGGATGTGTGGATGTGTGGGTGGATGGATGGATGGGTGGATGGGTGGATGGATGGATTGATGGATGGACAGGTGGATGGTTGGACAGAGGGATGGGTGGATGGATGAACTGTTATGGATGGATGATAAATGGATTGATGATATGGATGAATAGATTCATGGATGAGTGGACATGGATGGATGGATGGATGGATGGATGGATGGATGGACTGATGGATTGATTGTAGTAAATGCAAGTGATCATAAATACAGAAAGAGATGCGCTGTTCAGGACTGGATATTTCCAAGTGAATGGACATTCAGACGTGAAGGTCTGGTTCCAGGTTAGAGCATCAGCGCCTCTCAGAGAGGTCAAGTGCGAAAACCCCTTGATGATGTTACAAAGAAATGATGAATTCTTCCACAGTGAACTTTCCTTGCCTGCATTAAGAGCCTGATCTCTCTTCTGGGGAATCTGGGTCACATGAAACGCTGGAGCATTCGGCCTCAAAGAATTACTGCCTCAGTGCTGAAAATACCAGGGAGCCTTCAGAGGAAGTGCATCCAAACCTGGAGGTCTCCGTGGTTTGACCTGCTCATGAGGCGCAGCCCACTTCCTCTGGCTCACTCTGTGTTTCTGCTCAATCTAACTTGTCGTGAGGGATTTTGGTGATGTGGAGGCAGCTGGGGTCAAAGACCGGATCTCACCAAAGAAACAAACAACCACAAACAAGTGACTTTTCCTCTAAGTTCAACTTAAGCATGAAATAGAAACAGATTCCAATGAGTAAAAACAGGGGAACAATGAATAAAAACATGAATATTATGTGAACACCTGTAAATAGAGACTCTGGTCGCATGTTTGTTATCCACCAGATAAATCTTGAAAATGACGCTTTATTGTATTTTTCATGCATTCATCGTCCCTTTGTACTTCCAGGACTTCAATCCAAATCGTACCCTTTTCAGTTTCAGTCTAATCTTAATCAACTAATTCATGCTTGAACATTCAGGCAGTGCACCAGATCCCATTTCGAAATAATTTGGAAAGAATTTAATTACACATAATCAAAAAAGTGACTCCGGCTCTGACAAACAAATGAGTGCGGTCCCAGAGACACTGAAAAGCTCAGACATTTCTCATTGAACTGTAAGAAAACACTCCTCCGTCCTCGCATCCTGATCAAAAATCTGCCTCACGCAGTTAACGACAGGAAAATAAATAGAAAGATTTACTCTGCCTCCGTGGTTTCCATCAAAATCAGGGCCAATCAGAAGCAGGATGCAGGTTGGTTAACCTTCCTCTGTGTGTGTGTGTGTGTGTGTGTGTGTGTGTGTGTGTGTGTGTGTGTGTGTGTGTGTGTGTGTGTGTGTGTGTGTTGGGGACTGAGAGGAATTGAATTCACACATAAAAAAAAAAAAAATCAGAATGGGGTATGAGAGCAAACCCAACAAGTCATTTCCTGCAAACAACAATATTCAAAAGCAACTTCTGAAAAAAACAAGAGGAAAGATGACGTTCATGGGGAATGTACTTGGCAAACAACATCAAAGAAATATAAAACATTTCAGATTATCAATTACTGTAGATATTCAATCATCCCCTTCCTGTAAAAGCCTTTCAGGAGTATCCAAACGGTGCGGCAGCAGAGGAAATCCTTCCAGACGCCGTGGTATGAACTGTACGCCGTTCAGGATCAGCAGCAGCACTTTCTCCCTCACAGCCCCGCATCAGATGGTTGTGTGTTCAGAAGAGGTGTCGCCCCCCTCTGGTCCCTGTCGGACCACGATCAGGCCTCAGAGGACCTGCTTTACCTCCAGAATCCAGCACACCGGATGCACTGCTGCTGCCGCCTCCTCACCATGCAGGAAGCTGGTGGTCCCTCCTGCAGCAGCTCCTGATCCGCACTGCATGAATGCACCTGGGATTCAGGTTTCCACCAGCTGGGCAGGTCCCATTTCCCAGTTTACACTCTGTCAGCTGTGCGACTTTATTATGGTCCCAACAAGAGATAAACAAGCTCATTACCACATGTATGAACCAAGACGGGGAGGAAATACAGCACATTTATTTACATTTGCTTTGCAGGTTTTCTGTTGATAACAGGTCTAACAGAGAGAGCATTGTTGGGAACTGCAAGTGCTCAAAAACCTTCCAGCTTCCCAGTTCAGCTGCATTCAAATGCACTTTTCTCACCAGAAGACTTTTTCGAGCAACCAGTAGCTCATGGCTGCAGCGACCGACACAGAGAAGCTTCTCAGTTCTGCACCTGGAGTTGGTTCTCAGCCTCTGCCTGATGTGAAAACGCCCTTTAGATCCACTGGTACTCAGCTGCTCACTCTGTCAGGTGTGAGCTGCCGGAGACACTGGAGTGACACTGGAGAGAGAGTGAACATTAGGCACAGTAACATTTAATGGGATTGTGAGGTGAAGCGGATTGTAAATGTGTCATATAAACACCTGAGTGGATCCGCTTCACTCAGAGAGAATTATATTTCAGATCCGATTGTACAAGGTGGTCTACGCTGACCGATAATCCCCTCATTGTCTTTTATAAACGGTGCTTGACAGCTGAACGGATTAAAAGGGGGATTATTCGCTCTGCATGTGTTCCCTCGTACGCACTGATGTGAAGACGTGCGCAGTAAACGGGAAGCGGGAAAGTCTGAAACAAGCAGAAGAACCTTGAGAGAACAAACACTGGAGAGGAAGAAAGCCACAAATCCAGGCCAGTGTTATGGATTAACTGGTTCCCATGTTAACGAGTGACGCATTTCAGTAAACACATGCGGGTAACAGCAGATGTTAAAATAAGACTCACAAAAGGCTCTAAACTTGTAAATTTACTTTAACTGTAGAAAACCGACATTCAGTAGAACCACTACAAGTTTCAGTCGGGTTTTCATCATCTGCTGGTCACAAATTAACACAGAAACCAGTTAATTCGAAGCATTGCCAGGCGGAGCAGAGCCTCGCAGCTGAGCGGCGCTGAACACCGGGACCTGCTGCTCAGTGAGGTGGGACTCGGGCCGGGGGAGCGCTCGCTCTTCGAGCAGCGTAACATGGAGATGTTGGAACACTATATGAGCAAATATCCAGCAGATAAAAACACTCTGCTTGGCGCTGAGGACTGCTGGCTGCAAAGCTAAAGGTCACAACCGGAACATTCCGTGAGAGACTTGGTGCGCATGTCACAGATATGTTGTCCATTTGGGAGGACGCCATATAATCTGCTTCAGCCGCGGCCCGGGTAAATGAGGATCGAACGTGGATCGCAAATGCGCTTTGGATGGAAAAAAAACACCCATCTAAACTGGACCAGTGTGAATGTGAAGCAGAGCGGCTGGGCCTCCTGACCCCCACAGTGACTGACCGGTGAGCCAGTGCTTCCGTCCGATCCTCCTCCATGGAAGTAATGTGTCGTTGACACGGCCTTGTATGTTTTATTGCTGTGGTCCTCTTAATCTTTCACGCTCCCTGAACGCCTTCGGGTCTTCAAGCACGTTCACTCCGGCAGAAGATCACCATGCTCTGGTTGAGTGGTCACACACTGGATGGGACTTAAGACCAGAGTTGGGGTCCGTTACTCAAAAAAGTAAAGAGTTACGCGTTACTCGTTACTTTTGAAAAAAGTAGTGCCTTACACTACTTGATTACTCCATGGAAATAGTGACAAAGTTACACTACTCGTTACTGCATAGTGCTCCGCGGAGCTGTGCTCCGGTATATCCTTTTGTGGAGCACTGCGCATGCGCAGATCTGTGTGTATCAAAACGTTATTTTGACTTATTGAAAAGAAAACACGTCTTTTAAAACGTTTTATAACCATTCGGATTTACTTCACGTGCTAATACGCCGTCCCCTGGACCACTGGAAGGAGTATTTTGTCCACTTTCGTAGTCCAGCTCTGATTGACTTCCAGCTAAGCTTCAAGCTAAGCTACTACGATGCTAACAGCTGAACCAGCCACTGGACCAGAGACACAAGGTATTTATGAGCTTGTCTAACTTTGTCAATGATAGGGAAAGGGCGTGGGTCCCTAATCTTCGGCATGTTCCTTTAAAAGCGGCATTTACAGTAGGAGGGAGTGCAGTGTTGTCAGTGGGGCACAAATTTAATAAGGCAACTAATTTTACTTTGACGGTTCCGTCAGCCCTGACCCGGAAGAGATAGCGAGTAGTTGCTCGTATGGCCACCGTTCCATCTACTGGTGGTAATAGAAACAACTCCGCTTAAATAATAATATTTTGGTTGCTCTATTTGCAGTCATTGTAAAAGTAACGATCGCAGCGTTTCATTTGTAACGCTAGTTTAACTACCAATCTGGAAGGAGTAGTGCCGTTACACTACTCGTTCCCATCAAAAGTAATTTAACTACTTGTAACGTTAGTTACTTGTCGTTACATACCCAACTCTGCTTAAGACTGATCCCTCTCTTCCTGCGGCCTGCCGTCTGACTGGAGCAGCTCAGCTCGGGAGCGCTCGAATGTCACGTCTCTTCTCCGTGTCAAGTCATCAATATTCATGCGGAAGCCCAATCCATTCAGCTTCTCGTCAAATCGACATTTAATCGGTGAATTTGTAGGAATACATTCCCCCTGAAAGTCTGAGCGTTGTCTCTGCGGCTCTGACCGGGATCCTGTCGTTGGCTTTTCTGTGTATTATTATTCACACATCGCAGCGGTGCCTTTGTGGATCCCATGTCTGCCCTCAGAGCTCGGCCCTCCACATGCAGAACGACACACAGCTGCAGTCTGCAATAAGCCAGGCTGCAGTTCACATCAGTGCAAACAACAGTCACAGGCCCGAACCTGATTTTACATGCAGCACTTCCCTCTGGAGCTTTGGACGGATAAGAAAGGAGCGCCGCTGCCTTCACGCATATTTTAAAATGAACAGCCGCGACTTCATAGCCAGAGAAATAGAGACGTGGAGAAAATATCAAACTCAGAAATGCAACTTTCTGAAAAATTAAAACCGAAGCTTAAACTCAGTAGTTCCAAACAGTTGGGACAATCGGTCAAGCATGAAATACAACCAGAATTTCATTTTTCCAAACTGTACGAGTGATCTGAGTGTGCTTTCACCCTCAGCTCGGGGTTAGAGAGGCTCCAAGGATACTCAATCGTTTTGGATTTAAATTTGAGTGAAGAGGAAACAAAGGACAGTGTTTACAGTGTTCACAGTTTCTCTACAGATGTGACGAGGAGAAAGAAGAGCCTCACAATACCTGACTGTCCAGTTTTGGCAACAAGCAGGGACAAAAACACACAAATCAACAAATCAAAAAACAAGCTTTACAATGTAATGCAAGAAAATAAAGAAAACATGCAAATGTGTTATTTGATAAACACTGTGTATGTTAAAAAAAATAGTTCACATAGCCAATAGCCAGAAATAGTTCTGACAGTTTTTTTTTTTTTTTTTTTTTAGTGAATGAAGAGTTTTGAGCTCCTTTATAAACAAACTTTTTCCAAAAATGGAAGAAAAAAAAGTCAGTGGGACCCGAGTTGATTTTATTGATCAGCAACCGTCATAACAGACGACGTCGATCACATCTATACGATCAGGATGAAAAAAATCCTGACAGACTGGAGAGAGATGATTCCACCTGATGTACAGAAATGAAAGAGTCATTAGAGTTTTAAGTAAAAGTGCTCTTTTTACACAGCAGCTGCTGACAAAATAACCTTTCTGCTTTCGTTGGAGCAGTAAAAGATGCCTGGTGTCGATGTGTGTGACGACAACAGAAACATTAATGCTGCCTTCAAGGTTGAGACTTCTTATTCTTTATAAACACTCTGGTTTCTGCAAAGATTTCACATGCAAATGAGTCCAATTTCTCTGAGTCAAGAGAGAAGAAATCGAAATTCAAAACTGACTCAGTGTGGAAAATCCATCCGTCTGGTTTGTGCAGCTGAGGGTCAGAGGTCGCCGGAGTCAACCCCAGGGGCGAGTTGTTCAAAAAATGTAATCTAGATCGAAATGATCAGATTTGGAAATCCCCTTCTTTGCTATCCAGGTTTAGGCAATCCATCTTACTTTTATGCTGGTTGTTCAAAACAACATTGGACTGGATCACTCTGATCCAGATACACCGTTCTCAAGATTATCATATCCGGATTAGCAGAGCTCTAAATGTAGCAGATCACAATGTGGGGGAGCAGCAATGCAGAGGACAACAGGTAGAAGAGCCAGCATGGGCTCACTTTAAGAGTTTTTAATCTGTCAGTCTGACTACAAGAAAAGGCATGAAACATGATTCAGAGCTCGCACCAGATACTTTACATGCAACTATTTTATTTCTAAAAAGAAAACAACCATAGGTTTTAACTGGCCTTTTTAAAGACGTACTTGGCGATGATGTCCTGAACCCCCTCCAGCCAGTGAGTCCAGCCCCGCCTCTCCTTCTCACCTCACACACCCGCAGTCTTGAATTAAGACAAAAAAAGACTAAATATCGAGTAGTTAGCAGAGTAAAGAATGTTCAGGGTTCAGCATGTTTCACTCTGCTTTAGAAGGCAGGTGTGACGCTCTCCCTGCTTTGCTGGATTTCTTCCTCTGCAGGAGGATCCAAGCTTATATTCTTTCACTTTCTCCTTTAAGGCGTCATTCAGAGGCGTCATTATTCCTGTTAAAGACGCTTCCAGCCTCTTCTGAGCTCTTGTGACTGTTGGTTCTACCAGAGAGGATCCAGGTTGTTCTTCTTGAACATTGCTGAGATCCAGAATCAGGAGGAATCACTTTCCTCTCCATCCCCAGCAACACCTGGAACCCCAGCTGCAGAGCCACATCTTTTCACTTTTCTGAAAGAGTTTATTTCCTGTTTGGGTTTTTTTTTTTTTTCCTGAGGAAAAGATCATTTTTGTTTTATTTTATTTTTACTTTACCTTACTGAAAGGCGTAATTGGCAGCCTGTGTCTACTTTATCTACTTCAACATTGGAACAGTTGAACAAATCAAGACCAAAATACAATTAAAAGTGTGAACACAAAATGATACAAATTGATTTTTTTTATTGACCAATTTTAAAGTTTTGCTACATTTTCTTCCTGGAATCCACCTTGAAACCCTCCCCCCTGCTGGGATCAGGGTAGACCTAGTTTTTTGGGTCAAAGTTATCCAGATCCTACTGAAATGTTCTGAACCACCCAAACTGAAGGTTTGATCCAGATTTAAACTAGGATAGGATTACATGATCTTATCTGATTTTTAAATCCTCTCCCTTTTGAGCAACCCAATTTCAAGCTTTGATCAAATCCAATAACCAAAATCTGCTCAGATTACCATTGAACAACTGGACCCAGGAGATTCTGGACTGAGTCACCAAGCACTCTTCATTTAAACATCTTAAAAATAGGTGAGTCAGCATTTAATTAATGCAAGTGACAAAACGACTATCGATTAATTTCACAGTAAAAGTTTAGCATTTATTCAAAAAATATTGATACTTCAAAATGTCTCTAAAGGTCAGCTGGAAAAGAGCGGCAGCAGGAGGAAACATGGCGGAGCGTCAGGCTGGAGAGAGAGACATCGATCAGTCCACAAGAAACAGAGAGCTGGAGACAAAATCTGAGCTGAATTCATCTGCAGGCGCTGAAAAACACACCGAGAAAACTGAGAGGGAGAAGAGGAACTCACCGGTACCGATCAGAACCGGTTCACTCTGGTTACAACCAGCTGAAAACACCTAAACCGTGCGCAGTCAGCTAACAAAATTGTTATACATTGTTGAACTAAACCTTTTCTCACAATCTTATTTTATTTTTTTTAACAAACTCTGTCACTTAAAGCGAACCTTAATTTTACTTTTCAGAGATCGATAGCTTCCAGTCATCACTCAGTCCGTCCCGTGACTGAACTCCTTCCATCTCGATATAACATCTTTCAAAGACATTCAAACCTGTGAAACTAGAGGTAGAAAATTAATTCAAACAACTGTTGGACACTTGTATTCTCTACTGTGTTAAAGAATACAATCCACCTATCCATTCTCTACCGCTTATCCGGGACCGGGTCGTGGGGGCAGCAGTCTAAGCAGAGATGCCCAGACTTCCCTGTCCCCGGACTCTTCCTCCAGCTCCTCTGGGAGGATCCCAAGGCGTTCCCAGGCCCGCCGAGAGACCTCGGTCTTCCCCGGGGCCCTGGGAATACAGAGTCTAAAAATATTAAGGTACCAGACTCTATGAATAATTGATTAGTGGTTTGATGATTGAAAGCTTTAGCCCTATTTATTATTCTGATGACTCTATTCTGGAGTTTAATTATATGTGACATTAAAAGTGAAAAATAAAACCCATCTAGATATTATTCTGTAGATAATGCCAATAGCTTTTGATAATTTCTGTTTTATATCTTCTAAAAGTGCCGGTCAGGGAAGCAAGCTGAGCATTTAGCTCCTTACCTGTGGAATAAACTGGCTTCTTTTAAAGCAGGACGTGAAACGCTGTCAAGCTTGAAGAAATAAAATCAAACAATCGATTTTGATTCTTTTATTCCTTGTTTTCTTTCTGCTCTTGATCACTGTGATTTTCCTGTGAAGCTGCGCCTCTTCTGAACGCTGCTGGTAAAACAGACTCTGCTGATGGTTTGGAGGATGTGGGAGGGTGAGGGCTGGACCCCCCCCCCCCCTTCCGCCCCGCCCCCCACGCGCGCCCGTGCGTCATGACGTCACGCAGGGCTGGTCCTGCCGTTTATTAGGCGCAGGAGCACATTGGCAGGTCTGTGAGAGCTTCACACTGCAGCTCTGTCCGGCCAGAGGCAGACGGGACAGAGGAGGTGTCTGACTCAACTCGAAACACCTTTTGAAAACCGGCAAAAAATAAAAAAATACCAAAAAACAAAACCAAAAAAAGAAAAAAAAACCAAGTCAACAGATCAAATAATATTAATATTAATTATATTCCACTGACTGACTAAGTGTGGCATCTTGCTTCACTCCTATTATAATTAATTTATTTTTCATTTTGAAGTGAGAAAGAGACTTTTGCTTTTGTCTTTTTTATATTTTTTTTTTTTCAATTTTGAGTGAGCCTGCATTTTGATTTTTTATTTAATTTCACGTGTGGGATAAAGTTTTTTTTTTTTTTTACTTTTTTCTTCCTGTATTAAGACTCGTGATGGCCATCCTGTCACTAGCGTTACTTCTTGTAGGATTCGTCCTGACTTCAGCAGACAAGGTAAGTTTTACGCACCGGCTTCTGTCGCACTTTTGCGCACTTTTCCTGACGCGTCTCCTTAAAGTCTGGTCTTGTTGGCGGCAGGTTTTTTCCGCTGCACACTGCTTCCTCTGTGAAATACGTGTTGACACTGCTCCCCGTTACATAAGACACGTTAAATAGAGGCACTTTCTCTTATTCTTTTTACAAGCAGCCCTCGGCTTTCGCCTCGCTTGTGTTGTGGTCCCTGAACGCCTCACGCACTCATATGATACATGATCGCTTCCTTCGGGCTTACAGCGCGTTTAACGAGCTTTTCCTCTGTCTCTCTCTCTCTCTCTCTCTTCCAGGCCGGCGGAGTAGATAAAGAGGGTAAGTCCTGCTCGATTTGTGCTGATCTTTGTTAATTATTACACCTGAGTGAGGAGAAGGTTGAAGGAAGGGGGGAGGCTGGAGGGTTTCTCCTCCTCAAGACAAAACTCATGTTTGGTGCACTCAGATCAACGTGGGAGGAGTGTGTGTGTGTGTGTGTGTGTGTGTGGGGCTGAGTAATACCCCTCCTTCCTCCCTTCCCACACACACACACACACACACACACACAGAGTCAGATATTACATGAGTGAACTGCTTCAAGGGCTTTGTTATACAGGAAGGAGAATTCCACTTCTAAATCCCGCACATCTGTTCCCCATTCCGAGGTTAAGGAAGAAGTGAGCTGCAGCCCCCCCCCCCCCACTCCTCCAGCACCTCCAGGGCCCTCACAGAGCCGATGACACCCGGCCAGAGGGGAGCGTTGGAGTGTTGACGGTGCCACTTCATGGTGGTTTTCCTCCACAACGCTTCGGAAAGGAGGAAAACAAGACGCAGTCTTTTGTTGGGGTTGGGGGGGGCATCATGTGAGGAGTGCCTGCGTGGCCTGGTGAAGGGGGGGGGGGGGGGGGGGGGGGGGGGGGGGGGGTTTGGTCTGTTTGGTGCTTCAGACCACCAGACTCTGAGGCGGTGGGGTGGTCCTGCAGCAGCAGGGAGAGAATCTGTCCCGAAGCAGCAGCACTGGGGCTCATCCAGGGACTGACTGGACAAACCCAGGTCCGGAAGGTCAGTCTGACTCCCTGAAGGGACTCATGCTCACAGGAGAAGACGGGACGGCTTTGCCACGGAATGGGTTTGGAATTCTCAGTTAGGACTATTTTAGTTAGCGGTGCAGAGATACAACCTTCTAACAGGAGGAGCTTGAAGCTTTCGACACTGTCAGATACAGATAACTCTGCTTGGTAAAGGCCTTGAAGCTGAATCCTGGTCCTGGAGATCCGCATTCCTCAGCATCCCTGATCATAACGATCGGCTTGCTATCAGGATGCCTTCATTAGACTCAGGTGTGTTGTAGCAGAGGAACACTGGAGACGTGCAGGACTGCGGGAAGGAAAGGTGCTCATCCTGGTCCCGGAGCGGCCCTGATTTTCATCGTGCTCTGACTCGTTTGCTAGCAGCAGGGTAGCTAGCTATCGTTCCAACTTTACCGATGTCTCATCTCGGGTCAAGATGCCCAAAACACAGCAGAAGGTTTGCGTTGCCGTGCCGACGGGCCCGAGAGCAGCAAAGAAACATTTTTTTTCTGGAACAGCTCTGATATGAGACACTTTGGGCAGTTTGTTCCAGATCTGGACTGAAAAACTGATATCTGGCTGCTTTCTGGTGAGGGAGAGTGCTTCCTGGAACCGTGTGTGTGTGTGTGTGTGTGTGTGTGTGTGTGTGTGTGTGTGTGTGTGTGTGTGTGTGTGTGTGTGTGTGTGTGTGTGTGTGTGTGTGTGTGTGTGTGTGTGTGTGTGTGTGTGTGTGTGTGTGTGTGTGAGAGAGAGAATATAAAAGGCTGTGAGACGGTTCAGGCAGCTCAGTCTGTTTTAACCCTCTTTGGATGTAACAAAGTAATTACCTGGTTTCTTTATCAATTATTAAGTAAGGAAGAGTCTTTTTTTACTGTTAAGTTATCCGAGTATTGGACTGGCGTCTTTTTTTTCTTTCTGTGTGAGTGTTTTAGGTGTTGCTACACAACGTTTCAAGCGAAAACTCATCATTTTTGCATTTTCGCTTCAAAAAAGTTTCACGTTGTGAGTGTTTTGAAGATAATGTTTCCACCGAAACAACCTGAAGAAGAAGGAGCTTTCATGTCGGGCCACTAGTCGGTGCTGTTGGTTGTTGTAACAAAACCACGAGCAGCACACTCTAAACATTAACAATGGAGAACATGGACATTCATATGGACAGAACACCAGGTGGATTGTTAGCACAGTGACTGTCAACTCTGAAACATCCCCCTCTGCACATCAGTAATGACAGATAAACCCGACTGATGCCAAACTGCTTATCAGCGTGAGATACTCACACACACACACAACATCTTGAAAGCTCATTGAAGGCTTTAATGTTTATAATCTGGGAAATAACCTTTGCTTAAGTTCAGTTTCTGAACTCGTTTGAAAAAAGCCCAGCTGGCTTTTTAAAATCTGACTCTCAGATGATGCATCAGCGAGTCGCAGCCATTTTGCAGTTACATAATTTCCTCCTAATTATTCAAGTAATTGTTTCACGTAATGATTTCCACTCATCTGTGCAGTAACAGCGGGATGAGACGAGCAGATGTCTGTTTCCATGTTGGTTTCCATTATTTGGAGGGAACGTCTTTTGCACCGTTAGATTTCTTGGGGGTTAACCCTTTATGGGGCGAGTAAAACACACAAACCAATTAAACCTGAAAACAATGACAGAACTCACCATTTTTAGATAAAATAACACTTTTCAGTAAGACACTGGGGTCACGTGGCCATGAGGAGGAAATGATCAGGTTCTGAAAGGTTTTTGAAGACATCCAGTCAGAAATTTAGCACATTTCTAGATTTTAAACCATAAATTACAACCACTTATATTCCCTTTCCATTGGATTTATTTGTTTCTCTGGATTGATTCCAAAAACTCAGTTTCACTAACTGTAAAGGGCTCCTCAACCATTCAGCTCAGGTTTCTAATATAGACCCCGTTTCCCATTTTCACATGAAAATGTTTCTGCATAGGTGAAAGTTTTTGAAAAAACTCAGACTCCGTTGCCCTTTGTTAAAATGCAACTTTTCACAAACACTGTCTCCATGGCAGGGAAAATACAACTTTTGAACAGCTGCTGCTTAAAAAGCTGCTGCTGGTTCTGAACATCATGGCTGAAGCAAGTCGTTCTGCACAGTGATGCTCAGTATTGATACACAGTTATGGTAGTTTTAGAGTCGACAGTCATTGTAACAACAATCCATTTTGTGTGTGTGTGTGTGTGTGTGTGTGTGTGTGTGTGTGTGTGTGTGTGCCCACCAACTAGTGGCCTGTGAGATTGTAACTGGACCCCCCTTTAGTTATGTTTATATTTTATATAAATATTTCAACCCAGTCTCCACAAAATTACATTCAGAGACAACTAAACTGCGTTCTCAGATACGTTTCTCAGAAGAATGAATATTGTCCCTAATCACGTTCATCTGGACGGAGAGTCATTACACTGGTTAAAACAGATTTAGCTTCTCCCTGATCATATTAAAGGCTAAGTGTATTTGTCTAAAATACATTTTATTCCCATAAAAACACACAATCTTTTGTCTTAATTCTGTATTGTATTTTTTACAGTCATATTTGTGGATTCTGTGTGGTCCTTATCAGCGTATTCTTGCCGTCAATTAATTAATATGTGCGTGCACACCTTTCTTATGAGGGATATATCATCACACGATGCCGTATAAATAACGAGATTAGGCATATATGTCAAATAAAGAAGCATCAGTTTATACTCAGAGGGTCCACATTGTAAACGGTCAATGAGTAAAGGAGAAAATGATGTACTGATTGGAAATAAAGTTAGTAATTTCATGATAAATGGGATACATACACATGCACACCCTGTAAACGTGTTATACGAGTGATTTAAGTCATGAGAGTAAAGTATATTTGAAAAATTTAATGGGGTAATTAAAAGAAAGCCAATGAAGTCTCCCATCCACATAAAAAGACACTGACTCAAGTAAAAATAGTAGTTAGGTGAGCTACCTTAAATATCTTAAAGATTGCAGTCAGTAACAATTATTCCTATGGGGAATTCAATGGGGGGGGGGGGGGGGTGTGTCACAGTCCTCAGTGGAATGTTTACAATCTCACACGAGCCTTCTAACTACATTGTCTTCACTGTTTCCGTGTAAATGTGAAACTTTTCTGAAATGAAAACTCAAAACGAAGCATTTCAGCTGAAGCGTGTCGTGATCAGGACTGCAGTTTGCTTTAGTAGCATTAACACTATTTCATATGGCAAATAGAACATTTAAACATTCAAACATTCTTCTATGGCTTTAATCCAGCAGACTGCTTTACTTTCTTCACCCTCAGTCAAGCCGTGACTGTATGTTTTGCTGATCCTCTAAAACGGAGGTGAGAAGTGAAAAGTTAGCATAACCGAGCAAGACTGTACACATTCATGAGATTTATAGCAGAACCTATCAAACAAGGCTTCAGAAAGCAGCGAAAGCAGTCTTCCAGCAGCGATTGCCCAGCTCTGTCACTATTTGTATAAAACAGAGACATTACATGTGCTTTTTGAGGGAAGGACACGATCCTCTTTGGAGTACTTCACTGCGTCTCATCGCCTTCGTGATGGAAAGCTTGCTTCTGAGCTGTCGAGTGGGGCTGTTAGGAACAGATGTAAACACTTCTTCTTCTCCATCTCTCCCATTAAGCAGGCTGGAGGAAAATCAGCACTGTTTGAACCAAAATGACGCAGCGCCAGAGCTTATTTACAGTCAGAGCTGCATAACAGATCACATATTTCTCATTAATGTGATTCCAGTATGGACGGCGTGCATATCACAGAGGACTGACGGCATTCATGCTCTGAGAGTCTGAAAGGATATGTATATTGTTTAATAATCTAAGGAAGTGTAATTAATCCCTGTAAATTCATAAAGACGAAGTAATTCTTTCATCCCTGTTGGCAGGATCCTAAAGATCCCACAGGTGCTTTATGTGTTATTGATTATGTGAGGTTTCTATACTGTTCTTCACAAAGGAATTCAAAAGCACTGCCTGCAAGAAGTACTTTGTCTCTTTGGCAAATTCAACTGGTTCATGGTACAGATGGGCTGAAATAACACGGGAGACTGTCATTAAATAAGTTCTTGAATCAGCAGGTTCAAAGACATGTCCAGAGTCCAGTTCAGTGAGAGAATCTGCACCATTATTCCACAAAACCCATAGTTTTGAAGGTCTGGAGAAAGTAATTTAATATCAGTGTAAATGTTGGACCTTCAGAAAATATTGTGCTTTCATTTCTTATACTAACAGTGCTCCCACCCATTTTAATTATTTATGTTTCCTCTAACTCAAAGTTCTCGATTGAAAACCTCCTCGACAAAGCAGAGTGAGTTCTCTCACCCGTCTTCACTGTCATAGCCGGCGTAGTCAGCCTGTCTTCGCTCTCCTCTTTTATTTTTATCACAGTGTTTCTGAATGAAACGGCCTGTATTTCCTTCAGAAGCTCTTTAAATCTGTTTCCTTTGTGTCACACGTGTCCAGTGTCCACACACTGTGATTTGGAAAGCATGCCATTTCTCCAGGTGTGTAATTTGGCCTCACCATCGACACCTGTTTGAATGTCATATAGTCAAAACCTACAAAGATAATTACAAGGTTTCATTCTCTTCATTTTACATTTTTTTCCAAGCCAAACGTTTGTGAATGTGCCTTGCTTGAAAGGAGTGGTTTAAAGGAATTTTCCTGGGAGTTACTGAGTCTTTAAGACCGAAGGGTGTTCTTGTAGGATTGGGTGCAGACTTTAGATAAGCCAACAGTGTCAAGACAATGCTCCTGCCGTGGTTGTCCAGTCCTGATCATCATTATGTAAACCCTTTCATTTCACTTATTGTAATTTCTAAGAAGAAACAGGAAAAAAAAAACAGATGAGCAGCAGCGTTTGAGCTGCAGCACCCAAACACAGAGGCATTCTTCATACAGTCGTTGAAAATACTTGATCTCCTCAAAACTGAACGTTTCAAGACTTTTAGGTGGTTTACGTTTAGTGCTGTCAATTGATTAAAATGTTTTAACCAAGTTAAGTCTGACCATAATTAATCACATAATTTGTGAAGTGGTAATAAACACATAAAATCACAAATTTAATGCACAAAAATGTCTTATCTGAGTCTTTTAGCTTAAGTGGAGCAGTTTCACATCAGAAAAAGCTAATGTGGGATTTGAACCATCCAATATTTTAAAGTTGAGATGCTCAAGGGAAGGCCAGTCCCATTTTCTCTTTGGGTGTAGAATGTAAAGCTATGTTTAGATGGATGGATCGACATATTCTTTATTGTCTATTGTCTCTATTGTCCAAACGGAAAGTCATCATTCGTCATTGCTGTAAAAAGTTAAACATGTCTTCCGGGCTGTTTGTGGAGCATGTTGTCTCCTAATGTTGGTGGTTTGAGCCTCAGTCTCATAGCGTTCATGAGTCAAAGTGACAGGAAGTGGAGGTACTCCCAGCGTTGGGTGCCGGCACTCAGCGTGGCAACCACCGCATTGAGGCGCTTCCATGTGCAAAGGAGGCCATAGCTTTCTGACGAGTGATTGTTTCCTCATTGCATTGCCTTAAACATGCTGATTTCTGTAAAGTCTGAACTTCTTGTGACTTGTTGTCATGTGACCTGACAGATCAGCTGAGGAGCCGGCTGAAGGAGTATGGCCTGGTTACACCTTTCAGCACCGATTCGCACGGACACTATCTGTCGCACCTGCTGTCGGCCACCCATAAGCAGCGCGTCAAGCGGGAGGCCCAGTCCGGGGAGTTTGAGCAAAGGCTTTTTTTCAACATCTCCGCCTTCGGGAAGGAGTTCCACCTCCGTCTTCACCCGAACAACAGGCTGGTGGCGCCTGGCGCGATGGTGGAGTGGCACGACGAGGTGGAGGGATTCGGAGGCTTCGGTAACGATTCTGACGCCGGCCAAGGCCAACCTGGCAACCAGACTGAGAGGATACTGCGGCGTGAGCTGCTGAAGACGGACTGCACCTTCACCGGAGACATCACCGACGTACCCGGAGCCTCGGTTGCCATTAACAACTGCGACGGACTGGTAAGTCTTCCTCGGCCACAAAGAGCCCCTCGACTCTTCTGCCCTGCCGAAACTCTTCCAACAAAAGTGGCGTGACCTTATCAAGCGGCACTCTGGGATCGCTGGTGTCTGTAAGCCAGAGTTTAGCCTCTCTGTACGTCAGCACTCTCCCTTTTCTAACAACACATTGTTCTTGGAGATATTCTTCAGGCAGACGTACGGAAAGGCTTTTTGTGTGGAGGTTTGTCATGGCTGAGTGCTCGTCCATTGCGCTCGTAAAGCGGACGGATTTTTCTCCCAACATAAAACACGAGTTCCTTTTGTGCGGCACAAAAAGTCTCCAGTCTTATCCTCCCCATCACCCCCCATAAAACACTTGAACGGTAATTGGGGAATGACCTCTTTCAAAGAATCTTGTGTTTGTTGAGTATGTCTCCTGAGTGGATTGAAGGATTGCTTTGCCAAACTTAAATTCTTTCAGTGCTTATTGAGTTCAAAAACAGCTGCTGTAGCGATCAATATCTGGATAGGAGAGAGAAAAATGGAGGCTTGTTGTGTGATTTTTTGCGTATTTGAATTATTCCGTTGAGGAAAAATACATTTTTAAGCCCATCAAATAGTGTTTGTGTAGCAGCAGATGGGTCTTTTTTAAGGTTTGTGGCTTCAAACTCATCAGATAAGTAAATATAGCTTTCCCTTTCCCCCTTAATGTTCTTTCATAAGGTCAGTTTGCCAAAAAGCACCAGGGACGGAGATGGGCAAGAATTGTCTCTGTGAGAGTGGAATTTTGATTGTCAGACCTGATGAACAAACTTTTGTATGGAAGTTGAACATATAATTGGATAAAATGTGTTTTCATGGCTTTCGCTCGGCTTACACACATGAAACTGGAAAAACTTTTATAGTACTTTGGGCGTCTGTTCACACAGATACAGGAACTTTTTGAAAACAACTCCCAAAGCGGGACTTTTGGAAAACACTTGGTGAAAAAAATCCAACTTTTAGATATAGTTCATATCCTGGTTCAAATGTGGACTCAGTGACCGTCATCTTACCTTTATAATGGTGTTTCTTAGAAACTGTCTCCTGGGCCACAAAGTTTAAGAAACACATGATGCCACATGATAGAAAAACTGATGTCATGTAGTTAAATAAAATATGAAAACATTTTACTTTTTGGAAAAAAAAATCATGATTTCATTGTAAAGAGACAGGCGACGATATGACCACATCATTCAAAATGAAGCACATGGAAACACATTCAAATGATTGTATCTTTACTTAATAAATCAAATTTAAATGTCCTGTGTTTTTATGAGTCAAAGAATTATGCAAGAGAGAGAAACAGTTGGCATGATTTATAGCTGGACCTCTGTTGAAGTCATGATGACTTGAGCAATGTTTTAAATCCCGGAGCCAAGTCAGCAATCAGGAAGTTGGCTGCAGAGTTTCAGACTAAACTCAACTCATGATGTTAGTTAGAGAAGAGAAGATTAACCCTGCGCTTCACCAGCTTCACACTCAATGCTTTTGTTCTGATTTGACCCGGACGATGAATCCCGATGACTGTTAGGGCCCATTCACACGGTTTTCCAAGGCAAGACAAGCGGCTTCATTCTACATGAACTGCATATTTCTTTTGTTAAAGTAGCAGAAGAAACTGACAAAACGTAAAAAAAAAACAAAAAAAAAAAACACGGTGGCCTTGCTAAATTTAAACTGAGACAATCTGATTTTTCTGTCACAATTTATTACCAGAAGCAAAATGCAATACAGCGAAAATCACAAGAAATCCAGACAAACTAATCCTCACCCCGCTTTCGTCCAGGTCATTCTTCTCTTTGGAAGCAGAACATCCTTTATTCTTTAATTTTGTTCATTCGTTCGTTCACTCCTTCCTTCCATCCTTTCTTTCTTTCCTAATATTATGTTGGATCACATACATGTTATCAAACGAGGTAAAAAATGGTTATGTATGCATAAGCACACCTGTTTAAAGACATATACTTGTATATACCGTAAATCCTCTTATAGTAGTCGAGGCTTTTATTTGTCTCAACTGTAGCTGCACCAGGCTTTTAATGGAAGGAGGCATGTATAAGAGAGAGACTTATATTTTAAAAATTGCAGAAAGATCTTTTGACAGTAATGCAGTTTAGAGCTGGGGGATATGTCGAATTAATTCGATTTTATTTTTTCAGTCATTGTGAAAAAAATTTAAGGCATATTCGAGGATTCTCCGCCGATTTCGTACAACATGGCCGATTTGCCATTTTTGGAGCACTGCGCATGCGCGGCTCCCTCTGTATGAGGACTGTGGGAGTGCGCACAGCAGCTGCATGTCAGTTTGTTTGCATCCGCGCAGCTGTAGCATCGTCTTTCCGCATAGGATTAAAACACATTTGTAATCATGTCGGACTCTTCTTCCAATCATACATAAGAATACGATCTGTAAAGTAGTGTCTTACGTGTTTATGCAACAGAAACACATTTGAATTGGATAATAAGCATGTTACCTGTCCAGCAGAAACTTCCCCACGTTGTGATCAGTCCTAAATCCCTTATGTGCTTTGAATGTCCGCCACCTCGTAAAGGAATCTCCGAGTAAAACACATGTTTTGCCCTTCTTTTCTATGGCCTTTCTTCTATCCTCTGCCATCTCAAACAATGTTCTTTTTTTGTGGCTGGCCATCTTCGGAGGCTTTCGCGGGAGGAGCAAGCCGCTTCTGAATGAGGTGCTTTGGTCGCTCCTGCTGCATGTCACTTCCTAAACAATGCTCTGCGCATGCGTGGCTCGAAACCAGAGCGCGCACAGAGGCGGCGACTCGACATGATATGTCATCATGCAAATGCGTTCCCACATTGATTGGCATTATGACTGCCCAATTACGATTTGGAACCATACAATTCTGATTGGTTCTAAGGATCCTCCAGTATACCTTTAAATCTCAACTTCGAGTTAAATGTTTTCTGTCCCTCCGCCATTTTTACCGGACGTGTGTAATACGCACAGTCGCCATACCAGGAGGACTGGTGCTGTAGCACAGAGAACTGTCAGTAGAGCGCTGTAGCGCTTCACAGAAAAAAAGAAAAGACAAAAAAAAAAAAAAAAAAAACAGTTTTATTTTGGGAGGCGGCTTTTATTAATTTTCTTCAAAGATGCACCCGGTCATTAAAGAAGACGGGCTTTTAATGGAACACAGGTCATTATTAGAGGATTTACGGTATATACGTTTGTGTGTGACAGGTAGGCAAACAGTAAGACATAAACAGATGTGACTTGTACGTGAATATTGCACACAGGCATAATATCTAAATATGAACTGAAAAGAAAATGACCTGCTCTCATTAAATCTAATAATCTAAGGTACTGAATTTTTAGTTTCGGTGATTTATCAATTGAAGTTAAGAACAATAGAAAAAAAAAGCGTTAAAGAAATTTTTGTTTGTCTGCAGTAATTCCAAAATATGTAGAATTGTCATAGTGTTTAGAAACACTTTAGAAATGACTGGAAGTCCAGTATCTGAAGGCTTGACTGTTCCAAAAGGCTGATGTGACAAACCAACCCCCCCCCCCCAAAAAAAAAAAAAAATCTTATTGTAATTCTAATTCGGCATCAGCAGGAATCCTCCTTCAACAGACTCTTGATTGTGAATGAAGAAATAGAAAGTACTTCTCATTTTCTCAGTTTAGTAAACAACAGCATCACAATCAACAGTGAAACAGGTGGACAGAACCAGTTCCGTTATGAGCGGCAGCATTCTGGAAAGAGAGATCTTTTCCTTCCATTGGGTGTTAATTTATACCAATTCCTGTAAAAATGACATAAACTGCTGATAATTATCTGAAATTGTCAGAAAATTGAGCAAGAAATCATTTTTGGATTTTGAACAGTCGCTCCAAAAGAAAGGCTGCAGCCTCATAAAGAGACTGTTTCTCGTCCGCTGTGAAAGGCTGAATCATTTATCCCCGTTTAGCAGTCATAACTGAAGATAATTACATTTTTTCTACTTAGTCAGCAGTTATTTCTCTCTCCGTGTCTCGAAGCTCATCAATTATTGTGTCAATTCTCTAAGAAACCAGTGTAATTTTCAGCCCATTTCTTTTAAAACTCTCACAAGTGGATTGGATTAATCACAAAATGTCATCACCTTCAGCGAGAACACGCTGGTTGACCTGGTCTGCATGAGAGTGGAGGCTGAACAAGGCGGCCTGCGACCGTACATGACTTCTCCTCGTCTGCGCGGCGTTCTGGCCGATTGTGACACTCAGTGTAAACATTGTCTCTCGGCATAGTGTTTGCAGTGGGATTGCAGAGCGTGCAGGACCGGGTCGCCGCAGATCAAACGCTCCTGCGAGCGGCGGTCCCTGATGAAAAAGCCTGTCGTCGAGGGCCGGCGGTCTTTGATCTCAAGTGGTAGCCCTGGCCCTGGCTAGGTGTGTGTTTTACTGGTTCTTAATTATAGCCAGGCTGCTGTCTGGAAGTCTTTACAGCAGCAGCAGGCAGCTGAAAGCTTCTGGGACAGAGACTTCCTCTGAGGCCGGGGCCGGGGCGACCCTCCCGCCCGGGAGGAGGCCTTCATGCATGCTGGACACTGCCTCCTGGATGGAGGATGAAACGTGAGAGTGGTCGGACTGCACCCCCCCCCCCACACACACACACACACACACACACACACACACACACTTAGCTGAAGCATCAGAGCGGAGACCGGTGTTTCGGGGTCGCGGCTGCAGATGACTCAGAGCTGACGTTGTCTTGTTTAGCTCAGTCTGAGGGCCCTTTTATACAACATTTCAAGTAAAAACATTGTTTTTGCCTTTTGTATTTTGTGGAAAATGCAGCTTTTTGGAAACTGTTGAAACTACTCTGGTTCCTCCAGAGTGTCATGGCTCCCAGTTAGGGATAGGTCCAAATCCGGTACTTTTGCAGGTACCGACTGAATTCCATTGGTATTAATGAGCACCAATTCTTGTAAAATCAAACGCTACCATGTTCCGGTACCTGAATGCATCCTTATGACTGTGAGGGAATGGAAGAGTAGAGAATTTTCCATGCCGGACCTTAAAGGTGCATTAAGGAGTTTTTCAACCTTAAAAATACTTATTTTCCACCATAAATATGTTACACATTTTTAATGATGTGTACAATGTGCCCTGACATATTCATTACAAGTACCTCTAACAGCGCTAAACTGTCACTTGAAAGTCACAGTGCCGGTCCGGCACCAGCATTTTTTGGGGGAGAATTTGAAAGGAATGACGTAATGCGCGCTCCGGCTCGTTAGGTTTCATTATGTCCGCCATTACTCCGCCAGATGCTTAGTGAGCAACAACTGAGCAGGATCTTCCAGAAAGTAAGAAAAGACTGGCTTCTGGCACTGCCACAGCTCCACACAGACTCCACCAGGTAAAAGAAACTTACATTTTACTCGAGAGCTACTAAACAAGCGAAGACGGAGTTCCCCTCTTCCCTGCACGCGAGCCACAGGGACGAGTTTTTCACAAAGCTGCATTACGCCCAAGGCCTGCAGGGGGCGCTGTTTCGCATAAAACGTGCAAACTCCTTAAGGCACCTTTAATGCAGCATTACACACAAAAGAACGTAATAACGCTAGTAGCTAGCATGTCGGCAAAGCAAGTGTGACTAGAAAATGCTCGAAAGTACGACTCCACTTTTGAAAATACGATGCAGATCACGCTCACTGCGGCGGGAAAACTTCTAATCTGGAAGCTGCTGGTTAAGAACAAGATTTTTTTCAAGGCTGAGGAGTGACCGGCCTCAGGTCTACAGCTACAACTCCTGCATTCAGTGTCCGTAAACAAGCTAGCACCGATTAACACGCTAGCATCCATTAGCGAATTGTTGCCTGAAAGCAGCAACAAATTAGCATTTATTACCACATAAACACTCATAAAAGTACCGAAAATCCCAGTCCAGATTCTAAACTTTGAAGAGGAATAAGATCCTGTCAGGAACCTTCAGTCTCGGATTGTGTTCGCTTTGCAGATGATACACTGAGCTCATGTTTACATCCAACCAGGTGTTTACAGAACCGGACATTTCTCCCTCTACGCTCTCAAAAACAATTTCAAATACACCAATCTGCAAAAAGACTTTAAGAGCTGCTCTGAGCAGGCAAACCTACAGGGGGCAGTGCAACGAGAAGCATGAAGCCAGGCCAGCCAATCAGATTCCTGGAAAACCATAAACACACGCCGCTGACTCGTCTGTCTGTCTGTGACATGGTGTTTCTAAATCTCATCTTAAGCTGGAGTTTTCTGAGATAATCATTTTGGGAGGCTTTTAGCTTTGTTCATGTGTCAACAAAAGGCCCACATGCATTGAAATATCAACGTTTTTATTAACGAATTCCACCACGGCTGACATCATGTGTGAGCAGGAGTGTTCAGATGAGGACTTGCACGCATTCGGGCCATGTTCAGAGGAGAGTGATCTGCTGGAAACTGGACTGCTTCTGTCTTTGTTTACCGCAGTTTGCCCTGGATTTATTGGACAGAGCATTGAGCCCCCGCAAGCACAAAATGAAAGGGAGGAAGTTATCAAACATATTTGACAGATACATTAAATTAATCTGTATTTGGCAGAGAAAAAAAAGAAGCTCAATCTGGGAGAGGAGCTGTCATGAGGGCAAAGCTGTGGGAAAAGAACAGGAATGGAAGTAGTTTGGAGAAGACTGAAAGACCCAAAGAAAGACTGAACCAGAAGGGCATATCTGAGGAAATGTCTCACTAGAACACCTTAAAACCAGACATGAAGGTGTTCAGTCATCAGAAGTCACCGGAGCTTCATCCAGAGGAGAAACTGTGCTTCGTGGTGTCCATTGATCGTTTTCTCTGCACAGATGTAAACCGATAAGTAAACAGTTTGCCACAACAGTGCAGAGTTGACAGCTCATTCCTGCTGTGCTCTTTTTTTCCGTGGTCATCACACTGTGACCACACACTCCTGAAGAACACCCTCATATCCCCCACGCTCCTCCCGGAGTTAGTTCTCTGTCTTTCAGCCGATGTGGACAGGCCAATATTTTCAGCATTCCCAGGGAATTAGACTCAAAAGTACATTTAGAAGTGCAAAACTGCTCAGCTGCAGACTCTTCCAGGGTGTGCTGGAGTCATTGTTTGCACGGAGCTGAGACGCCACGGTGTGTGTGCCCTCCTAACACACTGTCCACAGCACACACTCCATGAGCGCCACTCAGTCCCACCATACCGGCCCCTGACTCGGCTCACGCCCACACAGCTAAATCATTAGCTGGAAAACCTTGGTCTGGAGAAAAGCACTGTGATAAAATTCCAATTAATTTAACGTCTTCCAGACATCGGGTAGGAAAGGTTAATGCTCGCTCACATCTTTTATTTCAATTCTTTGTATTGTCTGGGGCCTTGTCAGAGCAGACCTCTGTCTTCTGAAATGGGCTCAGAGTAGGTTAACAAAGGAAAGGAGCTTGTTCTGTAAATTGCTTTAAATGTCACAAACGGCTGAAGATGAAAGATTGTCCAAAGCCTTAAAGCCCAGCTGACAGCTAAAACCACTCTGACTGAACCTCTGGTGATTCTCTCGTTTAGTGTCAACGGACATCGTTTCCAAAACGTTGCCATGTCGAGACAGATCGTTTCTGAAAGGTTTTCTTCCTGAACCATTCGGGGAGTGGTTCCAGACTTCATCAAGACTGAGTGAGAGTGTATGTTTGTTGAGAAAAGGTGTGATCCAAAGCCTGTCGTGTCTCAAGCTGCATTTCTTCAACTGGTTGAGTTTTAGAGTTTGGATTGCTGAACTGTGAGTGGCTTTGTTCTGTCTAGCATGGTCAGATTTTAAGTTCTAAGGTTTTTTTTTTTTATCATCTTTATTGTAATTTTCACTCTTTGTAATGTAATCAAGGGACTGATTGGACCGTCTGTTGGGCTGGTTTTCACATGTTTGACACCTCTGATTTTGCCTTCATTAGAGCAGTTTTGCTGGCACTCAGTAAAAACCCTCAGAAGTTGAAGTTTTGGAGATCCGCCTCACTCCGGGTTACGTCTGAGTGGCCTCTGACCTCACGCTCCAGTCTGTAGGCGGTCCTAATGTTATGGCTTATGGGTGTAGAAGCTGAGACTGGCTGAAAAACGTGACCTGAGCGTTGGGAGTCTGGGCTGTTTCTGGAATCCTGGGCTCCATCCGCTCCAACGGGGTCTGTTTACGGGGCATAATGACGGTGTTTGATCTGGGAACACACCTGCTTTGTGTGCAGCTTTTAGTGAGAGCTCTGTACTTTTACAAGTATGTCGTAAACACCGAGAAGAGGAAGACGAGCCAGAAGAAAGCTCCTGTTTGTTTCTTTTTGCGCCGCCGTGAATGAAACACGCTGCACACAAACCCAGAAAGATTAATGTAAACAGGCAAGGAATGCGAGTGACCTCGAGATGTCAGGAGGGGCTGAATGCTGTATCATTCCCAGCCCTCCTCCTCCTCCTCCTCCTCCTGAGTCCTAGTTCGTATTCACAGGATTCCCCTGTCACCGGCTTGACGGTTCACATACTGCAGATTTTTTTTCCCCGTTGTGAAATGGTTTCCTCTGAAAGGCAAAGAGCGCGACGCTTCTCGTGTGTGAGGTATTTTTGGAGTGGAGGATGCAAGCCGAGGGTCTGCGCTCCGTCCGGCTCCAGATACAGCAGATAGAAAGCGGTCACTGGGATGACAGGCTCCCCGGGGATGAAGTCCCAGGCTAGAAGAGTCAGACGTTTAATGTTTCCAGGCAGAGCAGAGCTCCGAAGCCATCTGTGGCCCTGTCAGGAGTTTATTTCTCCGTTTTAAATGACTCTCCTAAGACAGAATCCACACTCTATTTAAGGCATAAACATGTTCTGTTGTGGAAAACGCTGGGAAGTGGTCATGAATTTACAGGAGTTGTGCTCAGATATTTGAACTGATCCTGCATGAGATGACTGATCATTTATAGAAAGCTAGTGGAGACCAAAGGAAACCTTGAGGCAGCAGCTGATGTTCGTGAGACGGTTAGATGGTGCTTAAGGACCTGTTTACACCACAGTGTTTTCAAGCGATGACAGAAAAGCGTTTGCAGCATTTTGTCTGTTTACACGACAGAAGTACTTTTTGAATATGTTCCGTCTCTGGAAATAGGAAAAAAGCAACGGTCCATATAAATGTCTGTAAGGGGACTTCATCCCCTTAGCTAACGTTGATAGCTTAATGTTTCCTACGTGTGTGTGTGTGTGTGTGTGTGTGTGTGTGTGTGTGTGTGTGTGTGTTAGAGGTGTCCCCGACTAAGAATTTCCATAGTCGAATCTGATTTGTCCGATTCTGCCAATAGTCGACTGATAGTCGAATCTATCATCTTGTTTGGCGGAGCGGGGGGAGCCGCGGGGGCCGCGGAGCATGCCTACACAGGGCGTCGGAGCAGCGCAGCACAGTGCAGAGCGGTGCTCACAAGGTACACGGAGCGTCGGCGCGCCTATGCCTACAGCCATCCCTGATTGCACTAAGAATAAAAAAATAAATAAATAAAAAAAAGCAGTGCAGCCAGGTAAAACAACACTTACTTTTTTCCTACACACTGAAACACAGACTGGAACAAAGTGTCGGTAACTCTAAACATCAAACAAATGAAGTATAGTTCAAATGACCAGAACCAAACCCACTTCTAACAAACGGGCTAAAGCATGTTGTTTATTTATATCTAAAATCTCTGCAGATAAGCTCACATTTTTTTGGCTAAACAATTTCTCACATTATCTGCTCAAATTAAATGAAATAGGCTTAATTGCACTGTGTCGGTCCGTTTCGCAGCGCAACATCCATGCAAAAACAAACACTAAATTAAATAGAATTAGTCTTTTAGATAAATAAAAATAATAATATAATAACCTAAAATATTACAATTAAACGAAATAAAAGCATCAGCATTAAAAATGAGAATTGAGTAACAGAACCGTCTTTTAATAGCCCAATTATCTGGCTACTTACCCGTTTAAGGTGGAAAGCCATGTTGTTGTGAAGTGATATGAAAGGACACAATCTGAATTTGACTTTTTTTGGATCATTTTTGACATGGTCTGAAGTTCTGTTTTTTTTCTCCTGACATTTTGAGCCTTTTAAAGTTCAGCCAAATCACCACCGAGATGCTGCTCTGTGACAGAAATCTGCCCAAAATCGGATTGTGCCACTCACCATGGTGGTTCATTCACAAACAGTAAATAGATAGAGTATTGAATAAAAGTACAGGTTAAGTAAATTTTTCCACAGTGTATTTGATAGGCTAACATGTATATCAAATAGGCTTTATATCATGTTATTTGGAAAAAACAAGCAATTCTATGTAAAATCAGTAATTCAGCACCCCCGTACAGCTGTGATGGAATGGTCCTCGTTTAATAACTACATTTTTTCGATGCTTCGACTGCATGATTGGTAGTCGAATCAGGCCCCTTCGAACGAATCATCGAATCGTCGACTATCTGAGGACAACCCTAGTGTGTGTGTGTGTGTGTGTGTGTGTGTATGTGTGTGTGTGCGTTCTCGTATTTCTATCCTTGTTGGGGCCAAATGTCCCCACAAGGATAGCAAAACGTGGAACGACGTGCCTTGTGGGGACCTTTTTCCGGTCCTAAGTAGGAGAAACAGTGTTTTCTTGACCATGTTGTTGTTACTGAAAAAAGTAAAAGTGCAAAAACATTTCTTTAGGGTTAGGCTTTGTTGTGGTGTGGGTTAGGGTTAGGGTAAGGGTCAGGGTTAGGGGCTACACATGAATGGGAGTCAATGGACGGTCCCCACGAGGATAGAAATACGAGACTGAGCGTGTGTGTGTGTGTGTGTGTGTGTGTGTGTGTGTGTGTGTGTGTGTGTGTGTGTGTGTGTGTGTGTGTGGTTTCATTAGAAGGACGGCATTTTCCACACGTTATGAGGAACATTACTTAGTAAATTCAGTGTTATCACTCTGGTTTCTGCTTCTGCTCAGTGATGGGTGAATGTTGATGGGCAGGGGCATCACTAGGTGTTGAGGAGGGGGGCTCAGCCCCCAGGAGATGCAGAGGATGTCAGCGAATGTCCCACTGAGCAAACCGTGGTCCAGAACACGTCTACAAGGTGTTTTTTTTCTTCATGTCCTCAGGGGAGCCAGACTGAAAGCTTTTTATATGTCTTTCTTAGACGTTGTGGGGGCGTCTTGTGAAGACGTTGTATTGACGCAAGTATTTAACATCCAGAAGACATCCTCAGTGGAGCAGAACAAACCCATTTTGCAAAGACACGCCCCAAAGGCGTCTTTTCAGTGTCATTTTTGCACGTCCAGTTTTGGTCCCTTGAAGCAACTGTAACATCAACATTGTTGTTTTCACCGTGATTAGTTAATATTAGGGGGAAAAAGTTCTAAGCTAAGTTCAGCTCACTTGTAAAAAGAAGGACAGTCAAACCAGACACAAATTCTCTTCCAAGTTATGTTTATTTTAGGTCTGCAGGCATTAATTACTGACAAGAAAGTTGTTCCTGCTGGAGCGCTGTGGTCACTGACTTCCTTAGATAAAAGCTCTTATCCAGACACTATCTTGACGATGCCTGATCTTATAGAGATGGAAAGCATCATTCACTCTTTCCATGATGGTCCAGTGGTTGAAAAACACTGCCTTAATCCTCCAGCTGGGCCACGTGTAGCATTAGCATTAGCTGCTCGTCCCGCTGAAGCCAGGTAGAAGTTGGCAGGTCTGAAGAGTTTCTCACTTTCCACCACGCTGCGAGTCCAGTTTGGAGCAGATGAATCTTTCACCTTCTCTTACGTGCATATATTTTCTCTGTACGTATGCAAATATGTCTATTTATTCGGGAGAATGAATGCAAGCGAAAGGATAAAGTGTGTGAAAATGAAAATATGTGTGCAAAAGGAGAATATATGTGTGTGTATGAAAGGAGACTGTATGTATATATAAGGAGACTATATGTATGTGAGAGAGAAAATATATGTCTGTGAGAGGTGAATGATGACCAGAATGGATTATGTCTTGTGTGGCTGCTCATGCGTGTGTGTGCATCATTGCATGTGTGTGGTTATTACTTGCGCTCGTGCTGCCTTGGAAGTGCCTTGGCGTCCGGCTCCCGGGCACCAGGTCAGAGTCGGGGGAGCGTCACCTCGGCAAACGGGGCAGAGACTTACCAAACTAAAGGTTGAATAATTAGCTTAAAATCAATCCTAATAGATTTTACAAGTTAAACAGACATCTGCAAAATATTGATAACCAGCTAGTATTATGTAACATATAAGTTATCAGTCAGTGTTGCTCACATGAGTTTAGCAATTCTGTTCTCCTCAAATGAAAAGAATACTGACGGAGTTTAATGTCGCAGCTATTTAATAACCAGCAGAGTTAACTTTGATGCAAAGGTTTTATTTTGAGGCAACCTTTAAATTAAGTGGGTCTGTCTCCTGCTGCTGTCCTGAACCGAGCCTCTGCTGCTGTTCACTCCCGTCAAGACTGCTGTGAGGCCAGCAAAAACAGCGGGGAATTCACAGAGTTTCCCAAAATAATTAAAGAAATGACAAAATGGCACACCAAAAAAAAAATGTGGAGTGTCTGTGAACCTTATGTAATTTTAAGCCTGTTCTTTTTCCTTTTGTATAAATGCACTCAGAAATAATGTGAAGAATTGTCCAGATCTCTCACATTAAGCAGGAAAGAACTCTATGTAGACAAACAAAAATCTAAATGTACACTTTCAAAATAAAACTTTTAATTCTCTCTTTGGTGCCATTAAGCTAATATCTACAGTGGGGCGAAAAGCGTTTATTCAGCCACCGATTGATGAAGTTATCCCACTTTAAACGATGACAGAGATCTGAGCTTCAACTGTGAGAGACAGAATGTGGAAAATCACATTGTAGGAATTCTAAAGAATTTTTTTGTAAATTATGGTGGAAAATAAGTATTTGGTCACCTCCAAACAAGCAGGATCTCTGGCTCTCTCAGAGCTGTAGCTTCTTTCAGAAGCTCTTCTGTCCTCCACTCCTTACCTGTATCAGTGGATCCTGTTTGAACTGGTTGTCTGGATAAAAGACACCTTTCCTCCAACAGTCAGACTCCAAACTCCACCAAGACCAGAGAGCTGTCCAAGAAGTCCAGGAGCTCAACTGTAGACCTGCACCAGGCTGTTCAAGGGCACATACAAGACCATTGATAATGTAATCAGGGATGTAATAGTGAAAGAGAAAACTAAAACATTCATATTGAAACACTATTCAGCCTTTAAAAAACAATTTTCAACTGACTATAGGAGAAAGGTTGTGAAAGTATAATCTGCAATCAAGTGTGATTTGTTTACGCTGCCTGGGCTGTCGGAGAGCCGCCGCCGCCACTGCAGCTGTCCTGAAAGAAACACCGAGCGGGGAGTCACATCACGGGTTACCGTCTCTGTCGTGGTGGCTGGCAGCCGTTTGAGTGTTCAGAGAGAAATGTGCGTGATTGTCTGCAGGGTTTTGCAGCGTCTGCTGATTGCTGAACACACCTGTCTCCTCACAGAGCTGCTGACGAGCCGAACGCCGCCTGAACGCCGGCGCAGAGAGCCGCTGTTGGCTGAGCTCTGCTTAGCTGGAACACAAACCTCCTCTTTCCCTGTGTTTGCTTGAAGGAGATTTGTTTTTTTTGTTGTTTTTCTGGCAGGTTGATGGAGCTGAGAGCAGCTCCGGCCGGCGGCGCTCACCTTTAGATCGCTGGCAGGCTTCGCCAAGACTTGGCCGGCTCAGAATGTGTGTCATGTTGCATAATGGGCTCTGCCAGCCAAGAAGGAGCGAGGCACTGCTGCGTCTGGGGGCCTCGAGAGTGTAAACACGCCGCGGGCCCCGCGGCTAAAGCACCGCTTAGTGTCCTTTCAGAGCGGTTTTAATCGAAACGCTCTTCTGATCCACTCGCCGCCTCCTTCATTAACCCGCCTCGGAGCGAATGTTTACAATGCTGAGATTCATGAAGAGTGACAGAATGAGCAAATAAGACATGCTAATGTTCTGCTAAGAGCTACTTGTGTTTGCTGGCCTAAACCTTCGGCCCTGGAGGCAGAAAAGATCTCTGGACGTGCAGAACATATCGGAGCTGCTGTGAACGAAGGAGGAAAAAGTCAAGTCTCCTATTTGATTAGGAAAAGCGAGGGAGCCAGTTCCTCTTCACACTGAGCTGCAGACGGGAACAAGAGCTTGATTCACTAATAGTTCTTAATGTTCCTTGTTGACTTAGCCAAGACTTGTTGCAGAGGCCTGACCCCGGAGTTGTTTGGGTATCTGGTTTGAGGGCGGGTGGATGGCGGGGAGGCACACCAACATATGCAAAGCCGAGCTATTTCTTCAAGCTCTGCAGTCAAGAGTTCGACTCGCCGTGCGCTGCCAGCGTGCTTTTACTGATATTTATGTGTTCAAACATTTTTAATCACAACCTATATAAACCCAAGAGGAGCCCGCATTTTCTGTTGTCGCTCTGGAGGCACATTGAGAGCCTTTCACCAGGGGAAAGGTTTTATTTAGAGCCAAACATGGACTCCTGCCGCCTCCTCAAAGCTGGCTGTGAATGTTTGTTCTGTTTGGCAGGACGGCACAAATGGACAGAGAGCTGAAATAAACCGATATATCCCTGGCTGCTTCAGCTGAAACATGCTTCACCTTTTACCCCAAAGCTTTTAAGCCAAAACCTCCATTTTCTCTAATCATATTCCACTTTTGTTGATTTTGCTGAAAACTCCTGAAAGAAAGTCAAGTTAACTTTCTTTCACCCAAAAAACCCACTGAAGCCTTTCACCATTTGCACCCGACCGGGCGTGACGGAAAACCAACGAGTCCTCCTGAGCAAGCAGAGGAGACCATGGAAAGTAAAACTCCCTTTTAACAGGAAGAAATCTGCAGAACCAGACTCAGAGGAGAAGGCATCAGACTCTCGCAGTTTAACCTCTCTATCAACGCTAATCAAGGATTTGTTTAGTGTTTATTCTGTGCTAAAAACATGACCTTAAAGAGTTCACCCATTAGAAACAGAGATTAGGTTCAGATTTCATCACCGGGGCATGGGGTTATGGCGGCCTAACATTTTTGTCATGTTTGGGCAGCCAGTTTAGGGAATGTTGTGTTGTTTTAAATTGAATTCATTCTGTACATGGCAACCAACTAAGCTAAAGAATATGTTTTGGTCTCTTAATAAAGAACAAGCATGGTGAGATTCCTGTTTCTGGAACTTTGTTTTCAACTATTTGGTTCGGTTCATCTTAAGATCATAGTTTTAAAAGCACTAATATGTAAGTTTCAGGGGTGAAGGGGATCGTTATCAGGAGGCTTTTGGTTTATGTACTGAAGGACTGCAAAGGGTTTTTTTTGTCTAAAATGGCATTACTTAAGGTTTAAACACCAGAACAACTTGAATTTCAAACAAAAAATATGGTTTGACTTAGAGGATTAGAATTGGAAAAAGCAAAAGATTTGGCTTCCGCTTCAAACATCTCATCATTTCAGTTAACTCCTTAGAAACAGAAGTACTTCTGTCCATCCATGGACAGCCACAACCTTCCTGCCAGTCTGTCTTTTTATTCCCATCAACTTGATTTCTTTCTTTGTTCTGCCATGCTCAGAATGGCCGACGGGAGGAGTCTTGTGCTGCAACACTTACTATTGAACATGTAGCATTTCAGTGGATAAGTGAAGCTGGTATTACTTCCTCAAAGGGGCTGTATCATGCTTTTTCAGCTAGTCCAAACCCCAGCTTTGGCATTAACATGGTAATAGTTTATTTTTGGCGCTAAGGCAAAGTCATTTTGTGTGAAATAAAAGACTTTCTGGGCCTAATTCTGAAACCCGGAAGAGAAAATGTTCTGTTTCACTGAAAATCCCGCCTCTCCCCATGTGGACTTTGACTGACAGCGTACTTCAACCAATTGGAGCTTCAAAACAAATACGACATGCGTTAGCGTCTCTAAGGGTTAGCTTTAGCTCTTTAGCTTTAGCTTCTCTACACGCAAAGACACGCGAAAACGTCTTTTCCTGTTAGAAACTCACCAAGCGCAGACCCTTCAGACTCTTGCTCTTGCTTGACTGTTGCTTTCAGACGATGGTTAAAGTTTATCTCCGTAATCGGAGATACAAAAAGCGGCAACACTGATTGCCGAGGGCCTGCAGGAGGGGTGGGGGGCTCAGGGGAGCCATCTTCACCGTGTGACATCACTCTGGGAAAACAGACCGTTTTCACGGGTGCAAGAGGGGCTGCCTCTCTGAGCAGCAGAAAAACGAAAGCTCAAACACACAGGCATGAAGGAAAAAAATGCTTTGGGGGTGTTTTTGATGAGTACATAACTATATAACAAGGTTAAAACATACAAAAAGTGAATTTTGCATGATACAACCCCTTTAACTCGTGGGTGGAGGACGGATGGATGGATGGATGCACAGTGCTCATATTTATGAATGACGGTCCTCTTCCCAAACGGTTGTGAAGCTTCTTGTTTCTCATCGTATTCTTTGCTCAGAAATGCTTTTGGCATCCTCTCAAAGAGACTGAACACTGGCTAATATCCCCTGCAAACTGTAAGAAATGGCCTTGTGTATTTTTTTTCCCCCCCTTAAATATCCTTTAAAGGCCCGGGGATGAAAATGGCAGGTAATGATGACGAAGGTTTGCTCACATTTTCGAAAGCAAACACACCTTTGAACAACACGCAGGGTGAAAGGTGGCAGTGTCCTCGCTGAATCCAGACCTTTTTTCAGCGCTGCCGTACCTCGGTTTTTCCTTTTTTTGAAGGGAAAGCACGTTCATACCGACCTCCTTAAGAAGTTTAGACTGAAAGAGGCTGTTTTTGAAAAACTGGAGCCCTTCAGCTGAATCCCATATGTTATTTTTGGCAGACGGGAGCTGTCTGCCTGGCCGGGGCTGATGTTGGGGATATTAAACTGATGGAACACCACACTCTTGATCCCTCTTTTTTTTTTTTGTGAGGGTAGTGTTTATGTACCAACTGGCTGAGCGTCTTGTCAGACACCTGCCATTGTCTCTTGGGATATTGAATAACGCCGAGTTATAGGTGACAAAGAATTCTTCAGATATCTGATATCTTTTTCCAGATTTCAAGCCTCTTCGGTGGGAGTGTATCTGGCTGTCTTTGACTTCAAGAAGCTGATGCCAGATCACGATCCGCAAAGCATTTTATCTCTGCAAACTTCCAAGTAACTTGTCGGGGTTTCTTTTCTCTGTCTTTTTTTCCTCTGTTTTTGGGAACTCTCGACTGAAATGAGTGTTATAAAAGCAACCTCCCTGATTCACTGAGATCCTGCCTCCAGCATGCAGAATAGCAAGGTGCTTTCAGTCTGCGTGTGTTTTGTATAATAATAATGACCGACAACGCGTCCAAACAGGATGTACAAATTAGAGTTTTGCACTCATGAAATCGGGGCTCCTCAACCTTGTTTACCTTTGAAAAATGATCATTTCTGTCTGCTTGACATGTAGCAGGTTTTTCCATCCATTGTTAAGCCCTTGATCGAAAGTGAATCAAACATCGCTGAAGAGCTTCTCTGAAAGGAAGAAAGGCTGAAAGATGAGACAAGAGAAGGCTCTCAACCTGCCACCAAGAAACAAAGTACAACAAAACAAATAAAAGGGCTGCTTATGTCCTAAATCAAGTTCTGCTCCCATTTTAATGCTCTGAAACCGTTAGTTGACCTGGGAATGAGTGATTAATGACAGAGGAAGCTGTGTTGACCCCTCTGACCCTGTGTAGGACTGAGGGTTACTGTGTTGTCTTTAAAGGTGTTTAAGTGTGTCTTCAGACTGTTCAGTATGTACGGCCGCTCCTGCCCAGGCGCTAACCTGGCAATCTAAAACCCTCCTGTGACCGTACGAGCGGAAACCGGTTTATCTAACGGCCGTATGATCATTTAGTCATATCTGTCCTTGCAGAGGAGCCCTTCAGGGAGTCAGATTAGAAAGACGTCTCCATTTCCCCGTACGTTTGGGAATGGGGTGCACCTTCAACCAAAGATATAAAGGCCATGCACTTCGCATTTTCCCAGTGGGCATTAGAGGAAGAAAACGATCACAGACGGAAATGTTCATCCCGCTCGTTGAGTTGGGCGTTTACCAGGTTCTGCAGCTTATGAAAGTCTCCGACCTCCGAGGCCCGGAGTGGTTTCCCAGTACGATCCTATCTTTAGCTTTGATATGGTGCCAGTGTTTTCTCGTCTCCTGCCTGATGAAATACATTGTCAATCCCTGAAATACTCTTGGGGAAAAGGCAGTCACATTACAAAAAGCTTCCAAACGAAAAATCACACGGAACAGTCCACTCGCTCTTACAAGGACACATAATAGTCACCCGTCGTCTTAAGCCACCGACCTGCTGCAGGTGAAATTCTGACAGTTGCTGGCCTGGCAGAAGAAGATCAGGTTTTCCTGGTGCGTGGTATGATTTGATTGAAGGCCCTTGGGCAAGCGAGTCAAAGCCTCCTCTGGTGGAATTCATCCGGTCTTGGTGAAATGATGATGCTGTATGGATGTATTTATGCGTGGATCTGATCTCGTCAGCATCAGAAGTCGTCTAGCTGCTCAGTCCAGTCAAATCAATTCAGCCACGACACACTGAAGGAATTTCTGTCCATGTTTTGCGATCACGAAGAGATTTTTCCCTCAAATAAGCTCTCAGGCACGGAAGTTAAGCTGCTCTTGTTGTTTGGTAGTTTTTAGCCGTGAAGCTGGGATGTTGCAACTTTTTATGGGATTGAGACTTGAGCAAAAACGTCTAAATACAACAACAATGCAGTGTCTTCCAAAGGTTGAATCTTTGAAGTACAGTGAAGAAAACAGCACCAGCATAATCCCTTCAGTGTTATTTGATACACGGTAGTCTTAACGAACATCATCTCAGCTGTTTTGTGTTGTTAATCATCTCATGGTAGCGATGCACCCGACTCCAGGAAAACCAGCAACATGGCGATGAGCCGCGTCACAGCAAGGTTTCATGACGCTGTACAGTAGGTCCAACGCCAGGTTGATTCAGAGGTACTGGTGACCAAATAACCTGAAACCGAGTCTGGATACAAACCGGAGCGCCCCAAGACCAAGACTTTAATTAGCAAAGACATCAAAGTGATCTGGAGACCAGAGAACATTTCTTGAGCAATGAGTTTCAGAGATGGGCTGCACATGCATGTCTTCCACTTTTTTTTTTTTTTTTTTTTTTTTTTTTTTGTAACTCTATGATTGAAAACTGATTAAATCAAATCCCGATCCTTGGATTAGCTTGAGCATGCTGGGTGATTGAGCTTCGTAATCCTTGGAAATCTAAGGTACTCTGTTGGGATCCACCACAGTGAGTCTTGGCACTGACTGGATCGAATCAACAATTTCTGTTTTGTTTTGTTTTTTTCTTTTAATAGTTTCAAAACTGTCAATTGCCTGAAAAAATATATATATACATATATATATATAGATATATATAATTATTTTATATATATATATATACATACATATATATATATATATATAAATATATATATATATATATATATATATATATATATATATATATATATATAAATACATGGAAATGAATCATGTTTAACTAGTCAGGATCTCACTGTAGTTTCTCGAAAGAGTTAAAATCTTATTCTGGTTCCTTGGCCTCCATGTTTGCGGATTTTGACGCATAGGGATATATTGAAACAGCTCCTTGAGAAATAAAGTTATGCTTCATTAAATGGCCCTTGGTGCGTGAGTCGGAGGAGAGATGGAGATGGCTCTGTCATGATATTTGAAATGGATCGTCATTTCTGAGTTCACTGGAGATCTTTTTCACGTGGAAGGGAATGACCAACTGCTCGACCAGGAGGGAGAAAATCTTTTTCTCTTTATTTCAGTGAAAGTGACCTAGAAAATGATCCCGTCCCCCTTCCCTGTAGTGCTGTTCAGTCGTTTGTCCTTGTGTTTTATCGCCACAGAGGCCAAAGACAAATGCAACTGTTCAATAATAATAGTAACATCATGGCGACGGCCTGCAGCTGAGAATGCTGCGATCCGGCCGCGGTGGCTGCAGACGAGCCGCCAATGGAATCGGTTTTCAAACGTGTGCTCATTATTTTGGTGTCCGGGAGATCTCGGATTCTTTTGAAGAAGGAACGATGTGCCTCGGTGGTTGAAGTCGTTTGAATGTGAGGATTGCAGAGGCGTGTGATATGTCTACATGTCAAAACAGACTTTAAATAAATTTTATGGAACCGTGAAATTTCGACTCCATCGTAAATTTTAGTGTCAAAGGTTTTTTTGCTTTATTTGTTTTTTGTCGTCTCATGATTTGTCGTCACATGAAAAACCTGGGCCACTTAGAAGGGTGGAGTCATAAATGCACAAGGTTTGTCCTCAATGTTTATCAGTAAAAATGAATTAAATCAGCGATGCCACTTTTTGAAAGGTTGAGTATGAGCGTTAACCTTTGACCTTGCTGATACCAGGATAGACTCTGTCTTTCACTCTGATGACACTGGGAAGATTTCCTTTCAAGTGCAGGATGTTGCAGCATATAAAAAAGTTTGCTGAAAGTGCAGAGGATATGTGCTGTATTTCAAATAAGTATATAAGAAAAGAGCGGTGGAGATAAATAAGCTGCCGTGCGTCATGCTGACGCCTGGCTCTCGTTATGAACGCCGTGCGGTGACGTCGGGCTTTACTGTTGGCTCTGGCCTGTCTGAAGGAGGAAGATGGCATTTCGTGGCTGGATTTAGAAACCAAACATAACTTCTATCCAATTATCTGTCTGCCAGCTTATCTGCACAGATGCAAAAAATCCCACCTTCACCTCAAGAGACACATCAGTGGTTGAGTACCTGCTCCTTTATTACCAGAGCAAAGAGTCTTCATCCTGTCTGCAGCAGAAAACTGGTCCTAAAACGACCTCTTATATCCTCAAAGTCTAAAATGTACTGAATACAACATCTGAATGATTTAACAAGATCATATTACAAGTTAATAGTTTTCAATGAAGTTGCGTAAGCGCACATTTAAAAAAATGTTATCATCATACGAAAAAAAAACATGGAGCACAAATCGCAAACTAGTTAGAACTCTGTATTTACAGTTTTAGTTAATGTGAGAAATCGACCATATCAGTAGATCGTTGTCATTGCAGACAGAGATGAACTACAGAGAGGCCGCAGTAGCTGGAACCAGAGGATGAAAAAACAAAATTTAGAAAGCAATGGAGAGCACCTCCCAGCAGGGGGCACCAAAGACTCATGCGGCTCCATTTTAAGATATAAAACAGTTTTTTCTTATAGTTAGGTGAATCTGTTTGGAATTCAGCCGTCACGAAATGACTCATTCCCAACATTTCAACTTGAAACAGGTCATTTTGGTGTTTCCATTGTAGAAAAGTTTCATGTTTACATGGCAACGTTCTGAAAACGACGTCTATTTCCATTTCAACAGCAGAAACACAGAAAACACTGTTAACATGCAGGCCCACCAGGTGGTGCTGTAATGAAACCACACACACATATGTCCTGCAGAGGACAATACACTCTAAACATTAACAATGGAGAACACGGAGAGCAAGGAACAAGACGACAACGGTCTCGGAGTCCATGTTGACGAAGTCCTCCCAGGAAACATGTCCCTCGAGCCTCCTGAAGTTGTGACCGAGCTCAAACTTTAAGGATATGGATATGTGGATGTGGGCTGGTGAAGTGCAAACAATTAACAACATAAAAAAAAAAAGGTCAAAAGTCAATTTCGGAGCTCTGTTCCCTTTTCCACAATCTCATTTAGCTAATTGAACTGTTTTCTCAGCACCACATGTAAATGTTCTCACTCGGTCTGAATCAGGGAGCATGTCTTTACACAGCTCGACTATTCCATCATTGGCATGTTGGAAAATGTGCTTAGTGACAATATTCTGAGTAAACAAATCCTCTGCTTTTACAGTCAGGTCAAACTAAACGTTGTCCAGAGGAGGATTCTTGTTGCTGCTGCTGGGCGAGGTATTCTAGCAGGTTCTGACCAAGAACCTGATCACCTCCATCAGAACTGAACACAGATGTCAGGAGTTTGTTTTCTGCCTTTTACTGGGCCGTGTGTTTGTGCTCATTGCACCTGCTCCTGTCCTCTGGTGTCAACCAGGTGGTTTCTCCAATCAGGCGTTTTTACGTCGACAATTCTAATCCTTTAGGTCCTCTGGATCCATACAGATCCAGAGGATGAAGTTTGTTGCTTGGATTGTTTATATCCAGCTGTATCCTGGTTGCATGAGAAGAACCTTTGGTCTTTGCAGAAAGTGTTCTCTTCCACTAACCGCCGTTTGTCCGCGCAGGCCGGGATGATCCGCACCGACTCGGACGAGTACTTCATCGAGCCGCTGGAGAAAGGCACTCAGGACCTGGAGGACCAGGGCCGGGTCCACGTGGTTTACCGCAGGTCGGCCCTGCTGCAGGCCCCCCCTGAGGTTTCGGTGGATTACCAGCAACAAGGTAGGAGCTCCCCTGATCCGAGGTCAGCGACAAGCCGCTAGTCCTCGGATTTCATTTGCACAGCTGTCGAACTCGTCGTCTGTTTTCACTGCTGAACCCCTTTATTGAAGCCCTCCTCTGAACGCAGCAGTTATAAACGGGTGAGTTTGTGAGTTGACCTCCACAGCCTCTTAAGTCTCATTAGCAGCCGCTTTTAAAAACAGCAGCAGCAGAAACAGGTAAAGCCCCAAAGGGTATTTTTCAATAAAACATCAATAAAACATGAGAATCCAATGAGCCTGTGTGACCCACACACAAAAACACTTTGGACCAAAGAGACTGAAAACTGGTCTTTATGTCGAAGAAAATATTCTGAAAACATCAAGGGGAAATCATTGGCGATGCAAATGGCTGTGGCTGTGTGCTGTGAATATCCAGTTTATTTTATTTATATCAAACAAATTTAGCTGCTGAGGGGAAGCAGGAGAGTCAGGATGACTCTAATGAGGAATAAACTTGAGTGCTTCCTGTCCACGAGGAGTAGAAGATGTCCGTGTGTTTTGTATTTTTATTTGTTGAATTGCTGCACAGCTTGATTTGAACATTTAAAGAGACAATTTGTTTACACTTTTGGACTAATGCAAACATCTTCAGCCTTTTCTTTGGAGCCACAGCGAGCGTTCGATGCCTGGTGTCGACACAGCTGAAACGCTGACGCTCACCCAGACGCGCACGCCGCTCGCTCGCGCTCCTCACTGAGGGTTGCATTTCCTTTGACATTTCTGCAGCGGGTAGGCAGCCAGTGGAGGTAATTCACCCTGATTGCTGTTATGGAAATGATTTTCTCTGAGCAGACTGAATTTTTAAGGGAGGAATTCAACCCAGAGGAAGAGCGGAGTGTCGTCGGCCCATCTCAATATTGTTTTCTGTCTTTCATCTCCTCTGCCTGCGGCAAACTTGTTGATTGCTGCTTGAATATTTATTTACTGAAAGTTTGGGGATGACTTCCAAAGGGATGTTTAGAGCGATCTGGCACTAGTTTGCATTCACATGTTCTTTGTTTAAAGCACTTCAGCATCTTGAATTGATGAACATTGATTGTGGGATGAGGAGGATTGCTGCCGTAGCTTCATGTGTCCAACTAAAACAGAAAAAGGTTAAATGTTACAGAGAACAGCAGACATTACATGTGTCACTTTTTGTGCATCTGACTCAAGCATTTTAACTAATGGTTGCAAAAAGTGAGCAAAACTCAAGGACGACTTTATAATCGTAGCAACACAAACCAGTGTCGCATCCAGATGTGCCTTGTGCACTTTAACTTGACCCACTAAAGATTCACACATATTAATTTCTAGCACTTTTTCCCCCAATGTGGTGGAAAATAATAATCATAATTAAAAAAAAAATATATATATATATACATGTATATATATATATATATATATATACACACACACACATATATATATATATATATATATATATATATATATATATATATATATATATATATATATATATATATGTGTGTATGTATATATATGTATGTATATAGATATATAGATAGATAGATAGATAGATATATTAGATCTACATCACCAATTCTTTCCTTACTACACTCGGTCTTTTACCTCCAGGCTTTGCTTGCAGACAGACATTCTACCTTGAACCTCATTAGGTTTTTATCAAGTGCCTCAGCTTGCATAGCAATGTGTCAATTATTCCAGCCTTTTGAGGCCAGGTCAATAATTTATCCTGGATTTTTCCTATTCTCCCATCCCAGCACTCATTTTTCTTTCATTTGCGCTGCACTTGTTTAACAGTTCGCATTGACTCGTCGTCTTGGCGATATTAACGGTGCCATACTGAGAGCGACTGAGCCCGGAGGCGTCTGTGGGATTAAAATGGACTGAATGCATCGCTGCTCTGTCAAATGTTTCATTTAAACGACAAACGCATTTTTAATAAAACACAATTCTCCAAATATGATCTAAAATAAGTGGCTGGGTGCTATGTGAGGATTTAAATAGGACAGGTGGAACAGTGCAGGCCGAATTCAGGCTCAGAACCAAAGTTCAAATGTATTAACTTTTGCAAATGTTTCTTTTCTTCTGACTTTACCCTCCTTTTCACACACCTGTATTTAGTATCCGTCTGGCAGCCTGACAGATGTTAACTCTGCTGCGTTGTGCTGGGACCAGCTGGTCTGTGACAGTTATTGTATTACAGTCAGGCTTTAATGTGCTTTTATGGCATTATATCACAGCAGATGGCGTCTGGACGGGGCTCTTCCACACACTCCGTTATTACACTGCGGCGGCGTGCCGTGCGTATATCAGGCTTCGATCTGCACGACCAGAAAATGTCAGCTGCTGAAGCAAAATAGAGAAAAGAGACCTGCTAATGAGTCTCACTCTGAGACAGCTGTTGATATCAGATCAGAAGGCCCGAGGTTTAAATACGTAGACAACTTGTTTGCATTACGCTCCATTTCTGAAAAGTGTCACATTTACACAAAAAGTGGGCGGAGCTAACGTGGCGTCCCCCACAGTGTTCTGAAATCCCGTTTTGGCGCATACAGCAGGACGCGTCCATACTGAACTCGGTAAACCAGATGTAAATGTGATTGGTCAAGCCTGTCACATGACAACATCACATGGACAGAGGAGGAGCTGTGATTGGCTGATTTATACTGAACTTTTAACTCCTAAAATAACACAATTGATATGAAAATGGAGTCTGGTCAAGACGACACGGTTGTAGAAGCTAGTGACAGAGACCAGAACATGTTCTGAAAACAGGTACTTTATATGTTTATTTGGACTCTGAAATTCCATATTTTTGAATTAGTTCCAATAGGAGTCTTTTGAAATTAACGTAATTGTCCCCTTATGGAATTTCTGTGGAATTACAGCTTTTCTGCACTTCTGTATTGGCCTCACTTTTCACCAGCAGAGGTTGGCGCCTGATTTGTGCGGAGACGGAGTCGGACTGTTTTCACAAAGGTGCATTTCACGCCATTTCTATGGAGTCAAAGTGTTGTTAAAAAGATAAGTTTCCCCCAATTTCCATAGACACAGAGTCAGCGTTTTCAAAAAGTTTCACCTTGGGAGTTATTTTCAAAAAGCTGTGTATTTCCATGGTGCTGAGCATCATGGTCACACAAGCAGACTGCCTAAACTTTTTCCGTTTTTACCTGAAACCCTTAGGGTTTGTAAATGGGAAACATAAGCATGCACTAAAGATGACCTGTTGCAGAGAAATTGTATTTTTTTTTTTTAGATCAGTTGACCTTAATGTGATGTATTTTGAACCACTAGGGCTGCCGTAGTGCAGACGGACCGTATCGTGGTGATATTCAGAGGAAGTTAAACCAGAACTCCTGATGGCATGTAGAACATTTCTGGACCGTAGTGTGTGTTAATATCGTGGATCAAGGAATCCAGGCTGCGGTTTAGCAGTGAAACTGTCTGTTTTCAGCATCTTGCTCTGCTTCCTTGCGGCATTCGGAGGTAATAGACTCGCTGGACGGCATCGGTGCAGCATTTGAACATTTTCAGACCCCGACCGTCGAACTTCGAGCCCTTCAACCTCATCTGCTTCCTCGTCCTTCTAAGTGTCTGCAGCTAAAATGCCTTCTGCAATAAGTGTAATGATTAAAAAGTGAAGTGCTTCCCCCCCTCCGGCTCCTCTGAGGTCTCCGTGTCCGAACGGGGACCAGGTGGGTCCTCAGGGTTTCAGAGGTACTCTGCTTCAAAACTGCAGCGCCTGAGGCCACGTTTGACTGCTGCCCCTCCGAACAGGTGCTCTGTGTGTGTGTGTGTGTGGTCCACACCTCCATTTCTACTCCTCCTCTGCGCATTTCATCAGGAATGTGCCTGAAAATCGATGCTATGGTCTAAACTGTGCTGACGCTGCGTTCGGCTCCCGGGAAGACAGATTCGCCCGAGGAGGTAAACAATAGAAAAATAAAAAGTAGTGCTGAATCAGTGTGTGCAGGAAATGATCTGAGCTGACAGTGTTCCATCACGTGAGGAAACGGTCCCACTCTGACTGCTGAACAAATCCTCTGCAGGGAACCGGGTTTCAATCTTCCCTCAACATCAGGAAGAAAAGCGACGATGCCTCTCAAAGGACACCTTCAAACTGGAAATTCTTCTGAACGATTCCTCTTAGCACGCATAAAAAAAAAAAAAAAAAATAGACAAAATGTGCAATCCGAATGACCTTAGATTTGAAGGTAAGAAATGGACAGACGGGACCAGGACGATGCTGTGCTGTGCGCCCTGCCGCCGGTGAGGCGGTTGGAGGCGACGCAGCGTCGTCATGGTGACGGTGGTTCACGTATCTTAGTCCTCATTCAGTTCTTTTCATTGTTCCTCACTTCTGGATACGAATTCTTTAAGTTTTGAAGTTGCTGTGAAGTGGTAATCAGTTATGACTAAAGGAAATCTAATGATGGTGATTAAAGTTGTCAACCAGCGCGAGTAATCCCATGATGCACTTGTGATAATTGCATTCCTGATAAAGCTCAGTAGGTCGAGTGTTTCAGCGTTTTATGGTAATGGATTCATTTTCATGAAGTCGAGCAGCTGTGTGACTGTTTTGGTTTTTATTATTTAAAACCCGCTGGTTCCCAGTGTGGATCACAAAGCACGAAGACGTTGTGCTCAGGGAACATAGTAGAATGTCGTCCCTGTTGGAATCCTTTCATCGCACTGTATTGAAGAATCACGAAAAGTTGAATTCGATATGGAACAACGATCGAGACCTGAGAACTCTGCTCTGGGTCTGAAGTAGAGAACATGCTGTAATTCTGTTTCAGAATAAAAGAGAGAAATGGATCTCAACATCCGCGAACAATAATATCTTATTAAAAAAATAATTGGAGTCTGGTTTTCAGCCAGACTGCTGTCAGGTATTACGAGCCACGATATGAAAATCCATTTGAAATAATTAATTTAATTAGTGTTGCGAGGAGAAGAAGCAGCTTTTGGGAGTGTTTGTTGCGTCGTCGACCCAGTGGAGCAGCGAGCAGCGTGTCTGCAATCTGTTCATTTCTTTTTAAAGGTTCCATTCATGAGCCCAGAATACAAACTAATCCAGACATCTCAACCGCCAATTACAGTCATGGAAATGTGTTTTGTTGGACGTGCAAAGTATCAAGTCTTAATTGAATAGTAATGTTAATTTCTGTATTAATGGATTTATTTCAGAGTTGAAACTCCTTATCTGACCAGCAGCAGACTAACATTCAGCTCTTTGATGGTTTTCCTCTGAGAGCCTGTGAATTCGAGTAATTGGTGGAAAACAAAATGCAGTGATTGCGTGTATCACACGGCGCTGCGATGTGCAGCTTTAATAACTGCGAGCGGCACAGTGTGAATCTGGAGCCTAAAGAAAACCCGGCGGACTCCCTGCTGCGACGCCGTCTTTGACCGCGCCGCTTTCAGGTTATGAATCATCACAGAAGGGCTTAGCCAGGTAAACAAGCCCGTCCAGCTCAGAAACAACAACCGTTCTGTTGACATCTAAAGCCTCAAACGATTTCAGGTGAAGCATCGCTTCTACTTTCAAGCAGATTAATGTTTGCAGCCTTAAGAAAATCTGTTTGACGGCGTTGGCAGCCGCGCCGCCTTAAGCACAGGCTTTATGTGCTGCTGGATCGCCAGGTGGTTAATGTAGAACAATCCATTGATTCCCGATGCAGCACAGGAACAAAAGACGACACGACGTCTCAACGCACAGCTCTTCCTCCAGAGCGTAAAGGGACATACGTCGCGGTAATAGTAATCCCTGGCACCTCAGTGGCGTAGTGAGAAATACCATATATTGGCGGATTGAACTGTAATCCGCTTGTTAGCTCGCTGTGAATGGGTTCATACCAGAATGCGTCGATCTTTTAAAGAGTAAACCAATTCAACAGATCGGCGGGAGCATGATCAGAAATACCGATGCTTTGCTGGCACGGTGTGTTTTTCTGGAGCGTGTGGCTGAAGCATCAGTGTTCCTGCCGGATCGGGTCTGCTCCTCATCTGCCTCTCAGGCCTGATCGGCTCGGAGGAGATCTTTGAGGAATAATAGATCAGAATACTAAACAGAAAGGTGACATTAAAAGCGCAACACACGCTGTCAGTTTAATGCATTTCTTCCAGATGTCTGGGAACAGTCACGCAATGATAACAGCTGCTCGTTTGCGGGTGCTGTAACCAAAAACAAACACTGACCAGAGAGGAAGTAAAGCCTGATGAAGAAGAAAGCCAGCTCATTGATTGGTCTGAACTAAAAGCTAATGGCTAGCAGCTAGCCTCAAGCATCTGAACATCTATCCATAAGTGGCTGTTCTTCCTCACCATTCACTCTGTTAGCTTCACTTGTTGACTACCAAAATGCATTGCGCTCCACGCCATGTCCTCTCGCTACATCTTACCTAAAGTTTGCTTGCAAGTGAAATGAGACCCACGTTTTCAGAAGGACCAGTGTTCACTTGTTTGGCCCAGATCAGAGTCAGGGGAGCTTTAACATGTGACCAAATGAAGCAGACCTTCCCAGAAAGTCCCTGAAGTGGACTCTGGTCCAGATCAAACAGGACTGCTGTGAAGGCGCCCTGAGAGCTTCAGCCAGTTCCTCCAGCACGGCCCACTGGTCTGCTTTAGGTACTGTTTCCCTCTTCGCGTGGCTGCTGGATCAGACAGTGTTGCAGCTGGCAGCCATCTCTCTTCTATCGGATCAACGATCATGTAAATGGCGCTGCTCCACCTGGTGGAGACATCTTGGATAAGTTGATTCGCTGCGGTCCCCATCTGTTTCTGTGCCGCCAGGACGCTGTTGGAGCCGTCGTCAGAGACGTCAGTGATGAAATGACAGTTGGCGACAGGCCTCATCAGCTGTCAGGGCAATCTTCTTCTTATTCAGTCTAAGAGCATTTTTACTGTCACTGACTTCAGTCTCATACTTTTCTTCAATCAGTTTTGCAAATTGAGTTCTGGATGAAAGGCGTGGACCATGAGCCTGAAGCCTTCATCCTGAACCATGGACATTGATCTCATGTCCACGACTATCATGTTGAGGGTGCTCTGTGTCAGGGCATCAACCATTTGGAGGGTGCTTGAACCTCCTTCATGACAAACTCATCCTCATGCCTTTGCTTAACACAGAGGGGATTAAACAAAGAGCTTTATTACTTCATAAATTGAAGATTAAATTCAATGTTTATTCCAGTTAAATACCTGAAACAAATTATCACAGATCTCTTATAGCTTAAATATCAAATTAATAAGATGCTCCAAATCACATGCTTGATAAATGGAATCATCTTATAATTCAGTATAAACGCTCTCTGTGTCTCAGGGGTTTCAGGTTTTCGTGCGTGGCTGTCGTACGATGGAACGGGGCTTCACACATTTTAACATGTTTCACTTCTTAATTATCAGTCAAATGTTCCAAAACTTTGGAAGGTTTGGATCAAAGCTCTCCAGTCTAGTTGTCACTTTGTTCTGCCATAATTTGTGCGTTCTTCTTCTCTGTGTCTTTGCGTGACATAAACAGAGTGACACTGCCCCCAGCACTTCCTGTACTGAACTGCAGAGACGGATAAGCACGGAGCGGCTGGTGTGTGAATTCATCATACGGCAGTTTACAGCAAAAACAACAACATGACACATCAACACTTACATTTCCATGTAGATGAATTTTGGAAGTGATCGCAACCCGAGTGCCTCGGCTCCTTGAATTCTTTTTTCCTTGAATCTTTGTTTCGGTTTCTTCATTCCCCGGTTTCTTCATTTCTTGGCTCATTGAATCCTTAAATCTTCCTTGTTTTGTTCTAAAAATAACAACTCATTGAATTGTTTGATTGTTCTGTCCGGCTCCCGTATCGCAGTGTCATCATCGTCTTTCTTTCAGACAGGAAGTTGCTCAGATAACTTTACCATTCTGTTGCTTCAGTTCAAAATCAAATAAAACTGATCAGTTTGGTTTGAAAGAAAAAAAGAAAACCCTTTGTCACATCACTTAAATACATTTCACACAATCATTTAATTATCAGCTTCATGGTTTTAAGTCTTCTCCAGAAAGAAGCCCTGGCCTTCCCCGCAGCCGACTGTGGAAGATCTAATGCCTCCAGCCTCGCTGTCTGAGTTTACTGTGATTGGGCTTCTTGCTTTGAGGCGGTGAGCTTTCATTTATTGTGTCCTGTGACTGGAAGATTGCAGGCTTGGTTTTCCAGACTCGGTCCGGGTGATGACCGAGGATGAGCAATTCCTTCGATTTTCTTAACAGCCATTGCTGCGAGGCGGCCGCTGCCTGGGGAGGAATCGCCAACGCCGGTGAAATCTGCCGCTTCTCGCATGTGACGTCTCCCTGGTTTGATGGGGAGCTGCCTCAGGCTGCTTTGGTTTCCCATATTTTGACACCCAGTTCTTAAAAAGTGGCAGTTTCCCCTGAATCTTGTTGATTTGATTTTGTGACCTTTTATGAGTTCATCACTGAGGTGTCGAGTGTGCTGAGGAGTCGGCGTCGGCCGGACGAGGCAGCCGTTCGTCACGCGGCTTGTTAATTCCACTGTCCGGACTGTGAGCCTCACCAGGAAGGATTCAGAGTGCGATGCTGGTTTTCCTGCAGGCAGCTGGAGATGAGTGAACATCTGCTGTGAAGAGGTTTCACAGGAAGTGAGAAGGAGATGTAAGAAGTGTCTGTTTGGTCCTGCTTGTTCCGACACCTCCTGCTTCCTGTTGCGAGCTGTGAGAGGTGAACCGCAGGCAGCTGATGGAAAGGCTTCTTCATAGACAACACGATTTTTTTTTTAACTTGGAAAGTAAAACTTAGAAACACACTCACCGGAGGGTTGACAGGTGATGGTTTGAGTCCTCAGCGACGCATTGTGTCTCTTGTAATTCAGAAAGATCTGTTTTCATTTTCTGTGAGAGGAAATGTAAAGAGCGCTTTAACAATAGACGTCTAATGACAGCTGGGGGGATCTGTGTGTCTGCGTTCGTGTATGAGAATAAATAAGAATTTCGAGACATAAAAGGCTGCTGTGTGATGGAGGGCAGGTGAGGACGTGTTGGAGGAGTTGAGCTGTACCAAACAGGAAAACATCTTCTGTTTTCAACAGTAACTTTCCTTTGTCCCACTGGAGCTCATTCTCTTCTTTCTTTCTACATTCAGAGTTTTGCAAATAGAAAACTCTCTGTCTTCTGTGAAAATCCAGACTGACCACAGCCTGTTTGATCAGCCGCATTCTTCTTCAGTTTTGAAACATCTTTCTCTCCAGAGTTTCCTCGCAAAACATTCGAGAGCTCAATAATATCCATCGACAGACGCTGCTTTCTGAAAGGTTTGTGGAGCATGGCGGCCCCAAGCCCCAGTCCTCCGTGTTTTACACGTCGTCCTGCTTGAATTTACATGAATGTGAGATTCAACACATCGTTTTGTGTTTAACGGCAGAACGTCTCCATGGAAGCGGCAGTAGTTGGGGGTAGTTAGCGCGCCGGGCTGCCAGTCGTTGGTGTTTTTTGTTTGGTTGAGTCAGCAGTGAGGAATTAGAAGTCAGAAACGTGGACTTGGGATCGGGAATTCACAGGTTCAAATTCAGCAGCGGATGTGTCACTAGTGGGGCTCCCTGAGCATGACCCTTGACCCCATCAGCTCCCTGCCGCAAATCCGCATCCAGGAAACAGGTCAATTTCTCCCGGGAGATCAATAAAGTTTACAATAGGAGAACAGGGACATTCATACAGACCTCCAGGACCAGGTCTGGACCAGGACCAGAACCTCTGCTTCCTCCTGCCGTGGTGCTCATGAGCTGGAGCAGCGTTTTCTAAAACAGACCGACTCATTAAAAGTAGACGCAGTGATTTGAATTCCTCTGTTGTTAATTTCTCCTTCAGAAACAGTGACCTTCCCTCTGTCCATCCGCTGCCGATGTTTCCTCTGAGCTGCAGTCAGTCGCCATGAAGCCACAGATCAGTGATGTTTCTGCTCCGCAGCAGACTGCAGCAGATATAAATGTCTTCATTGATTTCCCCCCGCTGGCCGTCAGTTCCTCCAAAGCGTGTTTGAAACCTCCCCTTCTGACGCCACGGCTGCTTTCATTCCTGTGGCTGGAAGAAAACTGGTTGAAATGATGCAAACCTGCTCTGGATGTGTTTTGTCCCGATGGCCAGAGGTCGACTTTAAAATTAATGTAGAAGTGCTCATATAGAAGTGAGCAGCTTTTGGAGCGTAGCGGCTCGGCCTGAGCGGCTCCTGCGGAGTCGATACAGCGGCCCTGCTAACCCAATAAGAAAGCTGTGTTTCCTTTCACCTGTTTGAAGTGTGTGTGGAGGCGACCTGAGCCTTTAACCCCTCACAGATCAAACCTTCACCGCCGCTGTTGAGTCAGTGACGCAAAGAAAAAAACCCGACAGGCTCTTGGCATCTGATGTGCAGCCGCTCGTATTCTGCCTTTACAAACAATATCAGGCTCACGTTTGGCCGAAGTTCTGAGAAATGCCATGTAGCCACGCCCACGACGGGCACAGTTCCCCAAACTCCTTTTGTCTTGGTTTGCTTTCAGAGTTTTAGCAGGTTTAGTCACCAAACAGGCTCGTTTATGAAGATTCTCTACTTCTACACTCATAGGAATGTTTGATTCTGAAATCATGGCTGCTACATTTCAAGTCAAAGCATCGTCTTTGGGTTTTGGCTTGAGAGAAGTTTCAGGATGTAGTTAAACATGTTGGGCCACGGGTCGTTTTTTTAGCCGTTTGTTGCTGAATTTTTGGAAGTTCAGTCTCTGGAAGGCCGTGGTTCTCGATCATGAGTCAGGACTCAGACGCTCTACAGGTGAAACAGGAAGTAGCTCCATCCAGCTGCTGCCTGAGTGCCGTAAACCATTTCCTGGTGAGTTTCCTGCCTGTCCTTCCCTCAGCCTGCCAGTCACAGCAGTAGCCACTGAAGAAACCGCCACAATACCGCTATAGAGCCGTCAGTTTCCCTTCAAGGTTGTCAGAAGAATTCTGACAACTTTCCGTTGTATTATAGGTTGTCATGCAAGTGTAGATGATCAAATACTGCACTGAAACTCTGAAACCCTGCATTTCCGAGGCCACCGAGCCTTTTTCAGGCAGTGTTTCCAGATATTAATTCCTTGGAACTCCAAGAATGAGCATGTGTTTGAACCTTTGCGTTCTGCTGTGATCTTTTAAATGATAAAAAGCTTCAGGTTACCCTCAGGTTGAGTTTTATTTTGAAAAGCGCTTCCGCCCCAGCGCTGTTTCTTTCTCTCTCTCTCTCTCTCTCTCTCTCTCTCTCTCTCTCTCTCTCCGTGCATCGTTTCGCCCTTGTTACAGTGATGTTGTTGGAACGGAGGAAGTCTTTGCCGGCGTCCTCACGGCAACACGGAGGCCGGCCGGCCGGCCCTCGCCTCCTGAAAGGCTCTCCCGGGCTGTGGGAACTGTTCCCGCTGCGACCGCGCCCGTTTCGAAAGTGTATCCCGGCGTTTGTGGAACCAGAAGCTGGGTAAATAATTCTTAACGCCCCGGCTTCATTTTTCAATCTGAGCGGAGTGGCCAGTGGACATGGGATCCTGCAGACGACCCCACTGCTCAAACAGCTGGCCGCCGTTTGTGTTTTCCCATCAAACACCTCTCTCTGATATGAAATGCCAAAGAATGCAAACAACGGCCGGAGGACGTCACACGCAGAGGCGCCAATAATCATCCAGGACTGGCTTTCTTCACAGAGACCTGCTGGATCGACACTTTGATTCCCGGCAGACTGAGATGATCAGCTGTATTGATTTCCACTATTGGGACCGATCCTGTAACATTACAGAGAATTAAATGCTCTTTAAGGCCACACTGTCAGAGACACATTCAAAGACAGAAGTTTTAATTCCTCTTGAGCGTCGGGGTTGTTTTCCTGGATGGGGAAAGAGCAGCTGATTCGTTCTGAAGCTGTCTGAAATGATCCCAGTACCAACAAATGGAAAACGTGAGCAGAATTCCAAGGTGTGTTGCCGATTCATTGATGCGTCTTGGTTACTCCTGCTCTCTGTGGGTGAGAAATCCATCCAGGTTTTCTGTCTCCTGTGGCTTCTCCTGGGATTTCCTGGTAATATCCGCAAACCGCGGTGTTCTGAGACGCAGGGATTCCTACTTTACCGATAGACAGCCTGCTGAGGTGTGAGAGCAGCTCTTCAGTGACGAGGCTTCTCATAATCATGCATCACATTTAAAGAAACTCACATTTGGTCTTAATCTAATGTTTCTAGAGTATTGTTCTGTGTGTGTGTGTGTGTGTGTGTGTTTCTGCCTATTTCGTTGAAACTCGCTTCGTTTTCAGCACGTTGCTGTGTAAATGTGGAACTTTCCTGAAACGCTGTGTGAATGGGTTCTCCGTGTTCTCCGGGGACATCAGGACCTGCTGCAGTGAAACTCATCGATTGAGGGAGATCGTTCCTGAATGTACGCGTTTGTTCTTCACACTAACTGGGTGCATCTCAGCAGCAACACATTTGAATGCATTTGAATGTAATTCAACTCCAATTGATCCATAAAGCACTTTGAAAACACATGAAACAAAGTGTGCGCAGATTTTTAGATATATTTACCTATGTACAGCAAAGTGCAAAATAAAATATAGTCAAAGCTGAGAAAGCGATAAAGGACAATGATAATAAAAAACAGGGGCAGAGTAAGATTACTTTTAAGCTCAACTCAACTCAACTTTATTTCTATAGCACTTTAAAACAACTACAGCTGACACAAAGTGCTGTACAAAGTCAGAAAATATATAAGTGCAAGTGCAAAAGTAGAATACAATAAAAACAAAGAAAACAAAAACAACAACAAAAAGACATTTAAATAAACATCGAAATTCAATCTAATTCCTCATAAAGAATTTAGTAAAGGTACTTTCTCATTTCTTAATGATGAACTTGATCTGGAGGGTCAAACATAAGGCCCGTGGGCCAAAACCAGCCAGCAGGAGGCTAGAATCCAGCCCACTACATCCACTACCTGGATGCTGTCAGACCAGGCACGCTGTCAGGGGGGGAGTTTGTAATATTGCCCAGAATGCAACAGCTGCAGAAGTTTCCAGATATTTCTCTGGATTCACACCACAGGGTTTCATTAAAACTGGCATTATGTTGAGCTTTGACTCATTTTTTTGGTTGTAATTGTTTGGTTTTTGTGAAGATGAAGACATTTTCATCATACATTCTGGGGAGGCTGGCTTCCCTTGGCGGGAATTTAATCAGCTGGCAGAAACGCAAACGGTTCCATCGAGGAAGAGTGGAAGAGGCACAGCAGAGGTTGATCCTGCTGCATTCAGATCAGAGAATGTGGTCGAGGCGAGGAGCACAGGAGGCAGAATGAGGGTAGATACAGGAAGGTGTCTCTGTAATTAAGACAGTAATCCTCATTCCAGCGAACAGCTTTTCACCGACTGAAGACTACACTGTAGATCTCAGCTCCCCGCAAACCTGACGGCCGTCCGCTGGATATGGAGGAGGGATTAAAACCCAGACTCCCTGCAGGAACGTGACTGGGGCAGACAGTAGTTGTCTGCTTTTCTCCAGGTTCAGTAAGTCAGTGCTGGGGATTTTTCTTCTTCTTTTTCCTTTTTCGTGGCCTCAAAATGACAGTTCCCCTCACGTCTTCGATGCACGTGGATAAAGCGTCTGTCAGACTCCTCCAGAATAACAGTGAACACCAACCATCAACTCCAAAGTCCCCCGTTAAACCTCTTTAAATATATATTCGGTCACTTCATCTCATCGTTTGTTCTCCTGTAATTTCTCTGTGAGAACGAATCAGCTGCTTTGCTCGTAATTAATTTTTAATCTTTTGGTTTTAGAAGTTTGTTCAGCTTCCAGTGTTTTTCTCACATATAGTTTGGTACTGGCTACAAGAGTTTGGTGACAGAGCTTCTATTTTAATGAAGAATTATACCTCAATCAGTGATATCAATGTGTTTCAGCGTGATTCACATTAGAGCTTAAATACATTAAGAAACCGTTTTCTCTAATAGCGCCTGATTGAAGATGCACTCAGTTCCTAAAAATAGCAGCACTTAGCTGCAGAGCTGCAGTGAGTCATGTTGACAGTTCCCACCTCTTTAACAATCCTCTGCAAACCTGCCTGGCAGCAGGTTCATCTGAGAGGAGCAAGGCCGACACCCAGCTCAGCATCCTGTCTTTCTCTCAGGCTGTTGTGACGGAAATTTCTGTTGTCTTCATGCCAGCTGTCTTCACGCCACGTTTCAGCCCAAGACGAAGCACTTCAGCTGTTCGGCTTCAGGAAAGTTTTGCGTTTTCATGGCAACATTTTGAAAAGAGGCCCGTTCTCAAAAAAACTGCATGTTTTGGTGTGTCGGTGAAGGAGCAGAGATCAGCCACCGTTTACTAATGTAAGAGAAGGGAACCTGTTCTGTTCTTTAAAGATCTGATGAGTAAAGAGAACTAAAAAAGGTTGTGAATAAATGACAAGCGATTCAAAAAGTCATCAGAAGATCTGAAAACATTGAGTGAACTTGAAGAGCGAGGAAACTCATCCCAAGAGGCTCGAAGAATCCCAAACTGTAATAAACTGTAATCCTGGGATCTTTACAGAACAACGAAAGGCTTTTTCAGGCAGCAGTAGTGTTTTTCCTTGTAACCGCAGTTGTTTTAATGAACTGTGTTGTGACTGGTAGTCTGAACTTTACAATCCAACTCTGTTCGGATCAGCACCAAACTGAAGGTTCCTCTGATTAGACCTGCGTGGGAAGATGCACGTGGAGAAAGAATTCCCTGTTTCAGAATCAACCTTTTGACATTTTCACTGAAGCTCGCTGAGTTTTTGCTGCAGTGTTTGTCATCCAGTAATGAGATTATCTGTGAATTTGTTTTAGGTTAGCGTTTGATAGCGACTGTCTTTCTCTTCATCTTGATATTTTGATGGTACGATCAGTGTGTGAGACATCATGTAAACTTTTTCATCAATGCAGTCGGCTCCTGGAGAAAAATCACACATGGCGGGCATCGCCTGTTCACCCAGCTGCTCCTCCTCCCCCCTGCTCGCATGACCAAGCAGCATCGTTGGAGATATTTTCCACATTGCCTCACGTCTTCAGAAGTATGAACCCCGGACGCTCCTGATGGCTTCTTTCCACGTGAAACCTGGTGGTAATTAGCCGATCCGCCCGGAGCCGAGCTGAGCCGAGCCTCGGCCAAGGAATCTGGAAAAGACCTTGGGAGCAATGAGCAATGTTTTGAATCCCAAGAAGGCCTGAGCGGCGTTCCCATCTGACACTGCAGTGAATCACCGCAGCCTCATAGTATCTGGCCGGGGTTCAGGAGCTGCTTTCTTCTTTCCGTCCGCCCGTCCGTCCGTCCATGCTGTCTGCTGGAACCGGCCGGAATACTCTGAATTCTTGTAGCTTGTTGTGAGCCGACATCCACTGTGTCCTTTATGGAGAAAATCCTCTCCAGGAAAGGAAGGCTTGCAGCTGTGCAGACGCCAGTGGAGCCAACAGTTGCAACACTTTTACTTTTCATCGCCCGCCTCCTCGTGTTGGAATCTGAGAGGTGCAGTGGCGCTGCCATCATGGCTGGAAATTACACCATGAACATCAAAGAAATGCATTCCGTCATTACATAATGTTGCTTGGTCGGGGGGTGGGGGGGTTGAACTGACTCTGCAGTGTTGGAGAATTGGAGGGTTTGTAGTGTTTTTTTCTACCACTTCAGAGGCGTTCATCAACATCATGCTTTAGTAATCCACGATGACCAAACATCACGGCCATCTCAGCATAAAGCCCATTTTTGTGGAACATCTGTTGCAGAAAACAGTGAAATGTGCAAAAAGCTTTGGATTTGTGGTCAGGTGTGTTTCATCAAGTGACCCAAATCTGATTCTCAAGACGAGTCCTGAACCAACTGAAAAGCCGAAAACGTAGCGGAGGACGTGCGTTTGATGCTAATGTTGCGATGCCTGAGCAGTCCACGGCCCGTTCTGTGGATGCTTAGGCAGAGAAGGAGGGAAAGGGCCGTAACTGCATGTTATACATCTGCTGCAGAGAAGTCGTGTGACTTTTTCAACAGATTGTCCTCCTGTCATGTGTCCTCCGTGCTTCTCTTTTGTTGTTTTCAGTTCAGAATTGGCTTATTCTGAATTAAGTAATTCAGAATTCTATTCATGAGTTTGGTGTTTACATGGGAAAAACAAAGGATTAACTCCTCTCTCACACAGGGGTCTGTGAAGTGTTCTGATTGGACGGGCCGGCCGTGACGTAGTGACGTCTCCCCAAAGTAAACAGCGTCTTTCTTGTCTTTCTTTCTCAGTTAACTTTGACGCTTCAGCTTTGGAAACGTCCACGTTGTTAAGCTCCCGTCGATTCGCTTGTTTCATTACATCCAATTCTTCTAAAACTTCTAAATTAAAGAGTCTCCATACCAGTCAAAATGCAGACTGTGGGCCACCATCTTGGAAAATTGCATCATCATGACAGAGCAGAACGACCAGAATGAAGTTGCGCCTAATTTACATATAATTCAGCTTCCAAAGGAGAATAAACCCATCGGACTCTTTGGATTTAAACTTAGTTCTGAATGAAGTTTTCAGGCGTTTACATGGTCATTTTAGAGCAGAATTATGCTTTATTCGGATTTATAGAGGAATAAGAAGTCCCATGTAAACGCACGGAGTGTGTCCTAGTCTTGAGTGGCCGTGATTGAGACCCTGCACTCCTTTAACGTCTCGGCCACCCACACAGCCGCTTTAGTGTGTGTTACAGACAGAGGGTAAAGCTTATTACAGTGAATGAGTTGATGTAGTCAGGGTGTGTTTGGATGACCATGGGGTGATATTGAGGTTTACTGTGTGTTTTCAAGCACACACACACACACACACACACACACACACACACACACACACACACACACACACACACACACACACACACTATATTCACTCATTTTTAAAGTTTTGGCTTTGGGAAAATTGCTTCCATTATAATGGAAAGCAAGATTATTGTGAAAAAGCTCAGTAATTACTTAATTCAAGTATTCAGAACATGTGTCCACACATGGCTTCTTTCACGGAGTCACTTTAGTGAATAAATAAGGTTTGGTACGGGTTTATCACATTAATTTTCTGTCAGAAAACAACTAAATGCCTCCCTATGGCATTCTATCTCAGAAAAATACTTCTCCAAATTGTAAATTCAGGAACTTTAGCTGCACCGCTGTCAGCAGTATTGGAAATTCTACGGTTGAGTTTTGATGTTTTTCGACTGAAGCTAACCAAACACGCCATGAAGCATCTGTCTCAGGTCAGAATGGTTTCTGCTCTCTGAGTGGACTGGGGTCGCACTCTGCCGCTCTTTATCAGAAGTTTAGGGGAGTGAAGGAGTGGAAACAGTTTGTCACTTGGTCTCTCGGCGATGACATTGGGCTGTTTGTTCTTTCAGAGAAAGGGGGGGGGGAACGGATACAGGTCACCAAAATATATTAAACTCCCCGAAAGGAAATACAGTGAGCATTTCTTCCAGAAAGGCCGTTCGCACCCCCGGCATGAATGAAGCCTAAGTTTTGCTGCATGTAGTAACCGAGTGACCCCAACAAGGCCGGCCGTTGTCTGCAGAGCGACTCCCCCCACCCCCCCCCACCCCCAACCCCCATCCCGCCTTAAATCACACACAAACACACTCCACACACGCCTGATACTCTGCTGCTCAACAACAGATAAGCGGCGGAGACACACTGAGGCTATTTATGAGTGTAAACAGCGAAGCGAGGGGCTTTTCAAACCAGGGTCACGTCAGGAAGTCCATTCAGACTTCCAAGGAACTGGAGCCCTGAACTGCCGGGTTCTGTTTACCGGGCGCCGAATCACAGCGTCAGGCCAGCGGAACGCCGGATTCCTCCCCGTTTACGCCACAGCGGCTTGAAGACGGCGTCTGCGCTCTGAGAATTCAAATGATAATCCATCATCTAACGGTGATGATCAGCTACTCATCATCATCTTCATAACTGGCCGGTACAGATTGCGAGCCTGTTTCCATGACAACGGTTCCAAATATCTTTCCCATGTCATTTTCAGCGTTTCTGCCGTTGCTGTGTAAACGCAAAACTCCGGCGTTTTCTTCTGAAACCTCATGCATTATAGGAGGGTTTCATGATTCCAGTGAAATAAAAGGTGCTTTGAGTTGTGATTACCAAAAAGATGGAAATACTTAAAGAACATCAAGCACCAGCCTGAGCAGGAAAAGCATCCTGCTTTAATCTAACAGAAATATTTAAAAAAGAAGACTTTTTGAAGGACTGCTGAATTTGATAAATTCATAATGCTGCAGAGTGGAAACTGCTTTAAAACCCCGACTGTGATGTTGAGCAGTCAGAAGGTTTATCTTCCAGACGTGAGCCTCCAGTTGGCACTCAGGAGCGAGCGCGCCGTCACGTCGCTGAGCGCCGCCTGGGGATGTGAGCCAGCAGATATTCACCCTCAGACATTTTACTGCTCAAACCATAATGCTGCGTTTCTCCTGTTGAAATGAGTCAAAAGAAGTTCTGTGCCTGTGAGACGACGGGGCCGCGGTGGCGTTTCATGGTTTTGTTGGCTTTAGTGTGGAGTCGACCTGTAGGTGGTGGAGTTGGAATCTGAAAATGACCATGACCGCCTGTGTGGTGTCGGGTGTTTGTTTTCCTGAGCCGGAGTCGTCGGAGCTCTGCATATTGTGTTCTGATGCAGCACGGCGTCGTTGCTGTAAACACTTATTGTTGTTTGTCACTGTAAGCAGCAATCAGGGGGACTCGTCTGATTTGGATTGATATAAACCGTGAGGGATTCCTTTGATTCATTCAAGACTGAGTTCAAAATCACTCCAAACTTGAACTTTTGCAGAATCCATTTTTTTGTACACGTCTTGTTAAATGATTGTTGGAATAAACTGAATCTTATTGCCCCGTCATGACTCGTCCCTCTTTACTGCAACATCAGCACCAGGACCCTTGAGTCCTCTTTAGTGGATCTTTAGCCATGAAGAACTTCACTTTCTCAGCCAGGATCCAGAAATCATTAGTAAAGCTTCACTCTGAGCCCTGGTAGGAGCAGAAGGCCTAAAACTCCCCAGCAGCCCGTTAATGGAGGATCCAGCAGCTTCAGGTGGGCTGTGGGGAGTGAATGCCTTTAAAAAGCTGCAGCCCGGCTCGGCCGGGGCGCCGAGGCAGACTGCTTTGGCCAGCATCTTTTCCCCCCGTCCTGATAATTAGGCTGCTGTTGTTGCTGCTGTCACTGCTCATTTTCAGCCGTGTTGAGGCGAATGGAGAGACGCTGAAACGATGTAGCCTCGCTCATAAAAGCCGCTGCAATTACGCCGGGTTTTATATGTGGAAGGCAGTCGAAAAAAAAATTCCCTTACATGACAAGAAATAAATTGCCGGCCTGAAATCAGCTGCAGCTTGGGAGAACTTGTGCTTCACCGCTCACAACGTGAAAGAGGAGCTTCCTCATAAACGCCAGCATCGGATTCTGATGCACCTGATTTCAAACTGGCGCTTCTTGACCCGTACGGGATAGACTGAAGCGTCCTTATGCAGGCCGTGCTGCTGAAAGAATGAACAGAGGAGGCCTGAAGCGTCCCGCTAATGCAGAGCAGGTTGGAGGGAGCGCGGCCTCGGCGGATGGACTCGCCTCTTCTGCCTTCATGCATCAGTTCATGGTTTCAAGAGAATGTGTGTTAAAGCGTGAGATGACTGAAGCACAGAGCATTTCTGCTGAACCATGCTGATGGAACCAAGAGACCCGGGACCAACGGGCCGCGCTGCATATCCCAAGGGTGGCCGAGGCTGCGCCTGTTCCAAATCAGTGAGAATCAGATGGAACTTGTTGGAGGATCTGGACTGGGAGCCATGAAATCCTGCAGAAAGACATTATTCTCATTGGCCATCTAGTGAGCACGGGAAGAAGAAATACCGGCTGTGGCCGTGGTGCTCGAGTGCAGTGGCAGCGGCATTTCAGAAAACGTGTCTTTTCCCTGTCTACATGGAGACGGACCTCAACCAAAAGCTGTCTGTCCTTCATATCGGATCTCATGACACAAGAGTGAAAGCTTCTAACGATTTGTGTACCGACGCCGTGGAGATGTGGCGACCATCCCACTCACTCTGTACATCGCCCTGCGTTTCTCTGCCTCGGACGTCTCGGCCAGCTGTTCTTCCATTTCGGGGCCTGGATGCCTTGACGTGCACGGTCTGGCCGTTTCTCTTCCTCTGCAGCTCAGCAGTTGGATGAAATTTCCAGGATGGCCGCAGGAGTCCAGCCGCCGCCTGGTCACCGGTGCTCCTGCTGTCTTCACACTCCATTAGGCCATTCAGGGTTTTCCGGCTGACGGTGTGGAAATGGAGCCGTGTGGCGTGCGCCTGCTAACGCTGCTGCGAGTTGGCAACGGACTGAAAAATAGCAGGAGCAGATCTAACAGGCGACACCCAGACAGCTTGACCTGTCTCCCTGTCTCTCAGCTGCTCAGGCAACCTCATGAACAAAAACTGCTGTTTGATACTTTTAAATCCTCACTCTGCTCTTTTGATTTGGTGCTTTTGTTAGGAGATACAGTAAGATGTGAAGGTTGGACGGTGACGTAACCCTCAAATGGGTCATCTACCTGTCACTCATACTCTTTAATTAGCTCACCGACAGAAAGGTGAACTCAGTCTGACTCCATTCAGACAGTTTGAAGCTTCAGTCATAGATCTGCCTGATCAGTCCGCTGAGATGTTCTAGATAAATCTATCTGATCCATGAAGGTTCCACCTGGACCTTCCACTTCATCTAGGAACATCTGCTGGTATCCACTGTGGAGAGGCTCCTGCCTCCATCGGTCTGAACGGGAGATCGACCTGCTGACTGCTGGATAGGAACGCCACTGCTTGTCAGGCCGTTTGTCTCTGTAACTGGAAGTATCTCTAGAGAGATCAACGCCCCGGGGGGTCTCTCTCCTGTAGTCTCTTAGATGTTTGACGACGAGCTGAATGAGCTTGGTGAAGTTTTGTTTTATTGAGCTTTAAAAAAATGTCTTCCTCAAATTCAATCTTTTTGAAAAACTCTGCCCTCCATCTCTTTACTGGACCATCCCCTAGTGGACACACACACACACACACACACACACACACACACACACAGACACAAGTGTGTGTGGGGGGGTTGAAAACACAGCATCCACTATGAGCCTGCAGACTGGAGCATTTTTAACATTCCTGGTGATCGTTTTTGAAACGTTGCTGTCCCACTGCTCAGGGTTTCTGGTCAGCTGAGCAGGAGAGTCAGCTGCTCCGACCCTGAACCCAGAAAACACTTCTTTTTTTTTCTTTTTTTAAAGAGATACAAAAGCAGCTTTCTGAGTTTGTCCGTCCCACTTTTCTCTCACGCCGCTCCCTGCTTCAGCTATAAGTGCCGCTCTATCTCTGGCTCGCACGGCGCAGTGTTATGCTAATGGCTGCTCTCCTCAGTGAAGATGAGCAGTGTGTTTAATTTCAAATGCAAGGTACGGTATGTAGGCCAATCCCACAGTCTGCAGAAGATGAAAGGATTATATATCTTAATGTAAGACGAGGGCTATTGTTGCTATAATGCCTTCAGTATTTTTGGGACCTTTTCCCATAATTGAGGACGTTACATGCTTTCTTTGTTGTGTGTGTAAACGCTGGATGAAAGACTTATCGGGGTTTTAAGGATCTGTTCTTTATTTGCATTTCACACAGTAGATGTACTCGAGTGGTTTGTGATGGTTTTCTTTTTGCTTTTCAAAAGTAAAGCAGAATGAAATGTTTCGTGCTCTGATCAGGGCGTCGTTCGCGGGGAGACACCGCCTGCAGGTCTGGCAGTAGATTTCCACTCCGGGCCGCCGCCGTCTTGCTCCCGTGTCACTTTTAGCCGGCCTTATTGCCACCTTGCCGCCACGTGTGGGAGAGGGCGGTGGGCGGGGCTGGGAGGGGAGGGGAGGGGCTGCCGGCGGGGTCGGGGCGGGGTGAGGTGAAGCGAGGGGGTCTGGCCGCCGACCGGAGCACAGAGCGGTCCTAAGGAGCTGCTGCTGAGGGGAAGTCCTGTCTGTTTGAAGTACGAACCTCAGAAAGCTGTTTACTCATGACGGGAGGGGTCGGGGGTCGGCGGGTGGAGCGGGGGAGGGGAGGAATGCGCTCCACAATCCCAACACTGTGGCTGCCGGCTCTTCCTATTTATTTTACGCAGCGCTCCACTCAATCAGCGCGCCTGTCTGCGGCCCTCAACGTCCCTGGAAACATGAAAAACGAGCGGCGCGCTCGATTTCCAGGGATCCGCCAGCGCAGCCTCTGAATCCAGGATCAAATATTAAAACTAAGAAGTTTTTTGTCTCGACAGCACAACACTCTGCTGTGGGAGAACTGCGTTTCTGTTCCTCATCTTTTAATGTGAAATCTGAAAAGAAAATTGTGTGTAAATGGATTTAATGTGAGCCTCTCTCCCTCCTCGCTTGACACTAATTGCTTCAAATCTCTAGATAATTTTTGAGTAAGTCTCAGGCTCTGAAGTCGTTGAAGACTTGAGTCCAGTTTATGACCAGTTGAACTATTTTCTCCTTTCATGAAGCAGATTTGGTGATTTTGCTAAATTTCAGACCTCAGTTGTGAAACATCATTAACTTCGAGCACAACATATCTCAAATTCACTGTTTTCCAGATATCAGCCTATAAAACAACTGACTGAGCTGCAGTCGTGGTGCAACGCTTGATGTATTTCTAGGTTTGTAGTGAAGAGCTTTGAGCCTGAGAGCGAGGAGAGACGTGAAACACACCCGGCTCATCCTTCACAGCGGGACGCTTCCTCGTTCACTCTCTGTTTCGGTGGGGATGTGGAGTCACAGCTCCCTCAGTCCGGCTGTTCTCCGTGTTCTCAGGCAGATGCTGGTATTTTCAGTTCAGTCATGAGAGAAGTCAGCCTCACGGGCGCTGGAACAGGGTTTGTTTTGACTTCGCCCACGGCCAAACTTTCTCACACAGCAGAATGTCCTGGACACACACACTACCTGTGAGTCCGTGTGATCTCTGTTTGCTCGCCCTGGTTTGTTTGTTAACGGGCTCCGTGAACCTACATGAACCCAATTTTAGCTTGGAGGCCTTTCATGCTGGCATTTTCAAATATGACTGTGACCTCTGGTCTGTGCTTAATAATGACCTTCAGGCTTCAGGGAACCTCACACTAACTGGCATTAGTCCCAACAGAGTCACTCGAGATCCAGACTTCTTAGGTACATTCAACTCTGACCTTTCCTCACCTAAAATGAAGACAAACAACTTCCTGTAGTGTGAGAGTGTGAACAACAGGAAATAGAAACCTTCCCACGTTTGCTGAGTGTTATTTGACGACGGGCCTGTTGGTTGAGCCTGTTTCTGCTGATTGGGACTGGAGAAGCTGGTCCTAATTGTCTAACTGACCATCTTAATTATCTAGAGTAGGGGTGTCAAACATAAGGCTTGTGGGCCAAAAGCACCTCGCAGGACACCCCAAAAGGGCCAAACTACCAAGAAAATTTTTAAAATTTCAAAGAAGGCATTGTTTTTTTTGTTTTGTTTTTAGAGCAAATTTCTTAAGAGTAGTGGACACAGCACGATGCTAGCTAACAAAAGCGTGTTAGCTCACGTTAGTTTCAAAGCCTTGTCATTTTGGGCTTATTTGGCTTTGAGTCAGAATTGCTGTTTTCATCAGGTACTCTGCACCACAATAGAAAACCTTCAACTTAGACGTGATTCTGAGACAGTTTGACCGGTCTGTCCCGGTCCACCTGAAACCCTGAACTGAAACAGTGCGGCGCTGCTTTCACGCCACACATCGTCTGTAGATGAGAAGCCTTGGTTCTCCAGAGACCGCGTTTGGAAAGCCATCTGCTGCGCCTGAAAAGATTTGTGGAACTTTGTTTCAAGCAGCTCGGAGTTCACTGAGGGGGCGTCGTTCCTTCCCGTCTCGTTTCGGAGCCGAGATTATTTCAAACAAGAATGAACTGAAGCTGCAGCTCCAACCGAACTCAACAACCTGGAGACGTAATCACAGCCGGGCTCACGGCGGGTTTCCAGCTCCAGGCGAAGCAGGACGCGGCGGTGGCCCGTTTTCGGTTTTCATCCTCTCTGCAAAGCTTCAAGAACAATTTAGGCTTTTCATGATCCTCAAAGGTTGTTCCTTTGATGGAAAAGCTCCGCTGAAAGTGGAGTAGAAGGAGGAGTGTCTGACATTGAGTCTCATCAGGAAGACGGGATAAAGGGATTCCCATCAGCCCACTGGAGGTGTGACACAGACGGCCTCAGTCCTGACAGTGAGCACTTAAAGCAGTTTGAAGGGAGCATTAAGCGCCGGCGGCCGTTCCATCTAAAACCTAAGCGGTGGCAATTTCATGGTGTGGGAAAGGAGAGCCGGGGAAACTAAACTCTGCCTGCAGAGATCATTCACTCCATCTTCAAATCCGGTGAAGACGGGCTGTCGCGCTCAACTCAGATCTGATTCTGCTGTTATGTAACTGCAGAGGATAATCTCATCTGCAGGAGGACCCCTCAGATTGTTAGTGGGAGAGTTCCACTGCTGGGGATGAATCACAGCTGCCCTGATGACGCTTTGGCAGGATACATCCTGACAAACAACCACAGACGCACCCATGATACCAATACCAATATTAAGCAAAATTTTAATTAAAACAAGCCACTTCACATGAAACTGATAACTCAACAATATCAGAACCATGACTGAACTGGAGCTTTTTTTTTTTTTTTACACATTTTCCATTTTACATCAACCCTAACACACATATAGCAAGATGAAAATGGCTGCTTATATCGGTCCAGTTTTACTTTAGACCGACACTGATATGTTTAAAAATGAGAAATATTGATCTGACTGTGATATATGTGTCCTGATACAAAACCAAGACCTTGTTGCTGTGAGGCGGGAGCACTAACCACTGCACCACAGCAGTCACTGGTACAAAGTGTGCCGTGTGAATGAAACCTCTGAACTGGTTGTTCTCTTCTTCCTCCTCCTCCTCTGTCTGTCCACAGAACCGGAGCTCGGAGTTCCCGGGGTGCTGGACTCGGTAATCCAACAGGTCAATGACACGGTCCACCGCCGCCGCCGCCGCCGGGACGCTGGAGAGAATGACTACAACATCGAAATCCTGCTGGGGGTGGACGACTCGGTGGTTCGGTTCCACGGCAAGGAGCACGTGCAGAATTACCTCCTGACGCTCATGAACATCGTAAGTCCACTCCAGTCGCTGCCGGCGCCGCTTTGGAGCTTCATTGTGACTCGAGTGTCGTTGGGTGGATGAAGCTCCGTGAGATCCAAACAGGAAGTCTCGTACTTTCATGTTCTGTTTGATGAAACTCTAAAACTGCACTTGAACTACTGAAAATGTAAAACTGTCACAGTGTTTTTGGTGTCTGTTTACATGAGAGTGGTGTTTGGAGTCCTGGTCCAGATTCTCCTGGGCCTGGTCCAGATCCTGGTCCTGGTCCGTAGACAGATCTCTATTGAAAGGACATCTCTGTGTGTTGAACTTTCCACTACACACTAATCTGTCTCTGTCTTCGTCTCCCGCTGTTGTTTGACATTAACGCTTCCCCGTGGCGTGGCCCCGCCCCCTGGATATACGACCCCATTAACAGTTTGTCTTCATAAAAAGCAATCAGAGCTCCTTTTGTGGGAGCGATCCCTCCTTTCCTGCCCCCTCCCTCTGTGCTGGTTATGCGGTTATGCTGCTTTTGTCTGTTATTACATGCACGGCTGCTCACTTCATATACAGTCTATAAGAAACCCTGCAATCTGCAGTCCCGTTCAGCTGAATGCAGCCCTGATTGATTTCTCATTGTTCGACGACATTTTCTTTTGCTTCTTTTGTTGGCGTTTCTCATTTTCCTTGAAGACCCCCTCATTTCCTCTACTTACGCCGGCGCCGCGGTCGTGCACATGCTGCTGGCCGCCGATAATGCACCCGTCTCTCCTGCGCCTTCCCTGATCAATAGCTGGCCGCTGCACATCTTTCATCTTTCACCTCAGTGGCTGTAAGGAGTTGCAACGAAGAGCGGTTTTCTCTTTTTAATGGACGGATCTTGTTTGGGGGGGGGGGGGGCGTGTCGCGGCTCCGTTCCTGGCTTTTTGATCCTCTGCTGCCATTTACCTTCAGCACTTCCCTGCGTTGTCAGATGTTTAGCCGATCGATCCTCTGCGTAGAGGTTGTGAAGTTCAGGATGGGAGTTTATCTCCAGCGTCACGATTGAGTCGGTGTTTTCTGTCGAACTTCATTGCACTGGGGAATTTTTTTTACATTGAAAAAGAAATACCAACTCAGTACTTTGGTCTCAGCTGATCAGTCGTCAGGATTATCTCACAGCCGGCCTTCGACTCGCCACAGTGACAGGAGCCTCTGAAAAATGCAGTTTTCTTGTACTGGGGTGTCAGACAGCCAGCGCAGTGTCAGCAGTGCAGGACTGCTCCTTGACTCAGAGTTGATCAGGTTGTTGGTTCGCTTCTCTTCCCAAAGCCCAAACCAGCCGATGCCAGATTGTCCGATTACGGAAAAGACCTGCAGCCTTATTGTCATTTCTGAGGTTTTCCATCAAACGAAATTCATCTGGAGCCACAAAACATGTCTATCATTTAAAAAAAAAAAAAAAACTTACCTACTAAAACTCAGATTGCATTCATAAAGCTTCGTAGCAACAATTTGGACTTTTTTTAAATTTCTTTTTGCTTTTGCAGCTAATTTTTACAATTTTTCCCATGGATTTATCTCAGTTTAGCCAATTATAGAACCGTTTTTTTTCTGTATTACTATTACTTGTTGTTGTTTGACTGTTTTTAGTGATTTGAGCTATTTTACCTGTTTGTCCTGCATTTTCTTTTTTTTTTTTAGGCGTTTTATCCGTTTTCAACATTTCTGGCCGTTCTTCTGTCTTTAGCTATTTTTAGACTGGAGATTTGACTACTTTTGAAAATCTGCGTGTTTCAGGGAGTTTGCAAAGCCAGGATCAGGCAATGGAGTGGATCACAGAATCATTCAACAAGCTGTAGCTATGAATACATGATAAAGAATGAGATCACAATAAAACTGACATTTTTAGTATTTGAAGCCGTTTCACTGTTTTTGGTATTCTTTAAACTTATTTTCAAATTCGTGACTTGTGATTTTTAGAGCTTTTGTTCTGAAAACATGAAACTGAAGAATTTCGAAAGGGCGTGAGGACTGTTTTTGGTGCTGGCAGTGCAGCGCAGGTCACACTGTGTTTCCCATCGTGACCGCCATCCTGACCCGTATCCCAGCCTCCGATCTCAGTTTTGAGGCGAACGTGGAGAATGGAGCTGGCGGTCTGGATTGCTTTCCCCGTCCGTGCTCTCCGCCTCGCTCCGAAGAGAGACTGCGGGATTTTCAGCCATCATCCAGTCATTAGATGCAGTACGAGACAACCGGTCGGGGTGTGAGTGTGTGGAGGAGGAGCGCTTTGATGCGAGCCGATCCACGTGTGAGATAATGTGCAGAGCAGATCAGAGTGCAGCTTCTGCCAGAGGGAGCCGAGCGGCTCTCCGGGGAGATGCGAGCTCAGGATCAGTGTTTATCCATCTTCTTTTGTCGACCGTCTCAGGCCACATCTGGGCAGAGCCACAGCTGGGAGCCCAGCCGGATCGCTCCCTGGAGAAGTGGGTGTGCTATGTTTTCAAGCCTTTCATTTTCTCAAAAATCAACAGTGCGCCTTATGTGTGAAGCAGCTGGCTCGTAGATACTGATAAGTGGTGCATCATGGGGGATTTGGAAGTGTCTTTACACAATGCTGACAGGTGCATATAGACCCTGGACTAGACCACTGCTGCTGGTTCTGGAGGAGCCTCATGGTCCTGTTCACCAGATCAGATCATGTTTCCAGCTCTGGTCTCTGCTGATGCAGTGAAATGAGTCAACTCAGTGGGAAATCACTGGAGCAGACCGAATCAGACCCACTCTTCTGTCACCGCCTGTCACATCAGTCCATAATCCTGATTGCTAATTAGCTTAATTAGCCTCTCTGATATGTACAAACCCACAGAGCGATCGGAGACGCTGATATGTTGACTGGCTGGACTGGTGCCAGCCGTGCGCTCAGTCAGACAGGAATACCGCCCACTCTGCCTTCAGCGTTCCAAAGGTCACCTGTCAGTAAAATGAATGCTGTTTTTGCTTCCAGTACTGAAAAAGAATGGTGTGATTCAAGTGTGAAATACTTCATAGTGAGGACCTCTGCAGATGGAATGATTAAATGATGAGTTACAAGTGTTTTCTTTATCATATATGGTTATTTATATTCAAACTAAGTTCCCCATAGTGTGAGCTAATCAATGACTGATTGAGTGCGGTGCTCCATCCAATCAGGAGTCCTCAGACAGAAATGTGAAGGGATTATCAGCGCTTTGGGAGCTCAGCTCCAGAATTATTCATCCCTTTCTCCAAGGAAAACTCTTCAGACGGGTTCTCTAATCGCTGAGCAGCTTCCTGAATGTCTCCTCTGGTTTTCTTGACCATGTTCAGCAGTCCAACTCCTTCAGGGTGGAGGGTCTCTCCATCACCCTGATCTTTAGGTCCGTTGAAGCTCGTCCACCATTGACTTCGAATGTAAAAGCGACGCCCGTGAAGCTTGCAACGCGTCCGGTGGGAATGCACCAGACTGGATCTTCAGAAACGGGATGTTTTGCTGGTTTTTCATGATGCTGTTTACTGTGATCTGGTTCCCTGCTTCACTGTGATGAGAAAATAAATTTATTCTCTTTGTAAATTTCTCTTGGCTTTCCTGAACATCTTGTTTTTCTCAGGGTTACTATCATTTACCGTACGTTCATTGTCTGTGGGGATTCTTCAGACCAGAGAGGCCAAGCTGAGAGATTTCTGAGTGGAGGTTTGCTTACATGCTGAGTCCTGTAACAACATCGACTGCTAAGTGGGCATTTAGCCCGATCACCATCCGCTGCTGAAGAAGCTTCAAAGGTAGCTCAGCTTTTAGGAAAGGGTCACATTGTGTTTTAAAATATATCAAGAGGGCAGGAAAAAAAACAAACACACACAGATTTATGTAGGTTCCAGTAATTTTGTGCATGGCATCAGATAAAGATGTAATTGTCATGTGAAGTCGTCATGTTGCGTCTGCAGGTTTAATGGAAACACTGATTTAGCTTTGTTCACATCGTGCTGGATCAGGGATATAATCCTGAAGCAAAACACTTTGGCGGGCAGCAGTGGGCCAGTGGCTCAGGACGTCTACCTCAAGATCTTGTATTAACGGTGATAAACGACATGCTGAGTTTCCACCCTATCTTTTACTGGGGTACGCCATTGAGCGCCACATGTAACGAGCTGATGGGAATCAGGATTATGGGGATTAGTAGCTAGACCTGCAATTGCTGCTGAACAGCTTGAACTTGTTAACTCATTTTCTTTTCCCCTGAAAAAGGCCTTTTTGTCAGTTTTTGAGCTAAGTCAGGCCTTTTCTTGTTAACCTCCGGCAGTTCACCACTTGCCTTTGTACCATTTCTATTCACTGGCCTTCAGTAGTCCTTAATAACTGGAAACACTGAAAGACTTTTGGCTGCCTGTGTTGTTCGCTACCAGCACGTCAAATGAATGATACCCTTTTATTTGCCGCCGCCGTGTGTATTTATGAAGTCCTGTGTCGAGTGAAACTCCATTTAAAATGCTTCTTATGGTTTGTTATCAATAAATGATAGAAGTGGGAGTAAAGGGGGAGGGGGATCCAGAGCCTGAAAACTAATCTGTTGGAATCATTCACACCCTGCCCGCCTCTGGAGTCGCTTCCTTTAACAAACCTGTCACTCCAGCAGTTCCCAGGAAAGCTCTTTGTCATTTCAAACAGCAGCGTCAGTAAACAGGCTTTTTTTTAAAGTGCGTTTGGTCTAGTAATAATAGCACAGCAGCACAGCCTCTGAAATCACCTGTACTCAATATGGAGTCACCAAGTTTCAGTTGAATTCCAGTCCTGAAAAATTTCATCTGGTAGAAAATGAGAAAGAAAAAGGAAAAGACAGTTTTGTTCTGTTTTGATGGGAGCGGCTGCAGATCCCAGGGTCAGCCCACCCCTTTTTATTTTTGGCACCATTCATTCCAACGTTCAGAGCCTCTTAGACCGTGTTTACGCCACATTTTCAGGTGAAAATAAAAAAACTTTCCTTTCATGATAGAATCAACGAACGGCGCCATCTCGTGGCCAACACGGCAACTACGACATTTTCAGCGTTTCCGTCATTTTTGTGTAAACAAGCATCTTTTTCAAAACTCTGCTGCGTAAATGTCAAACCAAATGCTTTAATATTTGTCTGGTGTCCCACAATGCAGATCGTCCACAAGCAGCATTTTGTTCTTGACTGAACAGAACGTGCTCCTGAATCTGATTTGCTCCGACCGAGAGATTTTTATTTCATCCATAACGTGAGACTATATTGAATCCAGACAGAATCAGACGCTATCAGTGTCGTTAATCGCATTTGAAACAGCTATGAAGGGTTAGTTAGTTAGTTTAATATGGTAGTAATATAATATAAAGCTTTGTGTTTTCTGTCATAATTCTTCGGGGAACGTTCAGAGCCATGTCGTCTCCTCCCGTTGATACCTGAAGCCTCACAGCTGCAGTCCAGAAGAAACCGGATCCCTCAGACTAAATAGATCCACACTGGAGGATATTAGCGCTGAATGAGAACAATATTTAAATAAAGAGGAAGCAGGGAGGTGGAGCTGAACGCCCTTTAGCTTTAAAGCTGAGGTTTGTGTAAAACAGATAATATTGCCTTCAATAGGCTCCCAAACAGTTTTCATAGTGTTTCAAATGTGATTTAATACTGTGGAGGAATGTATGCATTCCTCATCTTATAGACACTGTATAAGAAAAGACGACATAGGAGAAAGACGTTTCAACACTTCGTGCATTGATCTGTGATGAGTGGTTTTACTTGAGACGTTGTCGTGTAAACGAGGTCTGATGTGGTAGTTGTTCGCTCATGTTTCCTCTTTCTCTTTCCGTTTTTTAAGCGCACCTTCCTGCAGATTGGGCCATTTCATACTTCTGAGGACTCTCTTGAACGCCCTGTTGCTAATGAAACCCGTCCATCCATCCATCAAACTTTAGACCTACTTGCTGTGAAATGGAACCTTTCTTTAGGTCCACTTGCACAGAGTAGAACCTGCTGGTTGGAGCTGGAGTGTGTTGGTGTGTCGGTGATGGAGATGTACTGAACGGTGTTCTTGGTCTTGTGCGGTGTGATCATCTCATCTCTGTCCTCCGTCGCTCCCCAGGTGAATGAGATTTACCACGACGAGTCCCTGGGAGTCCACATCAACGTGGTGCTGGTGCGGATGATCATGCTGGGATACGCCAAGGTGAGAGGAGTGATTAACCCCCCAGGTGTGAGAGAGAGGGGCTGCGGAATCGAGCTGCATGCACCTGTCCCACTTTTTTAAAGGACGAGTACAAGTCAGTCAGATGTGAATCTTATTTAGCGTGCAGCATCGCTGCTGACTGAACGTCCAGTGTTACCTGCAAGCTGTAGAGACGGTTAGCTTATTTCAGAATGGATTTCCACCCAGTGCCACCATTAACTGACCTGCTGTCATGGCTCTGGGAGTAAAAATGCTCTGTTTTCTTGATTTCAATTCTGTCATACAGCTGCATGACACTTGGCACTGATTGCAACCCTCCCCTCCCAAAATGCAGCAAAAGTGTTTCCATTTTCATACTGTCCACTGAAATCCTTCCCCTGCCCCTTTTCTCTGCGCCTCAACATTCAGTCCAGATCTCCTGATTGTGTCGCTGCGGATGTTTTCTGTTGCTCGTGCTGCCAGCTGGAGAAAAGGCTTCTGTGGAAGGACTCATGTCTTTCCAGAAGCAATGACAGTAAAGCAGAGAGGCTGAACGGGGAAGGAAACGCCTGCAGATTGCAGACGTCAGCCATTGGTGAACTGTCACACTGACATGCAGAAAATTAGCAAGTCAATTGACAATGGAGACGGACGCCTGCAGAATGACTTTCTGTTCAGATTATTGGAAGAAAATCCATTTTCTCTTGTTGTTATTATCAACCCAGAGTGCTAAATGCACAATGTGCCATCTGCACTGAGAGGTTGTCGCGCCATGTCAGTCTGCTGACAGAATCCCAATGTGCTCATCTCCCCGCTCAGCCTCTCTCTCTCTCTCTCTCTCTCTCTCTCTCTCTCTCTCTCTCTGTCTCTCTCGCCCGTCAGTCCATCAGCCTCATTGAAAGAGGCAACCCGTCGCGCAGCCTGGAGAACGTGTGCCGCTGGGCCTTCGTGCAGCAGAAGGGCGACCCTGAGCACGCCGAGCATCACGACCACGCCATCTTCCTGACTCGCCAAGGCTTCGGCCCCACGGGCATGCAGGGTGAGCCCCTCCACAGGCGCCAAGTTCGATCCCTCGGCAAAAACCTTTTCTCAATACACACGGCAGTGCTTCACTTCACATGAACACCAACACAACATGTTCTATTTTTAGCTGTAATCATGCATTCTGTTGATAAGCAATAACCTGAAATCCAGCAGCAGACGCTCTCAATCACACTGCAGCCCTCAGCCATGGAGCAGAAAGTTATTAAATAGATGGATGATTGGAAACGTTTACATTTCTTAAGATAAAAACTGAGATTGAAAAAGGTGAAAATAAAGGTACTCAGTGGTTCAAAAACTGACCTTCTGGTAAAAGCTGCAACTATTTGATTGTGAAATTACATTATAAATGTTTTATTAGGTCCAAGGTAGAAATTTTAGGCTGTTTTCAAGTGGAAAAGACAAAAGTTTGATTGCGTTTTGGGTGTGTTTGCACGATAACGATGTTCGGAGCCATTGGAAACGTGTAAACGGGGGAAATTTGAATCTTTTCATGAACTGTGTTCCTGGTCCGGCACACCTCAGTCTTTCTGCACAGCCTGCGGATGAAAGTATAGCTTTATGGTGCAGAGAATGGAGTCCTGGTTGGGAAACGTTCATGTTTCTAATGTGATTTTGCTCCCAGGTGTCTCCTGTTTGAACGTTTTTAGATTTCATTTTAAGTTTCTGCCAAGTGTGCGTCTGCTGTCCCCTGTCCAATTGCTCCTAAATTAAATAAATAGAGTATTCTTCTCAGCAGTATGTGTACAGTTTCATTACAGAAACGAACAACAGCGCCCACTAGTGGACCAATATTGTAACTGCGTTGTTTTCAGCGTTTTTTTTTTTTGTTTTTTTTTTCCATTTCCATGTGAAAGGACATGGTTTGTTTTTGTGATGAAGCACAAGCAGATTGAAAACTCCTGCAGGAAATCCTCCTCCAAGCTCCTTTTGAGCTGCCTAATTCCTCAGTGTCCATCGCTGTGTGTAATGACCTGCAGTGGGAATCTATCAGCTGCCAGCCCCGTGTTTCTCATTTGTTTGGTTTTTTGATCATTAAGTCTCACACAGCAGCCAAACTGACATAATGAGGGAAAACCTAGCGTCCCCAGCCGGCGCCGCTGGAGCGCCATTCAACCTGCTTGATGTCTTCTTTTATTGGTCCCTCTGAAAATCGGCCGCGTTTCACCAACCAGCAAGTCCTCTGCTGGTGAATTAATGAGGTTTGGTTCACGGAAACACCCCTGAAACGGCCGGCGCCCCCCGGGACATCTGTGGATGCTGCCAAATTACATCACGACGATGTTTCAGGTGAAAGTGCCTCATTGTTTTTTGCATTTTCATTTCAGAAAAGCTTCACATTTACACGGAAACGTTTTGAAAACGATCTGGCTGAAAAATTCGAAACAAATTCTGACAAAACCGGACATACATATTTTCTCCCAATGAAATTTATTATATAGTTACAGTATCATACAGATGTAAGAATTTAACTTTCTTTTTGTTTTGATTCACCGGGTAGCATTACATTTTTGTAGACATAGGAATGTATTGAGAGAAACGGGCCTCAGATATACAGGTCTGGCAAATTCTGCTCTATGTGAGCGACCCCTGCCCCTCACCCGCTTCTAAAACGCCTTTCACAGGGAGCGTGGAATGATAACATTATCCTGAGTGGAGCGGCGATCTGTGGGTCCTCCACCTCGTCTGGTCTGGAGTCACACTCCGCAGTGCAGGAACATCGGGTGGAGAGGCCATCAGCGAGCGCCGCCGTCACACACCTCGGATGTGCGACTCGCATTCGGCCCGGCTTCCAGAATGGGCAGCGGGCTTTCAGGGAAGGAGGCGGCGAAGGTGGAAACTGTAAGAAGTGCTAATGTAAAAGCTGAGTGTGAAAGTAGAGAGAAAACCGCCTGGAAGACGACGGGCTTCAGTTTGATCTGACATGAAGAAAAACTCCACAAAATGCAGGTTTGATTTGATCGGCCTTCAAAGGTAAAGCTGAGGGGTGGAAACTTAAAGGCGCCACTCGATGTGGACTTCTGTCTTTTGATTGAGACTTCACTTCGGGGAAAATACATACCTGTATCTCCACAAAGCCTCGCCATCCTAAACCCTAGTTTCATCAGATATAATGACAATAAAAGGCTTCTGACTCTTGGTCTTGGGCCTGTCATGTTATATGAAGCATTGTGGCGGATGAATGAATGAATCTCGACTCTCTGTAATGACAAACAGAGGTCACGGCATCTGGGATTCACAAGGGGTTTTTACAAGCAGGACCAGAGTGTGGGTAGTGAATTGCCCCGGGTAATTGTTTACAGCCTCTCTGAGGAGGCGGCGCTGCCCTCAGTCTCTGGACTCATTAGAGTCTAAACAGTTTATTAAAATTTAGTCCAATCAACTCCAGACCTGTGGGAAAGTGGGACTGCTGTTTAATTGAATAGCGGCGCAGTGTGAGAGCCGGCTCTGTCTCGTCACACACCTCCATTCTCTCTGAATGAGCAAAGCTCTGTCGGACTTCCCACTCCACATTTAGCGTCTGCTGGCGCCGTGAGGACCAAGATGAGACGTCAGGAAGGGAACGGTCCTCCAGCGGCAGCAGATGATCACTTCCTCTCAGACCCATTTTCCACTGCAGGAGCTGCACTGGCGACCACGATCGACGCCAGAACAACAAGATTATCACCTCCCAGCGTCGGATCTGTTGAAGCGTAGAGTCATCGATCAACTGTCTGGCCGTGCAGGGCTCATCGATTAATCGCTGAATTGATCAGCTGTGGCTTTACGGCGCGGCACATGCAGGGGTTATTATTGGACACTGACGCGTCAGAGGATGAACCCCCGGCTGGAACACAGCCGTGGCTAAAAGGCATGAACTGAAAGATGGAATCTCATTAATCTCACTGGGGTTCCTTCGATCGGCTGCTTTCCGTCGCCTGTTTTAAGTCGAGAAAAAGGCGAGCAATTAGTTGGGCGGCCAATCTCTGACTGAGATCTCGCCCTGCTTATTGGAGCTGCAGGCGAAGCTTTGTTTGAAAACTGGGAGATGATCTAAATTTCTGTGTGATACAGAGACCAGCAGCGGAGGCCGTTGCACAGAGCCCCGACTTCACCGCCCCGTCATGGCTTTGGAAAAACGTGCTGCGTGCATAAAAACAAGGAGATAAATCCAGCATTCAACATAAAGCTCGTTCTCTGTTTCATTACATTCATTTCCGTCTCTAGCCTGGTCTGGGACCTAATTATGACTTTTTCAACTCAGGAAAAATTAACAAAAATCTTTATTTTTCTGTATTTAAACATCAGCCTGTCAGGCCCCATTGTCACTTTTCAGGCAATGATTTCAAATGAAAACGCGAAATTTTCCTAGTTTTCTAGCCACTGAAAACACAACTTTTTGACTCCATCTCAGCTCAGTCACTGTGTAAACGGACAAAAGCAACACTTTCTGGAAATGCTGTGGAAATGCAGTCACTGTGTTAAACGGCCGTTGTGCTCCAAGTCCAGATTCTCCTTCGCTCCAAGTCCGATCAGCAGTCAGTGTTTGTCTGCCTGCTTCAGCTGTGGTCTGACTTTATATTCCTCCTTGCTTCCTTCCTGAAGGAGCGTGGAGATAAAGTGAAGCCCTCCACGGGTTGTGTGGTTGACCCTGGCAGCCAGAGGTCACTTCGTGTTTGGAATCTGATGTGCAGCTCCAGATGCTGGAGATCTGAGTCTCGGACGGCAGGCCAGGGCTGGTTGGAGACGCTGAGGCTCCTCTGCAGCTGATCTGAGGCTGGAGAAGCAGCAACGCATCGAGTTTACACACAACCTGTTCATGTGAGGAGAATCAATATGGTCTGGAGGCTGCCATGTTTGTTATTGTCTATTTGCCTGTAGTTCAGTACTTCTGCGGTCTACATGGGACTGAATCCATGTGTTTCCACAAAGTTTAGTTTTTTGTTTCCTCGGTGATGTTTGTTTTTTTTTTTTTTTATTCACCTTGAGCCAGTTTAAAAAAGTTGTTTTTTCAGTAGCTCTGAGTACATTTGTCTTGTAAACAGACACAAAATGCAACAAAGGTTTTGTGTTTCCACTTGGAATCGTTGATTAAACCTCAGTCTCAACCAGTCATTGGTATTGATTATGTTATGGGTAATGTTAATCAGCTGCTGCTTCAGTGCCATGTTCGGTTTATCGCAGAGCTGTGATCGCATCTCCAGCCTTCCTGGGATGGGTTTCAGGAGAAAGGGTTTGAAACCAGAGCCAGAACCATTTTTTAATCAAGTCCCATGGTTCATATTTCAGATTTGACACACTGGCGGTTTTCAACAATCATGTTCTCAGTGGGCTTTTGGAGGATGAAATTGACTGTGATTGTTTGATGGAGGTCAGAAAGACCTGTCAGCTTTTCCTTTTCTTGGACTGACTGAAATACCCCAAACGTAGCTTTGGGGTATTTCACTCAGCAAAACCAAAAAATCTTTTGACATATTCATATGAAGATGTTGAATTGTTCTTGAAGTGCTGTGCTTCATCATCTTCATGTCAAAATCTGTGAAAAGAAATGCTGGAAAATGTATCTGTGGTCGTAAATCAATAAGATGATGGTTTTCACTCCAGGTTCAGCTTCCCTGTCCTTTGCTTCCATCCAGGACATTAATCTATGATTGATTTCATGACTTCCTGTTGGACTCCATCGGTCAAGAAGCGGCGTGCTCGTTTCAGTGGCGTCTGGGGAAAACAGCCAGCAATCAGCTCTCCGCGGTCTTCGTCGTTAGGTTTTGATGAGGTCCAAGCCGAGCCGGGTGCCACATGCCATTAAACCTCTCCGTTTGACTGTGACTTGTTTTGAGAGTGAATCATTTCCACAATCCCAGATAAACAGCTTCTGACCAAAACTCGGCCCGCAGACACGCAAGCAGGCAATAAGAGAGGCTGATGGCCGGGGCTGAATCGAGCTGCTGCTTCTGGCTTCCATAGAAAGATTTGATCCATTAGCAACAGCTCCAATCATCTAGGGATTTGGTCCCAGTCTGTCCACTCTGTCCAGTCTGTCCACTCTGTCCAGTCTGTCCAGCCTTCAGTCAGTCTGTTTCTACTCACACTTCATTCCTCTTTCAGCCTCTGGCTGGACAAATGTTTTTCTCACTATTTCTCGCTCAGAGACAATCACCACCTTGCTATGAAACATGTAATTCACCTGGAATTAACAACATTTTAAATACCAAGTTTTCAACTTTGAAACTTGGAACAGTATTCAGACAGATTGATCCATTTATGAGTCTTTGAACCAAACACTCGTGACATCTCTTCTGTTACTGCTCCTTCATGTGTTCACGGTCAGCCAAGAGTGAACTTATCGGGCTCAAGGTTAGGTTCGCAGCCTCGTCACGCGTGACCTTTTCACTGCATTTGGAAAAAGGTCTTCACAGCATATATTCTGTGTCTGTGTCAGGTTTGACTGTGCTGGCTGGTGAGTGTAGTCCACTAATGCTGACAGCCTGGAAGGAAGTAAAACATCACTCTTTCATTTGGCTGAAAAACACCTCTGCGACCTAAACATGCACTGTGTATTGCCGAAAGTATTTGCTCGCCTGCCCTCCCATACATATGGCCTAAAGTGACCTCCCACTCGCCATCCCGAGGATTTCCTCTGCTGTGGCTGCACTGTCTGCAGGCAGAACATCTCCAGCTCTTCCAGGGAGACTTTCCTCAGCTTTAGGAGCGTTGATCGGAGTTTTGGACCATTAGTGAGGAGAAGTCCTGCCTCAGTCTCTGCTCTGTCTGGTTCAGGCCTGGGCTCTGTTCAGGACAGTCAGACTGGATCCTCCAGGTCTTCCTGGACCTGCTTTATGTTCTGGTGCTGTCATGTTGGAACTCCAGAACCCCCCTGCATCTAACTTCATACTTGGCACAAGCAGCCAGAAATGACCCGTTCTCCTGGAAACCACCAAACCTAGACTGCTCATCACACTGGTAGATGGATAATCCTGATTGGTCCCTCAGGAGAACAGGTCTCCGCTGGTCTAGAGTCCAACGTCGGTGAGACACCTGCACAGGTGTCCTCCTCCCATTGTACCACGCTGGAATTCACTGACCTCCACGGAACAATCGCTCTCTCACTAATGCTTGTAAAAATGGTCCACATGCCAAGCTTCTTCACTGTATTTGCCTGTGGCCAAAGGAGTGATTAGAACAGCTGATTTCAATCATTTGGAGAGCCGAGCAAATAGTTTTGGCAATATAGTGAAAGGTCACCATATGTTGGGCAGATCTGGAAACTTTCATCCGTCCTGTATACCACTCTGAAACCTCTTTTTCCCCTTGCTACGTCTTAGCAAGGCCTTCTGGAAGCGCCTCACCAGGAAGTCTGCTATTTCTGCTGCTATGAGTCACTGTACGTTACTGCAAGTGGTGAATCGTTAAATCCACTCCGAAACTGACTTCAAAATAATCAAGGTCACGCTGTCAATTGGAGAGCCGATTTGAAAGAATGACGAAAATGAGCTGCCGTCACTGGTGTGTGAACGACCACAGCCCTTGTTTCACATTCCACTCACACTGGTTTTTCTCCACTGCACGGTGGCACTCAGGAGAATATCTGTAGCTGGCTTGAAATTGATTGTTCTTCTTATTCATCTGGCTCATAATCCTTGGCATCAGCTTAAACTTTAGGTTCTTTATGTTATGAATCCCAATGATGCCTAATTAGGTCCAGCCGTCCCTCAGGTGTGCTTGCATTTTGCATGAGCTCTCAGGCAGGATTCTGTCAGCGGTGGTTCACGTGTGCAAAGTGCTCTGAAACGTCAAAGGCTTTTTTACAATTTGGATTCCCTGGTGAGCACATTGTCATGCAGAAGGAGCTTACGTAACCATAACCATCGCACATGTCTATCCAAGCATTGACATGTCCCATATATGTGGCGAACAACTCAAGAGAGATGCTCCACTTTAAAGATATTCCCATTTTACTGAGTGTCATTGACAAAAGTGGGCAAAAAAAAAAAAAAAAAAACTGCCACAAAAGCTTAGTGCGTGTTTCTGTTTAATTTAGCTTTGCTCAACTAATGGATGCTGTGTTCAGAGCACCATTGTGTGTCGACTGCATGCTGTGTTGTTCTTCTTTGTGCAGCAGTATTATGACAGGAGGTGCATATAGGAGAAGCACTTTCACTGAATACACTGATGACAAAGGAATCCATCCATCCATCCATCCATCCATCCATTCATATCCGTCCATCCAGTGGAAATTAGTTCCATTGTACCACAGTGGTATAACAGCATACATCTGAAGTCACTTGTGATAGTTGTGGGTTTGTTTTCTGATATTATGGCTCCTACTTTTTGCAATTCATCAAGCAATACACACACACACACACACACACACACACACACACACACACACACACACACACACACACACACACACACACACACACACAGAGCCTCAGTTTGAAAAATAAGATCCCATCACCCTCATTTTTTTCTATATATTCAAAACAAACAAATGTACATGTGTTTTAATTCAATCTTTATGGTTATTTTGTGCCCAGTTGACGGTGATGTTTGGCCACTGATATCATTAACTAGTAGTTCACTCACTCTGACGTTATTTGTAGCATTTTAAATATCAGTTAATGTTGCCTTGGCCTGGTGAGAGTAAATTCAAACTGTGTGGTGTTTTTATGAATTCATCTTTCTGTTGATGTTTGTTGGGATTGAGCAAATCGATGTTGAAATCTCCACAGACAAACAGAACTTTCTGATTTGCTTTTGAAAAGTGTCCCTCCATCCATCATTAAGAGTCTGTTTGAACTCGGTGCTCTGAACCTCCAGCTCACAATGACATTTTTCTTCTCCATAGATATTTCCGCTGTAATACACTCCTGTATGTTATCCACTGTTGACAGTTTCTCCACCACCTTTGACTCAAGATTCCTGTGTGTAAACAAAGCCGAACCACCTCCACGGAGCATCGAGGCAAATTTTCAAATATTGTGTGGTGAAACGTTTTCAGCAAATATCTTATGTTGTCTTGTAAAACTGAAGTTTTCCTTTTTCTTTCCACATTGTCCTGATGATCACATTGAGGCTGCACAAACCAGCAAAGACATCCCAAAGACATCCCAGCAAAGACATGGAAAATATATGTGCACAACATTTGTCAAAGCAATATCATGAAAATTCTGACTGAACTCCAAATATTGATGAATACTACATATCAGAAGGAACCTTTATTCTTCCAAGAAGTGGAATGCTCTTATCTGCGTTCCTTCCTGAAACCTGTTGATGTGAGCTCCGTCCTTCTTCCTGCAGGATATGCTCCCGTCACGGGGATGTGCCACCCAGTCCGGAGCTGCACCCTCAACCACGAAGACGGCTTCTCCTCCGCCTTCGTAGTGGCTCACGAGACCGGACATGTGTAGGTTCCCTCTCCTTTGTCTCGTCCGTCCCCCGTTTGGAAGCAGCTCGCTTCTAGTTCTGGCTGTATCGCCGTGTGAGGAAGAACTTCTGTCTGTCAGAGTAATGGGTGCTTCAGGGGACATCATTCAAATTTCCCACCACAAAATGCTATTTACTTTAATTCATGATGAAGGATTTTCCAGAAAGTGAGAGACCAGCGACTGTCAGTGCCTTTTTGAAGGATGCACATGCGTCAGACCATTCCTCCTTTTAATGCCGTGGACTTCAAAAATAGACCCAGACAAGTGACTGACCACCAAGCAGCAGGAAGATCACACTGCGCTGCTCCAGTCCAGATTCAACAGCTTCAAAGTTGTGTTGTAGACAAGACCACCCAACCAGAGACCGAGTCAAAACCAAGACCAGAGAGTCCCAAGATCAAGACAACAAGACAAGAGCGGAGCAATTGTCAAGACAAGACCGAGATCTTGAAAATTCGGTCTTGACACTGAGACCCAGTTTAGAGTAATATGATGCTACTAAAAATATGACTTTTGAAATTAGTCCAGATTCACCGTTCAGGTAAAGGGGGGTTAACAGAACAGCACCAGGCGGTGGATGTTCTTAGCAAAGAGTGTTTGGAGGAAGACATGTCGCTTTGTGAATGGACCAGACTGTTTTTGAATTCCACTGCAGTCTGACAGAAATGCAGCCAGAATCCAAATCTTTATATTATTCCAAACCCTTATTTTCTAAAAGTCAGTCTTCCAGAAAAAGATGCATAAAAATGAATAGAAAGCATGATGCCCTCCAGTCTGAAGATCAGCATTTCAAACCCTGTAATTTCTTCTCCTGCTTGACAGGCGCATTGTATGACATTGGTGTGATTTCAGATGATGAACATGGTGAAAACTCATCATAGTGAAGCCGGTTTGTCATTTGCATACTTATCTGCTGGTTGGCAGATATTTTCATCCGTCTCGGGCCCTGTCAATGTGGCTGGAGAGCGGAGCTCAGCCCGTAGCCGTCAGGATTGACAGTAAGATAAGGAATCTTATTGGGGAAGAGGCTGCCAACCTCAATATGGCCACGCTTGATAACATCTGATTGCTTCACTCATATGGTAAGATCCAGGCTCGGCTGAGACAGACCAGCGTTCTGCAGAGCTCCACAGTCCAGAAGGCGGTCTGCAGGGCGAGCCCAGACTCCTGGTATTTTCTGAATGAAATGCCGTGTGAAGCAGTGGCAGTTAGAGAAGCAGAATCCGCGTTTGAGACAAAGCAGCAACAATTCCCTCTGCAGTAATGACAAACATTTACATCTGACCCTGGGGCAAGTGGAGGGTGGGATTTATTTTCTGGAAATCAAAGCTTTTATAAAGGAGGATAAAAAGATACTGTGCAGTGCACATCCTCAGTTTCCTGGAGCTATATGTGTGTGAGAGGGTGCGGGATCATTCCTTCAGCTCAATATGAAGATGAAAATATAGGACAGGAGATAAAGAAGCTGCTTCACACGAGGAGACGGCAACTAAGCTTCGGAGCGGGTTTGACCACAGCATCCATCGGCTGGAGGATTTCAGCCGAAGCAGCGCTGGTCAGGAGCTGAACTCTGTGAAAATTCAGGTTAAAACAAAATTGAGATTCCAAAAGATGTTATTATTCATTGAAATGATGTCCAACTTTACATAAATCTCAGCTTCATACCGATAATACCTTACTGGAGAGTGACTAGTTTAGACTTCTGCGATGAAAGCGGCGCGGTTTTGGTTCTTATAGTCTAAATCCTGAGGTCATTTTGGTGATAAGCGGCGTTATCTTCTCAGACTTTTCTGTTTTTGAAGCTCTGCCTGTTTCACATCACTGTCTAAAGACTTAAAGAATTTATATTTTCTTCTAAAACTTTTCATATCTGGATTAAGGAAATCACTTGCAGGAATGAAAGCCGCCCTCTCAGGATCCTAAAATCCTTCACATCTGAATGATCCAGATTAGGTTCTTCGTTTATTAGAGCCAAGTTGGGCACTGATATGCTTTCATTTGTGCTGTCATACACTGAACATGAGAGATTTAAACTTCCCTCAGAGATTTGGCTCCGTATTGACAGGACTGGAATCTGGTTTAGGCTGCTGGAAGTCACTGTAGGAATATGACCCTTATGAAGAGACGGACATGTTCAGCAGCCGCTGGGTTTCAGACGGCGGCCCATTATCTCGATGCGTCGTCCAGCAGTCCGGAGGGGTTTTCAGTCTTCCTCTGTCCTGCTGTGGTGAGTCTGAAATCTCATTGATATCCAAATGAAGCTCTTCTTGATTTTGAGGTGACAGCAGAGAAAAGCGAAGCCCTAAATGTCACAGCTTGAACTGAAGGTGGCCCGAGGAAATGTTTGTGTCACTGCAGATCATAGTTCAGTCGTTGGTCTCAAAGCTTTAAAACACCGACATGGACAAATGTTGAATTTCATTCTGCCTTCTACTGGAAATGCAGAGCTTTGCCGGCACGTCTGATGTGCTGCAGGTCAAATTTTTAACCCATTTTTAACTTATTTCCATGTATGTTGACCCAGTTTGACAGATGTTATTAAAAGATTCCAAGACATTCATCCATTCATTCAACATCTATTCTTATTCAGCGCAGGGTCATCAGGCACTTGATCTAACCCCGGGTGAGTAGAGGTTAAGGCAGGTTACATCCGGGGCAGGCCGTCACTCACAGGGTTTGAGGGTTCAAGATTTTATAGGAAACTCTTGTAACTCCTTTCTGGTGTTTCAAGGTGTTCATGTGTGACTGTGGATCATGTTCACTACATTGAGACTGAAGTACGGTGAAGTCTGTTCACTGAACAGCTGATATCTCCCCTGGCCGCTCAGTTAGGCAGAAATCCCAGCCGTCTCATTGGTGTGCAGGACCGGTGACAGTGTTTCAGAGATGGTTTGGAGAACCAGGTCTTTATGAGAACCGGTTCCCAGTGTTTACTTTCCAGTCGGTGTGAATGATGCGACCATCCAGCTCAGGCAGGAAGACGTCTTTCACCAGAGCAGCAAGCTGGAAAAATGGCAACCAAAGGGGCTCAAACGCTTGAAAATTTGCGTACATTTCACAATAAAGCAGTGTGGATATTTCCTCAAAGGGAGGAAATGCTGCCAACATGCAGAAACACGTCTGCACACAGCATGACGTTAACACATCCTCTGCTGTGAAGAAGCTCTTCAACTAGCACTGCCTGTCATCTGCCTCATTGTAGAACCTGCTTTATAGTTCCAAATTAATGCCGCCTCATGTTTGTTTTGTTTTTCTGAGAATTGATAAAGCAGACTGGAAAAAGAAACCGTCAAAATCTTCCCATCCCTACAGACGGTCCCTGAGTGTTTCCAGAAAGACTGGTTTTCATCCGTCTACATGAGGGCGGAGCTGCAGCGTCTTCCAAAGTATGGTGTTTTCACTTGAAACGGCTGCCATGTAAACAAGAGCCCGGCTCCGCTGGGATGAGAGAATTCCTGCTGATGCTTTGAGCCTTCCTGCCCAGCAAATATCATCTTGGGAAACGTAGACTCCTGATGCGTTGGTTTTTGATGGAACTCTCCCCACAGAAGGGATTAAAAGAATTACTAATAAAAGAATCCCATATTGAGTCAAACTGTTCAAGGAAACCAATAAATCTGGTCAAGAGGCTTTAGGCACCAGAACCCATGTGCTCACCAACAGTGCTGGGTCCTTGAGGTAAACTTTCTTTCTCCACACTGCTGCAGCTCACAACACCTTTTTTCTTTCTCACACGTCATCATTATTTCCCCTACCTTGGCAGATTTATGTTCAGTGCTCTCCCTGGATGTGTGGGTCTGCTGCCTCCCGCTGTGGCGTATTCATTCAGGATTAGGAGTCTGTCATTATGCCTGTTAAGCAGTTTCCATGGCAAAGACATATTTTTAATGTATTGTGACCTCTGTGAAATGTCATGTAGGAGTATTAGATAATTATTTCCTCCGGCTGATGATCAAAGCCTGAAATTATAGCGAGCTGCGTCTAATCAGTACAGGCCGTGTTTGCAGGGAGACATGTATAATCAACAGGGTGACCACTGACCTGATGAAGTCTGCTTTTGTCACTAGTGAGTGTGTTAGCATCTACTTCCAATCTGAGTGTGTATGTCTTTGTTTAATGGAAAATCTATAAATCTCCCCTCTTCTTCATGGCGTCATCCTGTAAAGGGATGGAGCCAAACCCACCATCGAACCTCGTCCTGGTATCGATATTGGTATCGGTTCATCCCACTACCAGTGGTTCCAAACCTTCATTCCCCCTTTTGCTTTTCTAGTCGTCTTAAAGAAAGGTTGCACTCCGATCTGCAGAGACACTACAGCTTTGCAGACGACCAGCTTCATAGGCGTCTTTATTCCAGTCTGCTGAATCAGAGATGAAAGGTCAATGTAACATTGATGACTTTGAAATAATAAGCTAATCTAATTTATTTTTCGACTACGAGTAGGTTCTCAGTGCTCAGAGCTGAATTATTTTAATCCTTGCATTTTGTCTTTCTGTTATGTTTTAAACTGCAACTTTTTGGAAACAGTCTCAGTTGTGTAAACAAGCAAAAACGCGTCTTTGTGGAGGCTCTCCATCTCTGTCTGTGTGAAAAAGAAAACTTTGCACACCCTGATGTCCTGGTTTAGCTTTTCTAACCAGCTCCAGGAAGAGAAACACCTGCTGTCTCTTTACTCAGAGAGTAAAACAACATCCTATTTTTATATACGGTGGACCCGATCGTTTCAGGAGATGAGGAGAAGGAAACAGTCACCACACCTGCTGAGCCCAGTGAACTCAGACAGTGGAACAGAAAATAAGTTCATTCTGATAAAATGACTCTGCGTTCCAAGCAGTGAACCCGTTTTTAATTTGATGCCAGCAACACCAAGCACAGAAGTTGCAGTACTGTTTTGCTCCGGTTGCATCAGCCTGATTTTTTTTATCAAGTCTCTGGAAGAGTTTGAGGGCAGAGAGGACTTTGATAAATCTAACAGCCGAGGCGCTTCCCATCCGGCCTCCACAGTCCTGCGTCCTCCGTTTGGGTTCATGGTGTGTATTCTCAGCATGTAACAGATGTGGACTGCGGACCGGTCGATGATCTGCAGAGCCGTGCTGTTAGAATCCATACACCAAAGTGGCCTGTCTTCCTGGAATAATAATGATAATCAGAACTTGAAATTTTGTTTGCGACACGTCATTTCCACAACTGTGGTCAACACCCTGCAGTTTTCCAAATGTTTGCTGGTCTCTGTCCGGACGCAGGCTGGGAATGGAGCACGACGGTCAAGGAAACCGCTGCGGGGACGAGACGGCCATGGGCAGCGTGATGGCGCCGCTGGTGCAGGCGGCCTTCCATCGATACCACTGGTCCATGTGCAGCGGGCAGGAGCTGAAGAGATACATCCAGTGAGTTCACCCTCCGCCGCCCAGAGTCCATCCACCTGCTTCAGCCAACACTTTCACACACTGTTTTCAGCCAGGACGCTTTCAGCCGGTCAGATCAAGGTCACTGAAAAGACTCAAACTCAGTAAAGCCTCCGCATGTTTCCAGTCTATATCGAGCATCGAGCGTCTGCCTGTCATGAGAAAACCAGCCTCGGCGTTTGAACCCATGCAACCGTTTAACATTTATTTAGTGCAGCAAAAAGTTAAATTGAGCATGTTTAGTTCTGTCTGTCCGTGTTGTATCAAAATCTCTATGTACTCGATGTTTTCTTTGTGTTAAGGGATTTATCACTGATTGGCTTACCCCCATCATCCACCGGCGCCTTTGTGGCTGCGCTGCAAGGTTTCGTCTGCAGCCTCATCGTGGCGGTTGTGTCTCTTTGTGTCTCTTTGTGTCTGGTTGTGGTTGGTGTAGGTACCAGATCTGTCTGGTTCTCTGTGAAGGAGAAGGTTGTTCAGATCCCCAGATCTGCAGCTTCTCTGAAGATTTCACACCACTGCTGCTGTGGAAACAGGCGTAAACAATCACAGAGAAGTTCTTTTTGGCGGCTGGCGTTGTTTTGTTTTTGCTGTTATTCAGTCACGTCTGTGCTTCCATCATGTTGAATTTGGCTTTTAGATGCATATTTTTCTTCTTATCTCTTTTGCTTAGCGACGTGTCTGTTTTAACGACGTGGATCAAAGACCTGAGGCTGTTTTGGTGGTATAAGTATCTGTTTTAGCATCTTCCTCCACTTCCTTGCTTGTTGACTGTGGCAAGCAGAGAAAATAGACTCGCTGTGAATCATTTGCGCTACGGCATCGTGCTGCTGCCGCGCTGCATCCAGTGGAATAACAGCCGTTAAATGAAATGGGATGTTTTTGTTGTACCTGCCGCAGTGCATCACATCCGGTGTAAAATGAGGATTATTCCTATTTTGAGATTCATCCATAGTTGGGTTACAGTGCAAGAGAGAGGATAATATGCATGTTCGTTAATAACAGCAGTCATTAAACAGTTTCCATCAGTATTAGTCACTATCAGCATTAACAATATGGGTTCTAACTGTATACCACATGTTCTGTCATAATTTCAATGTATTTATATAAATTGAAATTAGATGAAGCCGTAGCATAGTGATATTTACGGCTCGCCTGTTACTCAGGGCGGGAACTCATCATAAGCTGTGATTTATCAGCTCACAGATCCCTGCAGATAGAAACTTTCTGAACTTCACAGCACATTAAGATCATTTATTGTCTTCCAAGTCGCATATTGGAAAACTTTGCAGACTTCATGCATTAAAGCGTTTACTGCATTTCAGGAAACCAATTGCTGGTATTTATAGATGGCAGGAAATAGAGTTTTCTGTCCTGTTTCCAACCTCATTACCCCCAAGACACATTTGAAAGAAGAAAAGAGTGGACGAGAAGACTGGGAGGTTTAGACGAGCGACGCACCGATAAACCTGTTTTATAGGACGAGTGCTAACCTGATCCTGAGAACTAGCCTGATACTGAGTACTGATAAAAGTACTTATCAAATACCATTAAGGTTAATTCAATGTTAATTTAATGTCCGAAGGTGTTGTGTTGCTGTATCCACCTCAGTCACTATTTTACGAGTACGAATGTGTGCGGTATCAGAGCCGATACCTGGCACTGGTATCGGTTCAGACCACTTTAATTGTGAAGATGTGTGTGAATAATGCATGTGTTCCCTTCCTCTGTTCAGTGGAGATGCTAGACGGTGTCAGGCAGAGCGCAGCGCTCGCCCTGCTCTGGACGGCATTATCTCTAACCCCTAACACCTCATGTGGGAGTAAACACATTCACAGCCTGCAGTCAGTTCACACTTTCATTTCATTTTGTTCCGCCTCTCTGTGGTGAAAGACTCCATCTCTGACAGAGGATGCGGACTCCATGTGATGGACGGCACATCACAGCAGATCAATCGATGGCCTTACTGTACGGCGTTGTGTGAAGCGGCACGGCGGCGGCTTCACTGTGGACAGAAATCAATGCGTGTTATTAACAGCGTTGTAGCAGGAGAGTAACGTGGAAAAGAGATGGGCTACATGTTTTTTTATGAGTGAGAGAAAGAGTCGTGCATTTGGCCGTGAGAGAGGATTCCTGTTTCAGCACTCTGAAAACAATGCAGTTAGCACACACACACACACACACACACACACACACACACACACACACGTGCGGTGCAGAAAACAAGACGCTTAAATGAAAAGTTTAGTGTTTTCACTTTGTCGATGAAACTTCGTCGTGTAAACGGGGCTAAACAATAAACACATCGCGGAACATGTTCCACGCCTGAAATCTGACTGCTGAGTGAAACAAGAGAAACCGAAAAGAGCAATCTAAAGATGAAAGGCATTTAAAATAGGAGAATAAATAGAGAGAAAGTTAAAATGAAGCTTATAAAAAATGCATTTGGAACTGTGTATTTTCTGCTTTTCTCATATTGATGTTCGTCGGCCCAATTCAACACCAATGTTCCGTCCTCTTCTCAGAGAACGCCACAGTCCAGGAACCTCACAGAGAAATAATCCATTTCCACCAGAGCGGATACTTTCCCCTCGCACCAAGGCTAATCAAAGAAAAATAACAAAACTAAAGAAATCCGACATAACAAGTGAGAGCAGAGCAGCGCTGCTTGAAATGTCTGGAGCCCCCGGGGTGAAGACTGCACCTGCTCTTCAGGTGAAGCCCGACTTATTTCAGCAACACAGTGAGGAACCGGACTCTGCTGCTGCTCCTCCAAGTGATTATATATATATATGCATCATCCAGCCAGAGAAGGAAAAACACACAATCACTAATCATATATGTTAGAAAAGAGAAAAGCTAATTGAAATGTGAGGCCATCACCCATTGTCAAGTAGGGTTATTTGTGTGTGTTAATGACTGTTTTCCATTCAACACATTATAATCAGAAGTGGAGCAGCGATGCTTCACATTCAGACAGTAGAAATAAAGTGTAAACTGTCTGGAGGAACATTCTTTGGTGTTAATGAGAACGACAAACAGCCAGACAGTGAATTATGTTGTGATAAAATATCAAGAGGAGCAGAAAGACTGGGGTTGGGGTTAAAATCTCCCCCTTTAATTTACGGGAAGCCTCAAACTGAAGCGTCTGTTAGAGAGATTTGCCTCCATTAAACTCTGAACTATGAAACAGAATGACCAGGCAGCAACAATTAAAGCTCAGGGGGAGATAAAGGAAAGGGAGAGAGCTCTGATCCGTTCTATTGATGCATTTAATGTAGACATCATTAACTTGATCAACCATCAATTTGTCAAAACAACACAAGCGGAAGTGTTTTGTTTTAAAGCTGATAGAGAAAGACGGGAAATGACCAGCAGTTGATGCCGTTGCTTTTAGATTCAGGCACGAGTGGTAGAAATATCACTGCACCTGAAAGTCAAAACATGGCAAAACGACTTTCTCTTTAACCATAAATAAAACTGACAAAACCTTTATGAGTACATGTAAATTATAGCCATGACGTCCAGGATTTGGAGAGCTGAGAAGCAGACGAAACAAACAGCTGACCGCCGTCCGATCTGGTTCTCTGACTGCTGAAGTGTCTCTTCCGGTTTCCGCGGCAGCACCTACGACTGTCTCCTGGACGACCCCTTCAAGCACGACTGGCCGCAGCTGCCCGAGCTCCCCGGGATCAACTACTCCATGGACGAGCAGTGTCGCTTCGACTTCGGGGTCGGCTACAAGATCTGCACGTCGGTGAGTACACTGCCGAGGCGCCACGCCGCTTCCAGCTGAAAGCACCGATACCGAGGCCGATACCAGCTCAAAGCGCTTGTGTTTACGCGCCTGGAGGAGTCCTTGAACATACTCGATGAAGTTCTTGACTTGAATACTGAGTGTTTGGCTTCAAGTTGAAGCTGACGTTAGTTGAAAAGCAGTTTGAAGTGGTGGATGATCAGACCACTGCCGACGATTACACAGCTCTTTGATTCCAGGGAAACTTTCACAGGCAAGAGACCAAGTCTTTGCTTGTTGAGGTTTTTTTTTTGTTGTTGTCTGTTTTCTCTGCAAAGTGAATTTCTAATTCATCTTAAGAGGGTTGGTGTTGGACAGGGGTGCAGTGGTTTGCACTCACCCTTGGTTTGATTCCTTTGATCTTTCCTCTGCTAAAGTGAAGAAGAGCTCGTTCGGCTTGTTTGTGTCCGTCCATTTCCCAGGTGATTGGATGGACTCTCCCAACGACCCCACGCTGGTTTGAAGATCTAAAGTTGGGCTCATTTCATTAGCCTGTACATGATGAAGGCCTTCTTTCAGTCCAGTAACCTGTAAAGTGACTGACTGACACTTCAAGGGCTCATTGCTCTGCTTAGGGTTCATAATCTCACAGGTCCAGTCAGCTGACTGGGAATCCGGTGAACTCGCCACTGATCCAGAGTGCTGTCCTGATATTGGCATCTCCGTCAGGTTCTTATCACGCCCAGTTTCAGTAGAGATTTGGAAAACCTCAGAGGTCTGAGTATTGTTTGGAGTTTGGAATGATCTTGCCTCAGTCCTGAAAGTTATTGTTTCACCTGAACATTAAGCATTGATGCCAACCTTCAAACGCTGGAGCCGCTCTCTGCTTTCTGCACACAGCAGCTTCTCATTGATTTGTATTCCAGCTGACCTCACCTGGGGGGAAGGTTCAGCCATTGTACTTCTACACCAACCCGAGGAGGAGCGCTGGCCTGCTGATTGATTTGTTCTGCTCGTCGTTGGACAGCCTCTTGACCTGCACCGTGTCCCAGACGGGCCAATAGCACCAAAACCAAACCGCCAGCTCCATTTATCAAACATTCAGACTGACTGAGACCACAGGACAGTCTTATAGGACCGTCTTAAAAGACTTCAGATCACCTGGAGTTTGGTTGGGTCACAGCATGATGGGGACTAAACCACCTTGATTTGTTTATTCTGCTTCAGTGACTAGAAGTGGCGAGGAGGTCGGTCATGATTCCAGTCTGTTTGACATTCAGTTTGTGTTTAATCCTTTGGTTCTACTTAAATCTTCAAAAAGGATTCGGCACATTGAAGTCAAACGTCTGGCCCCGTACCTTTGACATGTGCCAGATTATTTATGAGCTGCCTCTTCAGAAACCAAGAAGAAAGACTCTGGGCTCAGCGGGGGAGCAGACAGACCCGTCCGGCGCCCGGTGTTGTTTGTTTGATCATCCGTAAAGTACCTGAAGTTGAGACAACTTCAAATCATTACGTTAAAAAACGTTGCTCCTCTATCTGTGTTAAAAATACTGAGCTGTACCTGTAGAGCGGCGCCGGGCTCTAGTGAATCCATCGCCTGTTAGCCCTCAAAACCACTGGTCGTTCTGTAACTCCGCCCAGCGCGAGGAGCTGCAGTTATGATAAGATGTTGGTTGTTGGGGCAGCTGACCTCTGACCTCTCAGTCCATCAACAGCCTGTTTGCAATGTTTTGAAGTGAAGACTCAAAACTTTTGTTGCATTATTTTTTCTTTTTTTTACTTTTTGAAAATCTCTTTCTGTGGCTGCTCCTCAGAGAACGAGCCTCCACCGCACATCCTGGACCGTCCATGTTTAGAAAGTAAATCATTTTTATTCACAGTTTAAGACGTTCTTAATTTTTTTATTTTTTCCGCCTCACTGGTTGGACTTGCCGCACGGTGGCGCGGTGGTTAGCGCTCTTGCCTCACAGCAAGAAGGTCCTGGGTTCAAATACCGGCCGGGGCTCGGGGCCTTTCTGTGTGGAGTTTGCATGTTCTCCCTGTGTGTGCGTGGGTTCCCTCCGGGTACTCCGGCTTCCTCCCATGGTCCAAAAACATGCATGGTAGGTTAATTGATCACCCTAAATTGCCCCTAGGTATGAATGTGTGAGTGAATGGTTGTTTGTCTATATATGTCAGCCCTGTGACAGACTGGCGAACTGTCCAGGGTGTACCCCGCCTTCGCCCACAGCAGCTGGGATCGGCTCCAGCCACCCGCGACCCCGAAAAGGATAAAGCGGCGGAAAATGAATGAATGAATGAATGGTTGGACTTGATGTCTTGAGCCTTTTTCTTTACCGGCAGCACTTCGTCTCAGTTGCGGCAGTTTTTAAAATGCTCCATAAAGTCGAGCGCTTGTTGAAACGCTGCTGCTGCTCGTGCTCTCCGCGGCTGCAGTGGCTAATTCTCCGTCGGCAGCTTCAGAGCTGTTATCGTCTCGTTCGCTCAGAAGGGTCGAAGCGGAACAAGCAGATGGGTTTAAATGGGAAAATGTCATGTTGTCACAACACAGGCTTTTGCTTTGACGACCACTTCATTTTGCTGTCTGATACTTGACTTCACTCTTATTTTCCAGCGTCACTCTCACCGCAGTCTTTTGATTGGATTCTCCTCGTATCCATCCCTGGAACCACTCGTGTGACGGTCCGTTAACAGGATGACAGACTGCTGGTCTTATCGTCAGACAATAGAAAGCTCCTTTACTGTAGAAGAACTGAAACAAAGGGGACAGGGCCAACCGTCATCGTACTAATGGAACCTACAGGTTTTTATCGTAGGAGTGTTCATCACTTCACCTCACAGTGCTGACAGCTGGTTAACGCAGATCCACCTGTCAGTGCGCGAACGGCAGCTCTCCCAGCGACACAGGTCATGAAACTGATTCCTCTGAAGTCTGACGCCTTCTGCACCTTTATTATGGATGAATATAAGCAATAATAGATCTATCCTTCCACTGGAGCTCTGAATCATGATCAGGATCAGTCCGTGTTCAGTGTGGTAAATGGAATAAAAAGTTCATCCTAGAAATCAATAATAAAGGACAGAAATCTAAATATGTTTATATATATATATATATATATATATATATATATATATATATATATATATATATATATATATATATATATATATATACTGTATAAGCTGTATAAGTGCCAGAGTTTTGCAGTTTAACCGACAAAATCAAAAATGGTTTCTTCAGTGAATGCGCTGTGGCTGGAGTGACGGACAGCTGCCGTACGGTGATCATGGTTCGGAGCGCCGTGGATTCTTCACACAGTAAACAGGCTTTTTGCCCGAGTCGTTCTGATAATAAAGAAGAATAAAGAAAGTGGCTGTGAACAGTTGACTGCCTCGTTTGACTCGTCCAGCAGAGAAACACTCAGGACTGAACAGAACAGGCAACATCATGACGGCAAAAACATTATATATAGGTGAAAAAAAGAATGAAGAGGTGGAGGAAAATGACGTGAACACAGTTATTGATTTTCCTAGACGGTTATGATTTATTATCCGTGTACACATTGACACCCCTATCACCCACCACAAGACAACAAGGTAACCGAGTCCACATGCAGAATATGAAGAATGATCAAAGATCAGTGTGATCATGCAAATGTGACTGTGATCATGCATATATGACCTCTGATCCCTGAGATAAAATAAATCTTAAATATACCAACTCACATCTAACTTGTTTTTTTTCAGCTCTTGATAAAGTGTGTAGTTACCAGCATCGTTCAACTGTGTCACCAAGTCTTGAGTTAAAAATGTGAGCTAAAAATCCACAGTCTGGAAGAATCTCAATCTAATTCAAATCAGCATAATAAAAACTGGAAGAATCGAACTGGGAGAAAAAAACCAGGAAAAGCTGATGATAGCTAATGATGATTAGCACATATCCCTTCATGTTTTCTGTCATTGTGCTCAGCTCAGTCCAACATGTGGTCCGTGGACCAGACCCAGGACCCCAGAGGGTCCGGTCCGGTCCAGCCTGTGAGTTGATGTACTGACAGTTGAGTCATTGTTGTGTTTTCAGTTGCAGCAGGATTAAAACAGACGTTTCACTGTATCCTGCAGCAAAGTTTAAAGTGGACATGAAGCTGAAATTACACTTATTTTCTCTTAATTTGGTGTCAAACATTCAGATTTGTGGATGTTTGTGCAGTATTGTTATCATTTCACTGCTCTGACCCCCTCGAGTTTCTACTGGAACTAAAATCAGTTTGGCTCTTATGGTTTAAACCTGACAAACAAGTTTTTTTTTTTGTTTTTTTTTAGTGCTTGAGACTTTTCCATCGCTGACATGTTTGTTTTGCAGCTGCTGATTAATAGAAGTGCCTGTGCTTTGACCCAGCGTTGCTTTCGTGGTAAACCTTCATTCAGAGAAAAATATATGGAGTTTATAATGTATCCCTGCATTTTGATAAAATTCATTAAGATGTGAATTTTTTGGGCCATGTCGCCCAGAGCCAGCGATGTTGAAGGTTTTAAGTCAGAAGAGAAGAACGGAGCGACCATACATCAAAACAGCTGTGAGAAGAAGATTGTTGACGTTTCAGTATCGGCGGGATTCTTTAACTTCAGACTCAGGCACTTATGAGTGTTTCCCTTATATTTGTTAGCTCGTGATTATTTTATTATCATTATCATTATTATTATTATTATTATTATTATTATTATTATTATTATTAACCACACTTTTTTTTCTGTCCTCTATTCTTGTGTGCAATGCGCCATGCCAAACATTTACCCCTTTGACACATATGAAAACCCATGTGGAATATATCTCAGCTACATCCACCAGATGAAATTTAAATGGTGCAAAGATGTGATTATGCATCGTAATTAATATCTACCAACCGAAAAACTTTTTAATGCCATTTATGTTGTCTGCGCCGTTACAATGCAAACCAGACTAAAACATGGTCGTTTAGTGAAGATAAGAGAAATGTCTGATTGTGTTTTAACAAGTTTTGTAATTGTTGTTAGTTCGTGATTGAGTATGAGCCTCACAATTAGAGAACTTAATGATGAGAACAAAGCACATCGGAAAGACAAGTGTCTTCATGAACGGACCCGTAATCAGCAGAGATCAGTGGCTTTGTTTCACAGACTCCTGTTAAACACTCCAGTTGAAGCTCAGCTGTGTGTTTTGGGACGTCTGCTGTCAGTCTGATCAGGTCAGGCTGTTCGCTGGTGTTTTCACTGCTCTCCTCAGAGAGTCCAGTTCTGGAGCTTCACCTGTGACGCCGTTGGTTCGGATGTGTGTATCGCAGCTGCTCCGTTCAGCGCGTGACTCTGCTCTGCTCTTCCAGTTTCGCACCTTCGACCCGTGCAAGCAGCTGTGGTGCAGCCACCCGGACAACCCCTACTTCTGCAAGACCAAGAAGGGCCCGCCTCTGGACGGGACCGAGTGCGCTCCGGGGAAGGTGAGAGCCGAGCAGCCGGACTCAGACCGGCTCCTCTGTGACCTCTGTGACCTCTGTGACCTGACGCTGGTCGTATCCATTAACTTTTCAGCTCAGAGACTTTAACCTTTTGCAGCGGTTCCTTCAAGCCGTTGCTCTTTGCTCTCTCTTCACACCACTGCACATCCTGCCTGTGGACTCGGCTCGCCTGCCTCCTCCTGCTTCAGTTCTCACAAAAACACCAGAAATCAGGATTTTTTTCTGCAACATTCAACTGTGTTTTTCTAAATTTGTGACCTCGATGCCGATCGAATCACATTCAGCGCTACTTTTTTTGCCATTATAACATATAAATTGGGAGTAAAGGTGAAACAGTGCAGATTGGAACTGAATATCCATTAATCTGAAATTCAAATTAAATAAATGCAAATGAATGCAACATTCTGTATATCATGTACACAAAATGAGAAAACTCATCACAAGTATGGAAATGATGTGTGCCTGGATGCATGCATATTTAATTACAGCATGATTCCTGTTTCAGGGCAGCTGAGCATCGCAGACTGATTCGATTTGAGCAGTCGAGGTGTTTAGCGTCTCATTTTGGGAAATTTCACTTCTACATTTTATAACAACGGCTGACGCTGAAAAAGTGTCACTAGCTTGATTAAACATTTGCTGGAATCTGAAATAGGCTGAATCTGATTTTCCTGCTTCCCGTCTTCCTCAGTGGTGCTACAAAGGTCACTGCATGTGGAAAAACCCCAATCAGGTCAAGCAGGACGGCGCCTGGAGCTCCTGGAGTAAATACGGCTCCTGCTCGCGCTCCTGCGGGACCGGCGTTCGCTTCCGGACGCGTCAGTGCAACAACCCTGCGTAAGTACCCCGGACGGCCGGCGCTCATGGGAGGGAGGCAGGGAAACGCCCGGACACCCAGGAGAACCAGGTCAAAGCTGCGACTGATTCTCTAGAAAAGGCTTCAGACGAACAAGCCACTCAGGAAGAAGAACAATGGAGGAACATTCAGTTTCATAATGTCGTTAATGTTGTTTTACTTTTAATCGTGGAGAAAACATTCAAGCAGTGGATGAAAGCTGGAGGTTTTCTTGTTTTTAGACTGTAACAGCTTCAATGAGGTGTTTCTCATTTGAAACGACGGTGGAGGGAAAGCAATAATCCACACAGCTAGTCTCTGATGGCAGCAAGTGGGCGGTCGAATGGACAAATCAACATTTCCCAGGCCGCCTTCTCCTGTCATCATTTCCCAGAATGCAGTAAAGAATTCATGAATCCAGCTTTGTAAACCCAATAATCGTTTCTCATGTGGCCTGTGGTTTGAGAACGGCAAATTAAAAACCAATCAAATGGAAGAGCGAGTGGATCACTTTCACTTCCTGTGACTTCTCCCTCTGGAGGAGCCACCAGCTAGCTAGCTCGCTAGCCAGGTCAGTTTTTTTTCCCACAGAAATGTTCAGTTTATCTGCCATCAAGCTACAGCAGAATTTTTCAAACGGCAGCCAGAGTCGTGTCTTCCTCAGCCGAGCTCACAGGAAAAACCTCATGCATACCGAGTTTCCGCCGTTTCAACTCGTCTGGACGATCACCCTGAACGGCAGCGGCGCCGTGTGACTGTCAGCGGCTCTGACAGGATGACAGTCTGGAGACGCGCTCCCGTCCGCCCACCAAACGGACCTTGACAGATGACACACAACCGCTCCCAGACGTGTTGCTCAGAGTCTGGGGAAAGTTTTTCTACACTGAGGTCAAACACGAGTCTCTCCGGAGAACACGGCGTCCTTCCTCCAGCGGGAAGACGCCTCAAATAACCAGCAGCCAGGACAAACGAGAGAGAACTGAACGATTAGCGGCTTGCTCTGCGAGGAGCTGCTTGGTGTCAGAAAACTGATTAGAAGAGTGTTTTGAAAAAATCCTCATCTTTATTCTGGAATCTGACACAGCTGCTCCTCAGCAGTGATTAACATCCAAATAAAAGCTTTATTTCCCTCCACAAAGGGTGAACGCTGGAGGAGCGGGATCATTTTCTTCAGGACTGCTGTGAACTGTGGAGTCTTGGATGTGCTGAAGCTGTAGGAATATCTGAACTATGCATCAAGCTTCAATTCTTCAAACGATTGAAATCGACTCTTATTGACTCTCTCTAAACATTGGGGGAGGAGAAGAAGATAACGCTTCAATTACCTTTACACAACAACAGAGTCAGTCAAACTCAACTTTTGACAGCACTTTTGGAAATCGCTGTGACTCTGTTTCCATGGAAACAGCAGAAACATCAACCTTTTTGACAACGCTGTGTCCACGGAGACGGCAGAATCAAAAGAATCAGTCATGGAAGTAAGAGACGCAGTGGCTGCAGAGGTTTAGGCTCCGTCTTAGCAATGCTTTAGATCAGGCTGTCAGAGGTAATCGCATTAATCGTGAGTAATTAATGTAGGGATCACTAAAGATAACATTTTTTAGTCATGACTGATCACATAATTAGGGTTAGGGCTATTTTAAACGCACAAATTGTATTAAGCTGATCTGCATGACTTTTGAAAGAATATCCAGCAAGGTGAAAAGGAAATTCTTTCTGTTTGATTCCCGATCAAGATTCTCTGGTCAGAAATCAGTGGCTGCAGGAAGTCTCCATGCTGAAACTTCAACCGTGACCATAAATTCAACTTCTGAACTGACGGATTGGACTGATGAACGCTTTACGTTATGGATTGAGAACTCCCTTCAGAGGCTAAACAACAGCATTTAAAACATTGCAATTCAAAGTGTGATTAATCGTGATTTAAAAAGCCCTAGTTTTGTAACATGTGGCTCAGAAACACTGAAAACAGAAGTGGTTTGAAAACACTCCGACTCTGTTTCCATGCCGACAAGTGTCAGCTTTAATCGCTATTAATTCATGAAGGGCTGTCAGCAATTTTTTTTTTTTTAAATTGCAAATAATCGCATCTTTTGTGAACTTGTAATCAAGCTTGAAGTGAAGAGTCTAACCCTCATAATTCAGCTGTTCTGCACAGGGAGAATGAGCTTTATCATCTATTAATCATTGACAGCCCTCCATGAATTAATCTCAATTAGTTGCACTTAAAACTGTCAGCACCGGTGAAAAGGCATCTTTTCTGAGACGCCGCTCCTGCTCGTGCACTCGGTCGAGGTGGATGTTTGAGCTCGTGCTCGGCAGACGGACAGGAAGAACAGTGCGCGGTGGCTCTCGGTCCAGATTCTGCTGGAGTTTTACTTTGACAGTAAACTGAAGAAACGATGTGTTTCCACTGGAAGCGTTGTGCTGTCGACGGGGCCCGGATGTTTGGTCTTTTAGCTTCAGTCGTGACTCAAACTGCTCAGCCAGGCCGGTTTATTTTCACCCTGCTGGGTTTATACTCAGCAAGTATCACCTCTGAGTGGTTTCAGTCTCTAACTGGTGTTTTGTTGTCTGATCCTCTGTTCCCGACCCCTGACCAGACCGTCCAACGGTGGCCAGGATTGCCCCGGAGTGAACTACGAGTACCAGCTGTGCAGCACGGACGACTGCCCCAAGCATTTCGAGGACTTCCGGGCGCAGCAGTGCCAGCTGCGCAACTCCCACTTCGAGTTCCAGAACGCCAAACACCACTGGCTGCCGTACGAGCACCCCGACGGTATTCCTCCACACAGCGCCGCCCCGCTCTGTCTTCTCCGCCTTCATCCAGTCCCTCCTGGCTCCTGGAGGAGCGCCAGGCCCACTGTGGGTCTCAGTCGCTGCTTTTACCTGGCCTCACTTCACAGAGCCGGGTTTTATTGTGTTGCTCCTTAATGGTTCGGGATTCTGAACACCAGCAGGGAGAAAACAGGGAGACAAAATCCAGAAGCCAGACGGTCGCACATGAAGCCATTGTGCTGCCTTGATGGAGGAGAGCTTTGACAAAGACCGAGGAGCGCTTCCACTTTCCACACAGCGATCGTTCATCATGGGGAATTTCATTTCGTATCAAAAATAAGACCAACAGCAGGACCAGTTTCTCACTTTGGAACGACTCCTGTGTCATTTCACTGACACTGCGGCGCCTGTTTTTATTGCTCAAAAACATATAATCACTGCCAAAATGTCTCAAGACAATTAAAAAATAAGAAAAGCCCAAATAGACTTAATTGGTCCCATTATGCACAAAATGAAAAACACTTCAGTGTGTTTGGAGTGATTGGTTTGTGCAAAATCACGACTTCCTCTCCATTGTTTTCTACAATTATGTCATGAAATAAAAATAAAAAAAACTGTGGATAATTTTGTTTGACAAAAAAATAAGAAAGAAAGGGAGAAAGATGAGGTTTATGTGAAGGTCTGCATGCTGGAGGATTCTCACAGAAGACAGAGTGTGAGGAGAGAGAGGCCGTTAACACACCCAGAGGTGTTTTAATGTGAATGATTAGACAGCGGTGTTGGCCAGAAGAGATAGAAAACCCCTCTGTTCATGGAAACTCAACAGAGGAAGATGAGAATCTCAGGTCAGCTGGTGATTAGTGAGCCGCATCCGGACACCAGCTTTTTTGATTGCTTCCCTTCCTCGCATGAGTGTCACTAAAAGCACCTTTAAACCCGTCATCAATAAAGAAAAACATCAAATGGAAGCAGGTTAACTGAATAATTTTCATTTTCATTTACTTTAAGTCACACTTTTATTTTTACATAATTTCTTTTTTCTGGTTGCTTCTTCAAAACGTTGTTACAGTGTTTGAACATTTACTTTCACTTTGCAGTTTCATTTACAGTACATAGTTGTCAGTTTATAAAATCATCAGACAAGGTTGTTCTGATACCAGTGTAGCTATGGGTGGATATCGGCTATCAGCCAATATTACAGTAGAATATTGGTCAAAATGCTCACATCGGTGAGTCTGTAGTTATTTCTACCAGGAAATGAGGCGGAATAACTCTTCCTTGATGTGTTTTCTTGATGAAAGCAGTTGTGATTCGGGTTAAAGGTCACAGTGACCTCTCCGGTTGACCTGTTCAGGATCACTTGTCTGCTCGTTCCTCTCTCGCGCTGCTCATGGCTTCTCTTCAGAAAATGACGTCATTCTTTCTTCCAGCCATCAATTTGTTTGTTTGTTTTGTTTGAATGCAGTTTAAGCCTTTTCCCTGCCAGGGCCTCGCCTCACGGTTCTCTTGTCTTGTAGCCAACAAGCGATGCCACCTGTACTGCCAGTCCAAGGAGACGGGAGACGTGGCCTACATGAAGCAGCTGGTGCACGACGGGACGCGCTGCTCCTACAAGGACGCCTACAGCATCTGCGTGCGCGGCGAGTGTGTGGTGAGGACGCTTGCTGACTCTGGTGGCGGTGGACGAACCACACAGTGTGTCACTGGGACTGAGGACTTCTTGTCTGTTCTCTTACAGCAGATGTTCGCTATCAGAACCGCTCTTTTGCTTTTTTTTGCTTAAACTAAAAACGAGAAGATCTTGAATTCTGACTAAAGCGGCTCATATATCCAGGGGCCATGTTCTGTTTTCCAGCAAAACACTTTAATTTAACTCCATAAAGATGTTCAATTCAAAGATTTAGGGCCTGTTTTTACACGGCAGCAATTCCAATTCAAAACACTAAACTTTAGTTGCGTTTTGGGGATCGGATCAAATAGAAACACAACTTTCTGAAAACACAACTTCTCTCTAGCCATATCCAGTTTGATTCTGGATTGGTCTGAGATCTGTTGGAGTTATGAGCCTTAAGGGTTTAATTAGTTTCACCAGCAGGACTGTGAATGTTTAATGACTACGTCCAGTTCGGCCCTGAATTATTGAGATGGCTTTGAGTGGCTAAAGGTTAAATATGGCGCTCAGTCAAACAGGCGTCGGCTTCCAGACTCTGTAAATGTTCTCATATCTTTAAACTGCTTTTATCGGCACATGGCAGCAGTATTTAGTTTTGTTTGGGAGGATTTTCAGGAACTACTTATTGTGATTTTTGGGAATTGTCAAAGGAACAGTTAGAACAGATTAAAATGAGGCACAGGAAAGAAGGAGGCGCATCGAAACAGGCGTTCTGCTGATTGGTTAAAAAACAAACAGCCACAGATGGACAGGACATGAGGAGGAGTTCATTTACTGTTCGAAATCAAAATGAAACAAAACAAAAAAACTGATGGAAAAAAATATTAACTATGAAACCATTGCAAGAAAAATAAGATGCAAGACAGAAAATGTTTTGAAAAGTAGTAGACAAATAAGAATCCAGGAGGTTTAGTGAAAACTCTGCGTCTGTTAACCCTGAAATGAACGAAGCTCTGAGATTTCAGTTTAAAAAAGCAGGGAATTCAGCCAGAGACTGAGGACTAATTCTAACCTGTTTAACTGAGAGAGGCATATTGTTCTCTGCAGTGTGGCGTCATTACAAAAACAACACCAGATTAACATGCCATCTACATCGTTTCCAGCGTTTTTGAAACGTTTTCTGAAACAGAAGCATTCTCAGTGAAGACATTGCCGTGGTGACGGGGCCTGGATCCCCCTGCTCACCCGTTGTTCTGTTAGCCTCGGTGTTTTCTGACGTTACTCATATTGCATATTCATGAAGATTATGACGTGCTGATTGTGACGTTTGTCACACTTTATCCTCACTGTGTCCAATTAGCCGATCATCTTACACACTCACACACACACAGCATCAGATTACAGCCATCTTGCACAGCAAACGCTTATTAGACAAGCCCAGTTGTTCTTGGATACAGAATATTTGTCTCTGAGATGCAGATTAAATCAGCTTAATGTGGAAGCATGTTGTGCAGAAGAACTGCTACATTTCTTTCTTGGAATTTACAAATCCTTGGCAGAGATTTCTTCTGAAATAGTGAAAACCATGTTTTCTTCGCTGTGCGTTTGGTTTGCAGCTGCAGTGATCTGATGGATTGATGAGCTCGGCCTGGTGAACACAACACTGGTGGAAAAGCACACTGATCAATGATCCTTGTTTGTGTTTCCTGGGCCTCCAGAAAGTCGGCTGTGACAGAGAAATCGGCTCCAACAAGCTGGAGGACAAATGCGGGGTTTGTGGTGGAGACAATTCCCACTGCCGCACGGTCAAAGGAACCTTCACACGGACGCCCAAGAAACCCGGTAAGGCAGCAGAGGACGGGCTCAGGCTCCCCCGAGAGCTGAGAGCTTCTGTGGACGTGTTTGAATCAGACATGGTGGTGACTACCGATGAGTTCAGAATATCTGAGCAAAGGTGTGATCAGAAACCATCTCAGGTCAAACAGTTTGAGGAAAAGTTGACATCAGGCGCCGTTTATACAACATTTTCAAGTGAAAATACGAAGCATCTGTTGCATTTTGGGCGTCCGTTTCCATGATGGTAACGCTCCGGCTCCCAGGATGGAGCTTTTTGAAAACGCTCGGGCTCGGGCTCCGTGGAAGTGAGGGGAAATGTAACTTTTTGAAAACGCCTGTCTCCATATAGATGCTGCTGAACAGACATCGTTATCGCTTTCAAAACATTCCTCACTGTAACTTTTGTAAAAGCGTTGTCACTTGAAGTGTTGTGTAAACAGATCCTGAGACTGTCTTTGAATCAGTGTTGAATCATTTTGGGTGAAGGGCCTCTGACAGCTGGACTGCGTTCTGCTGCAGAGTATATGTGATGAAAACGTCTGTTTCACAAAACCAAGTAAAAATTCCTACAGTCTCAAAAACATTTGAAAACAACTGCTGCAGGACCTCACGCTTATCAAAACGTTTGATTTTTAGGAGGATTTAAGCCGTTCACGGTCAAAGAAAGCCATCAGTTTTCCCTGATTCATGCTTCACCTACTTTAATTCAAATAGGTGAATGGTAAACAACATCATTTTTGATGATTCTTCTATCAGATGTCAAACACAATGCTCAGAATCCCTGCATATATTTCAGAGCTTGTTATCACACACACACACACACACCCTCCCTTCAGTGATAACGCTGTCGACAGATTATTGCGTTCGTGCTGCTGCCTCATTGCTTCCCGACTTTCTGATAATTCTGCTTCTATCAGCAGAAGACATAAATGTTTATAGAATATACAAAGCTAAATGATTCCCTGACAAAGCTGGATGATGCACTTTTTCCTCCAAATCACAGAAGAGCCATTTTCCTGGGAATGCTCTTCAGCTCTGGGTTCATCTTCATGAGTATCTACTATAAATTCCCCTGCAGGGACGCTGTGAGATGCGCTGACTCTAAACTCTGGAGCCTGCATGCATTATTAAGAGCCGGGCTCACTGATGTGCATCTAATTGTTCCCGGAGAACACTGGAGTTCCACAGAAATCCAGAAATGAGATGCGGCGCTGGATCAGCTCGGTACGCTGAAAACTCAAACCCTTCTGTGTGTTTTGAGTCTCCATTTAAAGTTCACTCTGGACATTGTAGCTCCTGGACAGGTGGAGGTGAAGCACATGGAAGATTTGAGAAAACTTCTCAGGTGAGTTTAAAGAAAATCCAAGCAGACTCATCGTCGGAGCTTTTTTGAAAAGTTTCACCTCAGGAGCCGCATTCGTAAAGTTGCATTATGGTCTATAGGTCAGGTCTATGGATCAGGACTTTGGATCAGGGTTATATTGATCAGGTTTATGGATCAGGTTTATTGATCAGGTCTATAGATCAGCCCTCCTAAGAAAATGACAGCTTCTCTTTTCCCCCCCGTCTCCAAAGCAAACTTCACTCTTTAATTCCGTGAAAGAGTCAATAAACAGACAATCATTCCTGAAGACAGAACACTCATAAACCCTGTAACCCCTGATCTCAGGCTGGATCTCCTCCAGGAAACACGGGTTTTGGGATTTCAACCCAGGTTTAGTGAAATTAGATGAGAATTTCTGTTTTTTTTTCACCTCTTTTTATCAGCAGTTCTTGAAATGCAGATTTTAAAAAGCAGTCGCGACCACTATAAAACCAGCTGCTGTTCAGCTGAGCAGATGAAACTGTGGGAATCCAAACTCTTGGGATTTATTTATGATTATGTTTTGAAACTATTGTGCAGAGTTGAAAACGCCGCTAATGGGAAAACATCACATCTGACCCTGGTTCGGCGTCTGCTGTAATAAATGAGTGTGAAGTGGACTGTCGGCGCGTCTGTGAAGCAATTCCTCACTTCAGATTTATGTGGAAAACAGCTGACCTGAGAAGAGGAAATGTAACCGTCTCCATGTTCCCCAAATGAGAAATGTGGCAAAGCTTAAAGGGCAATCGCTGCCCCGCAAACATTTAATCTCACAGCTACAAATGGAAGAAACAGCAGCAGCAGAACACGGGACAGTTAGTTTAATAGTTTCCACAGTTGTTTTAAATGTACAGCCTGAGCCGAGTCTTCCTCCAGAGGCGGTTTGCTGCTGCGCCTCTTCAAGGACGCTTTTAACGCCCGGCTGTTTGACTTCTGCTCTGAATGCTAATTCAGGCGTCGGCGCCGCTCGAGGTTCTCGGCTTATCAGAGCTTCAGAGGCATTACTGAGGAAAAACCAAAAAGGATTCTGGGGAAATATGTTGTGGTGGATGCAAATCGACCTCCGTCTGCATGGCAGCACTTCCAGTCAAAACCGTTTTGCGTTTTGCATTCTGAAACCGATGTCTGTTTTCACGGAAATGGCAGAAAGGCTGAAAACCACGCCACAGCGGTTCAGAGGAGTTTTCAACGGAGACAGAGTTGAATTTTTTTTCCAATCAAAAAGTAGTGTTGTCAACAGTTATACCACAGTTACGGTGTAAAATTCATCATTTTTTATTCAGTTGAAAGCATCACAGTGTCCATAAGCATCGATTAATTTGAAACGCGTTTTTTGACAGAAAGCCTTGGTTGTGTGTCTTTGATAGATGACAGCGGTGCTCAGAGCTGAAAACACAACTTTTTAAAAAAACACTGTAAACAGACATTCGCTTTCCAAGCCGTGAAAACTTGACACGTTTCTGAAATGAAAACAGTGTTTTAATTTGAAATGTTGCGTAAACGGGGTCTCGACAAATCCCCAATAAAGGATCAACTTCTGCATTGATTTAAAAAAATAAACGGCAGTAATGTTCCTCTTCTCATCTGAGTCTGTAGCAGAGGCACGCTGATTGATACGTAGATGGATTTACAAAACATGATGCTGTGCGCCACTTTAGAGAAGGAAAAGAAAAACAGTTTTTTTCATTTTACAAAGGTAGGGCTGCCTCAGATTTGTGTAAATGTCCAGTAACCACTGAAGGTGGCCGAGGCTTTATTTCCCATCACAGCTGGGAGAGTAAAAAATAAACCCTAATGAAAGCAATCATCTTAAAAACCTCCAGGAATAGAGTGATTAGTGTGCGATCTGAAGCTCACGCCGTCCACCTCTCTGCACGCCGCTCATCATCAGCTGAGGAATAATTACCTTCTAATATATTGATGAGTGTCTGCTTTTGTAATCCGCTGCCTGAATTCAAAAACAATTCATGTGAACCCACGTATTCCTTCAATTCCTCTGTGGTTCATCTTGCCTTTTGGACACGGCAACGAGTTAACTCACTGCAACCAATCCACTCGCTGCAACAAATCAACACACTGCACATTTTCATCATTAATATTTTTTAGAAAAGTGTTTTAATTTAGATCTTCAGTGTGTAACTTAAGCAGGTTTAATCACCAAATCAATGCACCTAACAGTTTACACATATGTCGTTATAATGACAGTATAATAGATTAAGTTTGTCAGTAAAGTGATGCAGGTAAACAGGAGGTTGGAGCTTGCTATAGTTTGCACAGTCTGATTGTCCCACGTTTGACTACTTTCAGGATTTGTAAAACTAGAGCACAACAACTGCTGGCATAACCAGAAGGACCTGAAGGCTCAGAAGGGTTTGATGTTTATAAACATGACCGATTTAACATCAATCCTGTTTTAAAGATGGAGGGATCAGAACCAAACCTCCAGAGAGCCTGGGTGGATAGAGCTGTGTTCCATAGGTGGAAAACAGAGTGACACTGACACAACACAACCCTGAGACCCAAGCTGAGATGCTGCTGGCTCACTAGCTTTAGCCTCAAAGCCATGCTGTCAGGCTTCGTTTGCAAAAAAAACACCCATAATGCAGTTTTTGGTCTTCTTTCAGCAGAAAGTTTCATTAAAATTAGCTTCATGTTGAGATTGTAGTAATTATCAGTCATAATTGTTTGGTTTTGTGAAAATATCGACATTTTCATCACCTGTGCCCTGAAAAAAACAGCTTTCCGGTTTAGCGTCAGAGGTTATTGAGGCTCTGTTCCACCGAGCCGACCCGCTCAAGATGAAACTGTGCTGCATGAGTTTGACTCTCCAGCTGCACATGGCTTGATTTCACCCTTAAAAAAAACATGGTTTAACATCCCCGATCAATATTTCAGTACAGAGCTCTGAAGATGGCCGGAGCTGACAGAGCTGCTCCGTCACGCCATTGGAGGATGTCTTCCATCCTCCCCGCCACCGCGCCGTTCTCTCTCTCTCCTCTTCTAACCACACGCCTCTTTTAACAGGGAAACAGTTAAGCAAGAGAGCCCAAAAAGAAAGCCCTGTATTGGAAAACACGATATGCAAGTATCCGGTGTTCCTGACCCCCGCGAAGCTCCTCTGTAGCGTCTGTGCAGCTTGTAGAGCAGATGGATGCCTAACGCTGTAGCCACCTGGAGAGCCCAGATATCAGCCGCTCTGCTGCTTCCTCACTAATGAACTCAACTGCTGTGGCTCTCAGGGGCTTTTCTTATGCCTTATAAGTCTCAAAGCCCTTGAAGACATGTTGTGTGTGTTTTGTTTTACTTCCACAGCCTTAACAACCAATTTAAACAGAATGACTGTGCGCAGAACCTTATCGGAACACCACTGTCTTCATTTTTATTTTAGATTTTTAACCACTAAAGTATCTGTTTGTGGTTTTCTGTTCACATGATCTGGTTTTTTTTAGATCATCTCCTTTCAGTTCTAAACCAGTTCAGCTTCTTTTCCCACTTTCCCTTCGATAGAGCAGCTTCCAGGACGCAGCGTCACACGCTCGTAGTTTGACGCCAGCCTCAAGACTTCCGTGTCAAAGTGATCATCCAGACCGATGGATCAGCATCACTCTGAACAGCACTGAGCCAAGGCTCCCTGCTGTTTGTTGACGTGGTGCTGCGTCCGCCATCTTGGCCAGGGCAAACCGCGTCTACTGATGCACTGAGGGCTTTTCCACCGTTGACATATTGGCAGTTTTATAGTGATTCAACAGGTTTTCTAGCAGACTATATGCACGTAGAAAACATACTTTAATGAGATGTGATTCTAAGCTCAAAGTAAATTTAAGTGTTTCATTATGTCAGTTTACCAGTTTACATAAAAACGACATTTTTACAGTGAAAGATAAGAAATATCAATGTTTTTTCTTGTATCAAAAAAGTGAGCCCAAGTGAGTTTCTGTGTCTTAGATTCGTTTCTGTCTTCAGACGTGTTGAAAAATGAAGCATCAAAGAAGTGAATATGAATGCATTAATGTCTGAGCATCAGTAGACTCACTCCTTGCCCTGGCCCTTTTCAGGTGATGTATCAGTGGAGAATCTGCGGCTGAGCTTTGTTGACATGCAGCACCAGGAGCCTGTAATTTGACACCATCCTCAGCTGCAACATGGCCGTTCTCCGGCTCCAGCTACCAAACCCTGTCACAAATCACACACAGGAAAATGTCCATGAATTCATAGCCGAAGGATCATTTTGGACAGCCTGGGGCAGGTTTTTTTTTTTCCATCAGTGGACAGAAATCAGGAAGCGGCCTGCCTGTAAGCATTTAAAGAGCAGCAATTACTCAGTTTACCAGGCCGCCGGCGAAAAACTGCTCCTCCGCTGTGAATTCCCAGCATCCCCGTCCGTCTTAATGAACCCGAATCCCCGGAAGAGGAAGACGCTGCTCCACTAACTGCTTGTGTTTCGTTTTGAAGGGAAGACCAGGGGAGCCTTCTCTTTACCCAAAGGAGCTCGGAATGTGTTTCTGAATGAGACGGAGGACTCTAGAAATGTGCTGGGTGAGTCGCGGCGGGTTTGTGAGAGGTGGACATCCCGACAGGAGGCCGCTGTGCCGAAACGTTCCTCCTGTTGAAACTGGAGCTCCTTCGCATCCCGACGACTCGCCGTGGGTCGCGGTCTTTGTCTTTTCCTGGCAAAACCGCCAGATGTGAAGGAACCTCCAGACCAGTTTCAATCCAGCTTCCAGCCGCGGCGAGGAGGAGGCGCCCCGTCCTGCTTTCTTCTGCCTGAAACCTCTTCACTTGTCTGTGTAGAGCAGAGTTTAGTGACCTTTAGAAACGATGTCCGCCTCTGCAAACCGGTAGATGTCTTTGTATCCGCTAAACTTACCTGTATCTGTTTCCTTCTTCTTTTTCTTCTTCTTCTTCTGCTGCTGCTGCTCTGCTCTACTGTTGCCAAAGGTTTCCTTAAGATGTTTCTCATTCCTGACGGAGCTAGACATGTGATCATCCAAGAGCATGAGGCCTCCCCTCAAATTCTTGGTAAGTGAATCTGCCACGAGCACATGAAAGAAAAGCAGAGGTTGCAGAAATGTTTTCTTATCTTTCTGAATTCTGCTGGAGACTAATGAGAAGGACAGTGAGAGAGAAAAGACCACCGACAGGAGGAAGTATTCTCCTTCACGATCCTGCCCTTGTTTCCCCCAGAGACTAATGGGAACGCGCTAATGCCACCATCCAGGCCCAGAGAACCTCTAATTTCTTATCCATTATTCATTCATCTGTGAAGAAATAATGCCACATTATTTTTTTCTTCTTTTGAAAGATGTTAAAAGAAGAAAAAATGAGCTGCAGCAGGTCACATGTGAAAAGATGCACACACACAGGGCTGATTTACTTTGCAGATTCCTTTCATGTGGCAGAAAAACAAGGTGTTTTTCCTTGATAAGAATTTTCCCACTGCTTAAATGTAATTGTGAACAAGTGCCGTCGCCCTGAATAGAAGTAATAATAGCAGTGAGCGTGGAGTCGCTGGTGTTCCCAGTGAAGTGCTGAGCCACTGCTGTGAGCCTCAGAGGAGAGGCGGCAGGACTCGACTGACGCACTGGAGCCTCACTGGCTACGTTTACATGGGCCCAAAAATGCTCCGTATGATGGGATTGTGAGGTGAAGCGGATTGTAAATGTGTCGTATAAACTCCGCTCGGGGCGGATTATATTTCAGATCGAGGTGGTCTACGCCGATCGATAATCCGCTCATTGTCTTATAGAAACAGCGGAGCGGATTAAACAGGGGAATATTTGTTCCGTGCATGCGTTCCCTCGTACATAGTGATGCGAAGTCGTGTGCACTGAACGGAAAACAGGAAAGTCTGAAACAAGCAGAAGAACTGGATGGTGGTTGAGAAACACTTTTTAATAAAAACCCTGAGAGAACAAACACTGGAGAGGAAAGATGGCCGCAAATCGCTCAACAGCGAGTTGTTCAAAGAGCTTCGTAGAAGACTGCCAGTGACCGCCCGGCCGGTGTTATGGATTAACTGGTTCCCATGTTAACGAGTGACGGTTTTCTGTAAACACGTGCTGGTAACAGCAGGTGTTAAAATAAGACTCACAAAAGACTCGACACATAAATTTACTGTAACTCTAGAAAACCGACGTTCGCTAGAGCGACCACACGTTTCAGACGAGTTTTTATCATCTGTTGGCCACAAGTTAACACAGAAACCAGTTAATTCGAAGCATGGGCAGGCGGAGCAGAGCCTCGCAGCTGAGCGGCGCTGAACTCCGGGACCTGCTGCTCAGTGAGGTGGGACTCCGGCCGGGGGAGTGCTCGCTCTTTGAGCAGCGTAACATGGAGATGTTGGAACACTATATGAGCAGATATCCAGTAGATAGAATAAAAACATTGCTAGTCGCTGAGGACTGCTGGCTGCAAAGCTAAAGATCACAACTGGAACATTCCATGAGAGAATTTGTGCGCATATGTTGTCCATTTGGGAGGACGCCGTATAACCCGCTTTAACCGTGGCACTGGTAAACGAGGATCGAGCGTGGATCGTTTTGTATGCCGTCCATGTGTACAAATGTAATACCATTGTTTTCAATCGAATTGGAAAAAACGCCCATGTAAACTGGACCAATGAGGTATGATGTTTGAGCCAGTTCACATCACGACCAGCCTTCAAGTGAAAACACAACGTGTTTGTTTCTGAAAACGTCCACGTTTACACGACAACGCTGTGAAAACCAGCTCAGCTGCAGTTAGAATGTTGAACCACTAGAACTTTCCTGATGGGAGAATACAGAGAACAATACACTCTCAACATTAACCATGGAGAACACGGACATTCAACAAGGAACCACAGCCTCTTGTGAAACAGGCAGGAAATAAGATGGTAACATGATTGTAGCCATGACAACGATGGGTCTTTTCTTAGGGATTCTGGGAACAGCCCCTAATAAAACATCTCCAAATTCTCATTTATCTTCAAACATATAAAATAATTCCTCATTTAACGAATATATCGTGGAGAAAGTTGTGTTTCTTTCCTCTAAATAATCAATTCCAGATTCACAAAGAGACGTTCTCTGGCTGATTGTTGAAGAAATGATGTTTGTTTGTTTGTTTGTTGCCCCCCTGCTGTGTGAATGGCCTGAGGGAAGCGTGATTTATTTAGCATCCACCTGGTGAAGCGGGTCAGCATCCCTCTCCCGGGCCACAGGCCGGGCGTCTTTCAAAGGCAAGAAATGGAGTCAGCAGCAAATAAAATGAAGATTATCACAAAGATTAAAGTGTGATCCGACTTCAAAGCTTTTCTTTCAAATTAAAATGATTAACTCCAAATCAGCTCGCATGACAGCAACTAAACACATTAAAGCGCTTCTCTTTTATGCTAATATAATATGTATAAAAATATTGAGAGAACAAAGCAAGCAGCCAGAAAAAAAATGACTCCTCCAAAATTTGTTGTAGATATTTATTAAATTGAAGAACGGCCTGCAGAGTGTCGTGGCTCCCAGTTTCTGACAGGAAAATACGAAAACGATGCGTTTTCACTTGAAATGTCGGCGTGTGAACCGGGCCTTAAATTTGCCAGAATCAGAAGGAGGCGGTCCTGCTGGGAAAATCCCGTCCAGCCGTCTCTGTTCTGGATGGGACTCCAACACGCTCCTTCACCAAAGGTGGATTCATCCACACACAGCTGACTGCGATGTGGAGGTGATTAAACACACCGAGTGTGAACGTGCACGCGTGCAGCCCAGCTTTTCTTCTGCTAAATGACTTTTAAAACTCCGGCAGGTCAAGATGATGCATAGACCTCGTTGGGAATGCAGTGTGTTCTGACTCCAGGCAGTTTATTTGTTCTCTCCCTCATTTGTCAGATAAATGTCAGGAAAACACACATGGCTGTTTCTGGACCCTGCAGTCCTGGTTTTCTCGTGCAGGCTCAGTGAGTTTCAATGCTTTATCACGCCGGCTGATTAGTATGAAAATGATACCGGGAGACTCTCAGAATAATTGATCAGTGCCCTCAATCGGCCTCCGCACAACCCTGCTAGTGAGTAATGATGAGCGTGAGCAGAACGGAGACCAACTTCCAGCTCTAATTACTGCTGAACTGCAAACGAGGGATCTGCACGCACCGGATGTTTTGTAAAGAAATGCTTTTATTTATGAAGTTTACTTTTGCAATTTAGTGTCAAATATTTGTCATCCATGGACCTTTCTGGTCTGGATGTCTCCGTGAAAGAAGGCAGATGTGAGCCATTTCAAGAAATCAAGGTTAATATTTGTCTCCTTAAATGACACAAACGGCACGGCTAAGATAAAGTGGAACTTGTTTGTCTTTCCAACTCTCTAACATGCTGTATTTTTAATTTTTAGTCATCAAAACATCACAAAGACCATGAAAACTGAAGTTTTCCATATGGTTTGTGATGAGCTCTGCTCCTCTGGCAGCGTCTGAACAGTTTAGTGATCGGCATCCGTCCCTGCCGCCGGACTCTTTTCCTGTAACGGCATGAACGGATGGATCCGTGACGCTGCTGCTCGTTTCTAGACTGGTGTTCAGTTTGCGTCCTGCTGCTGTTCTGCACGTCTGCCGTCGACAGAACGAGTCTGTCGTCGTTCTCACGTCGATGACGGAGGTGAACAGGTTTTCCTTCCTGTTCTCCTGGTCAGGTCTTTTTCTCCGGTGCTCTCGTAACAGCGGCGTTTTGAGAAATCCCGATTCGTCGCAGCAGGTGTTGAAAGTGAATCAGTGAGTTTCTTCAGTTTAATGTGCTGGATGGGATAACTTTACTCGCACACCTGTGAGGCTGGAGAGGTGCTGCTACTTGTTCTATGAGCATAGATAATCCAGGGGTGTTAAACACAAGGTCTGTGGGCCAAAACCGGCCCACAGGAGACTTCAGTCCAGCCAAACCACAGAGGAAATGGTGAACATTTTCAAGAAAACTGATTTTTGAATACAAATTCACCTGAATCTGATCAAACTTGCATCGTGCAGCAGCGATAAGAGAAGGTTTTTGGATATTGCACCAGATTCGTTTCACCAGAAAGTAACTGACTTCATGTTGAGATCGTAGTGTCTGTAGAAGCTGAACTATCCAGTTGGTGTGTTCCTCAGTCCATTAGCTTGAAATACAGACACACCAGTGTAGTGAAAATGAACACTGTTGGTGAGCATGGTCTCATTCTAAAATGATCCAGTGTTGGTTTTCAAAAGTGTTATCAGTGAACTGACAAAGAAGAAAAACACTCCTCTGAAATGATGATTGAAAAAGCATTCTGTATTTATCACTGAATGAGAAAAACACATTTACAATAGAAAAAAATTAAATGGAATTATCTTACTGATGGAATAATTTATATATTTTTGTGACACTGATTATTTACTAAAACATTGAAAATTCTCCATCAACAAAACCAAATCCCATCTGTAGAACTGCTTGCGATACTTAATGTATGCATGAAAAAAGAGGCGTGAGCACCGGAGGATTTGGTCTGAGCGCTGGACGTGAGTCTAGTTCCTCAGAGACGTGTGGAGATGTGCGAAACGTGTGTGATAAACAGGATTTCAGAAATCGGCCTGATGGAAGGCGGTTTCTGGAATCGGTGTGAAGCGAAGGCGTCTCCTGACACGTGGCTGCTTGCAGCGATCAAGAACCAGGCCACGGGGCACTACATCCTCAACGGGAAGGGGGAGGAGGTCCGGTCCCGGAGCTTCATCGACCTGGGCGTGGAGTGGCACTACATCATGGAGGACGAGGTGGAGACGCTGCACACGGACGGACCGCTGCACGACCCCGTGGTGGTCCTGGTGAGAAACGTCCAAATCTCACACTCCATCAAGTCAGTGAAACAAAAGAAAAGTGAAATGTGTGAAAAAAATTGATTCTTCATCACGAACAAAGACTCTCTTCACTTATTCAGACAGAAAAAAAAAGACTTTTGTTGTTCTAGTGGATTCACTACTTTCTGCTGTGATCATTTCTAAAGTCAACTTCAGTCATCGATTTTGAAATGAGAGGATGAAGATTCTAGTGAAAATAAGGACTGGCTTGCTTTCAGAAGAATTCAAAGCTGAAACTAGAAGGATGAGGTTTTCCACCCTCCTCCAATGAAAACTGTTTTTGTTGATTTGGAGTGATTTTCTGACAGATGACTAACCGGTTGAAGACTTTATCCAGAACAAAAACCGATAAGATGGCGCGTCACTCGTGTGTTTCCAGAGCTATAAGCTCATTTCAGAGTGAGTTGAAGTGTCTCTGAGGCAGCAGTAATGAGAGCATACAGACAGTGAGGAACCACGCATCCCCGTGTGTGTGTGTGTGTGTGTGTGTGTAAATAGCGGGGGATACTGACCTCAGTGTACACATCTCATTCAGTGTGTTTAATTTGTAATTACCTTCCCGGCGTTTGTTGCGTTCCTTAATGGATCTGTAGGTGAGGAATGTTGCTCTGGAGCATTCTCCCGCCCCGCTGCATGTTTCACACATGTAGTTCATCATCATCATCTTCATCATCATCGGGGTTGTCTGGCACTTGGCCTTTTTATTTGTTTCCCAATCACAGCGCTCTCACAGCCAAGGAAAGGTCAAGGACAGTGGCTTATTGTCCAGAATTCTAATCGCCTTTCCTTGCAAGTCCGGTATTTATGATAGAACATAGAGCAGCACTTATTGACTAAAACAAAGAAAAACCAAAAAAAAAAAGCCAACAATGAGCTCCTGACACAGAGTAAAGGCTGTGAAAAAAGAGGAAATGTTTTTTGAAAACTGCAGAGGATCACTGTGAACTACCCCTCCTCCTCTCCCCTCCGTTAAATCCACACCCTCCATGTCTTCCATGAAAGGACCCCAGGTGTAATGTTAGGTCAGTGATGTTCTTCATAGGTGAAGTTGTGGACGTTTCCTTGATCCATTTCCTGACTGCTGGTTTTCTGGAGCTCCTCCATGACGGCCCTCGGACTCTTTTAGTAAGCAGTAGACATAAATCTAGAGCAGGGATTATCGCTCTGGACATATGATGTCTATCAGGGTAAAAACCAAGAATAAATCATTTTATACCTAGAATAATCTCTAAAGCTTGTTTAATCTCCCCCGGAACTGTTGAACTTCATTGCATTTCCCGTGGCAGACCGTCCACTCCTCCCTGTCCCCACACCCGGTGCACAGAATGGCAACTTATGAAGCTTTTCTGGGGCCACGAATAATGTCCTCATCAGCCGAATACACTGCAGTACTCTGAGGTGTCGATACTCAGCACTTGCTTTTTCCCAATCTTTTGGGGGGGAAGTCCTCCTGTAGGTCTTCCCCTCAGGCATGAAGTCTCAGTGAAGGAGACAGAGGATCCCTCTGCTGGCACCTTATAAGATTTGGAAATAATTCTCTTTCCAAAGCAACCATTTTTCATTTCAGTTTCCAAAATGAACAGAGAGGGAGCTGACACACACTGATTTTGAGGAGATCTAATAAAGCCATACTGTCTTCAGACAGAAGAAGAGTTAGTGGCTCACAGAGAGGAGGATTCACCTCAATACTCCTTAACCTGGCACCAGATTCTAATCATACTTCTAATAGGATTTCTAGTCTTTTTCTTCAACATCTTGACTATTGCATGTACTGGGGGAAAGGAAGATTGACTGAGACAATATTCATCTGGAGTGATAAACGTAGCTTTGCTCGCCTATTATTCCACAAAAAAATGTGCAGAAATGTTGTTTAAGGAGTGAAAATAAATTGACAGGAGGAGGCAGTGGAATGTTCTGAAAGACATACAGAAGTTTGGACCTCATATGTCAGTTAATGAGGTTAAGTCTTGCTGTCAGCGAGGAGGGCATGGAGTTCCATCTATCAGAGAAAGAGGAAGTCATGGAGTCTGCCATGGAGGTTTGGTTCACCCCAACACTGCCGTTTATACATGGTGCCATCCTCATCCCCAGATATTTCAGTTGAAAAGGCTTCCTGGCACTGTTTCTTTCTTCTGAATTAAGTAACATTAATGAAGAATTTTCTTTATTTCTTTATATCCTGATATCCTTCCAGATGTGTTCATTAGATCTAATAACACTAGTATAGAGTTTTACTGTTTTTCTAAAAAAGCATGACGTCGTCAGCAAATACAGACATTCTGTGTTCCTGTTGGCCGACTGACAGACCAGCTATATTTTTATGGGCGCGCACCGCAAATGGATGAATAGAATGGGGGACAAAGGGCACCCCTGCCCACATCCACATTTGATTTTAAACTGTTTAGATATAGCTCCATTTGTTAATTTTTCAGCATAAGGTTTATTATATAAACGTTTATCCCACTGACTGAACTGATCCCCACAGCCAAATCTTTTTAATATCTCTGATAAATAGGGTCATTCTACTCTGTCAGAGGCTTTTTTGGCATCCAATAATAGCAAAGCAGAGTGTGATTCTCCTTTCATGCTAGAATATCCATCACTTGTCTCACATTATGAAATCCCATCCTTCCTGCAATAAACCCGTTCTGCTCAACAGCTAATACCGTCTCCAGACTTCCAGCCAAGATGTGGCAAAGTATCTATAGATCCACAAAGAGGAGGCTTTTTGGTCTTAGGCTGCCGCATTTACTGCAAGGTTAATCAGGTCTGAGCATTAAGGTTAACAGGACTCCTCTTATAGAAGCAGGGTGAGTTTCTTTTTTTAAATGAGTTTGAAAACATGTCAAAAAGAGAGAGCAGCAGTTTAGTTCTTTCTATGTGCAGCTCGTCCGGACCTGAGGCTTCACCTGTGTTCAGGTTATCTGTTGCTATAGATATTTCCTCCTTAGTCACAGCTGCACTAAAATCTGCACTTAGTAGTTCTATGTTTTGACCCAGTCGGCTTTTAAAGGAAAGAAATCAAAAACATCTCACCTGAGACCCAAATTTTTACCCGACAGCGACTGTGTGAAAATGGCCTGAGCACGTCAGTGTGATCCATCGATCCACGGGACCAGGTATTGATCATCTCACCCCGTCCACAGGTTCTCCATTCTCACTGGAAGCGAGCCTCAGACCTGCACTTTTACTGTCTGACGAGTTGTTAACGTTTCTGAACAAGACTCATTTGGTGCGGAAAGCAGACGATGAAGCTTGAGATCTGAAGACTTATTGACTCTTTAACGTGACGTTTTGCTGTGGCTGAGATCACCGTGATACGTTATCATTATCACTTGTCATGCTGACAAATCCAGAATCAAACAGAGAGCCAATTTCAGGCTGTCAGCGGGATTGCTCGTCCCTCAGATCGTCCAAAGAAGGATTTTACTCACAAATTACAGATCGAGAGACACTTAACAGGATCTTTTCTGTTCTGTTTTGATCCAGTTTTATTAAGAAAACACTGTAACTTTCCATTACAGTCTTACAGGAAATCCAGCAGCTCCGGCTGGAAGTGCCAAATGAAAAAAGAAATGAAAATATATTCTATATGTGTCTTCAGGCACTTAGTGTGAAACAAGCTGGTGAAGAAGCCAGAAGTCAAAGAATTCCCATGTGAGCGATAAAAAGAGTGAAAGTCTCATATAATGAGGAGCGAGGTACATTTATTTTTACAGCACCATTCAGACGCAAGACGATTCACAGCTCTACGACAGAATACATGAAAACACAGTCAGGAAGATGATCGAAGACAGCAGCTTTACGTTAGGAGCGCCTCCGTCTTCAGGTAATCAGGTCAATGCCATAACCGGGAGACTTTATTCGATTTCTTTCTGTATTTATTGTGATGGTGAAGCTGCAGGACGACAGCAGGGTGAAGCCAGCGGAGTGAAGAGAGGCCCAGAAGCGGGCGGCTCAGATGCTCAGCAGCTTAACTGGAAGATGGTTCAGGGTCAGCCGAGCCACTTTTAGAGCTGTAAGCTTCATGAGGGAGGAAATTCCTCAGCAAGAACTCAGAGGGTTTGACGTTTCTTCTCATCCCCGTCCCTGACATCGGTGCTCATTCATCCACAAACAGCTTCAACACCAGCTCAGCCGCAAACAGCAGCCTTCACAACAGCTGTAAACTGTTTCACTTAGGATCATTTAGCTTATCGGCCTCCGTTTTGCACCATTTGAGAGCGTTGAAGTGTGAAATTGTGAGATATCCCACATGTTATGTGGCTCTTAAAGCCATAGTCTTGATTTCTGGAGTGACTAAATTGCCTCCGCCTGCAGATCGATGGCACTTTTACTGTTTGTGTGCATTTTGTGGGCGATTGAGAAAACTGCCGTGAGGAACGTCATGAATATTCAAATGGAAGAAAGAAAAATGAATGTTGAATTGAAGTTCAGTGTGCAGCTGGATGGTTTCCCTGATTCCCCCCCCCCCCCCCCCCCCCCCCACACACACACACACACACACACACACACACACACACATACCAGTTTCATGTGTTGGAGAACTTTTCATGATGAATCAGAGTGTTTTATAATTTCAGATCAATTTTCCCCCACAAGACGAGTACGTGGGAAGGTTTCCTCATGTAGAAATGCTCTAAAATCATCATTTGTTGTAAAAGTGGTTCAGAAAAGTGCATCCTAAGGTTATTTACTGTCATTTCACTGCTCTAGTCCACTGGATGCCTCAAAACCAGTGTAAAGATTGATCCACAGCTCATTTAGGTCCAGTTTGGTGTTGACGGAAAGCTTCCATTGTGTGTTTTGGGTCAGATTACATTATATTACATTATTACTGACGACATTGAGAAACTTTTCTGAAGAAAAAAAACCGACGTCAAGGAAATCTGAAACAGCAACACTTCAATAATACAGAGCGAGAGTTTAGAAGTCTGGGGGAGAGAGTTAAAAATTCTATTTATTTTCCCAATGAATGACTGCTTCAGGTGAGTGGTGAAGTTAGTATAATTATTTCTAAAGAAGGAGAAAATAAACGCAGGTCAATGACTCATCCAGCATGGAGAAATGCTTTAGCAGGACATTAACAGGCTGAACCATTTCAGTCGACATTTCTCCCAGAACTGAGAACGTCCCAGTAGTGTCTTCAGTCACCTTTTTTACAACGTCAAAGATAATTTAAAAAGAAAATTGAAAGGCAGTGTTTCTTGACCGGTCCCAATTGTGACTGGTGGAATAATATGTTATTGATAATGTCAATCCAAGGTGCTAACAGCGCTTTATTGGTACAATAAGGGTGAAATTATTCTCCAGTTTGACATCAAGCACTGAAACTGGAATTTCCAAATTGGGAACCTTTCACACTGATATGAATTAAAGATAAATTAATTGAATTAATTGAAGCAGAGCTGTGGCTCTCCTGGTCCTGAGTTTGAGACCCCTGGTCTAGATGATCTGAGAGGTTCGTCAGAGGGGCCCCCTGGTGTCTGGATGATCTTAACCAACGTATAAAGAACTTCTATAAAGAAAGGAAAGGGTAGAAAATTGAAAAGTCACTCTAGCTTTAAAGCTGCAGATATTTTTTTCCGGCCACTGTTGTAACCATCCCAGCTCAGAGAGAGAAACCAGGCAAAAACAGATGGATTACGACTCTGACTGATCGATTCCGCCAACGCTGCAGAAATAATGAGAGCGCATTAGTGAGAGGAAGCTGGAAAACAAACATATTCTACCATCATCTATTCAATAATCCACCTTTAAAAGGTTATTTTAAAAAGCTATTAGGACGACGTCAAGTGACATGAGAGCAAGTTCAGCCTGTGACTGCTGTGAAATGTCGTCTGCCATTATGGAATAATTATACGAACCATGGAGGGTAAAGGACCACGTGTAATTAGATGAGAGATAAACAGAGGACTGAAAGGTCAGAAGTTAATCTCCGGGGTCAAGAAGTCATTCAAAGCCAGTTTCCACAGACACTGGCTGCATTTCTTATTCCAGCCCCATTTCTCTCACTTCTCTCGTTTAATCATTGAAAAGCTTTTTTATTTTTCTTGGAGCTTTGTCAAGTGAGAGCACTCATTAAGCTTTTAGACATGCTTTTTCGTTCTGCTCCTCGTTATTTAACTCCACTGGAAAAAGTAGCTTTTAATTGCATTTACATCAGTTTTTACATTCTGTTTGATTTAAAGGAGCAGAGAAAAGGTTGAAACAAAAGAGAAAAGAGAACCGTTCGCTTCGAGGAAACATGGTTTTTGCGTTTTGTGAGAATAACGTGGTTAAGATATATCAGTACTCAGTATGGGTCCGTAGATCAGGCTCAGTCCTCGTATTCCACCTTTAAAGAAGTGATTTGCGAGCATCCCCGCTTCTGACTTTTCTTTTCCGTTCCGGTGAATCGCCGCGAAGCAGCAACGTCGCTGCTCCTCTTCTCTCACACCCAGATGGTCGCGGTGGCGAGCAGCCAGGCGGCGCCTCAAAAACACGAGCCACACACACACACACACACACACACACCTCGGCCTGCACCTGAGCTTGTTCAAACAGCACATCCACCTGGGGGCGGAGCTCCGTTTGCGGGGTCACGGAGCGCATTAGCAAGTCAGCCGCGGCTCAGAAAGCTGCATCTGCTCGGATCGCTGTGGATTCCCCCTCGCGTGAGATGTTAATTAGTTCAGCAGTGATGACCTGAGCAGGGAGAAATAAAACCCCAGCAGATCTCAGTGTCTTGGCTCCGTCAGGTTCGTTGGTCTTTCTTTTTCAGTCATGTGCAATAGTTTACATTGTTCAGAGAACAACTTTTGGTGATTAATCACATTTCTGTCATATTTGAAGTGATTGAAAAGAAGAAAAATGAATCAAACCTCAGCCGGTTCATGTTTTCTGTATTTTGCAGATATTGATATCGTGATAAATGAACAATACCTTGTTCAGAACATGTTGCAGTACCTGGACACTTTCAGCCTTTCTGATTGGTTGATTGATATGATCTGATTGATTGGAATGCTTTCTTTGAAATTTTACTTGGTGGTTTGGTGGGATTAAGAGTCTCTTGCGGGCCTGCTTTGGCCCACGGGCCTCATGTTTGCCAACCCTGCTTTTGTTCTGATCATACACGAGTCTGTTGACGTAAAAGATATTCTTGGATTGGATTTCTACTTTCTGAAAAAACAGACTTCAGAAATCTTAAATTTGATGAGAAACTGCTGATTGGAAGTTTGTGGAAAATCACCTGATTCTTCAACAGTGTTGTACATCTGTTGAGAGCGACTCACCAGATGAACTGTCCGTGATGCAGATTAGTGGTCTGCTTTGTGACAGCCGGCAGGTCGTCCGCTCTGAAAGGATTTATTTCAATCCATTATACCAAATGTGCCACAGAAATCAGGAACCCCACTGATTTAATAATAGATAAACCTGATGATACGAAGAACATATGGTACTCCTTTCATCTGGCCTCACGGCCATTTGCATCCTCTGTAAGAACCATTCAGACCTCATCACTTCATTTAATGAGTTACTGCAAACGATAATAGGAGGTAAAATATATGATACAGAGCCAAACGCAGACATTATCACAAAAAATGTTCCGTCTTTCTCTAATCTTTGTCTGATAATTCCCAGACCTCCATTCAACCAATTACTGAATGCAGGCCATTGACTTTCTCTTGCTGTTAAAATGAGGCCGAATTCATTTATCTGCTCACATATTTGAATGCAAATCAGCTGCACTTAGGAGGCATGAACAATGGTGCTTTAATATATCACTGTAATGGTTTTGTTTTCTTTTGTCTACTCTTGATTCCCAGATTATACCCAAGGACAATGAGACGCGCTCCACTTTAATGTACAAGTACATCATCCACGAAGACTCGGTGCCCGTCAACAACAACAACGTGATCCAGGAGGACACGTACGAGTGGGCGCTGAAGAGCTGGTCGCCGTGCTCCAAGCCCTGCGCCGGAGGTGACGTGTCCGAGTCGAGATGAGAGAATGTAGAGGAAGCGTCTCTGGAGCTCACCGAGAATCCGCCTCCAGGTTTTAGCTCAGCAGGTCCAGAGAGGCGGTCTGGGGTTTCCCTGCTCCGGCTGAGCGTGAGCAGAGACGTTACTGCAGACGTGGTGCACTGAGCCGCGGCAGAGTGCAGAAAGAGAGCCACTTTCCCGTTTCCAAGGAGCCGGAGCGCAAACATTTTCAAACGGATGTTGTTTCCCCATTTCCACGTAGACAGAATTGGCACTTTTTCCAAATATTGTGTTTTGCATGCTGTTTCCACGAAGACTGAGTTGGTACATTTTCAAGAAGTTGTTTTCCCCCTATTTCCATGGAGATGGAGTAGGTACATTTTCAAAAAGTTGCCTTTTCAGCGACTGTAAGCATCACCGTGATTTAAATAGACACACGTAGGGCATTGAAAGATTTGCATTTCCACTTTACATTTTTTTAAAATCAACTGTTTTTGTAACAGGAGAGTTGAATAATTCACTGTTGAGACTTAAACCCAAACCCATTCATTCAAACATGAGCTGGTGATTCGTGTAACAAACCCAACCCGTTTTTTTCAGCCCAGTTTTTTCCACATCTCTCGGGAGCCACTTTAATTTCTCCTGTTATGAGTTAAATAACTTCAACACATTTCAAGTTTGCTGACTGGAATGATGACCCTTGACTTTTGCCACAGGTTTTCAATACACCAAGTACGGCTGTCGAAAGAAAGGAGACACCAAGATGGTTCATCGGGGCTACTGCGACTCCAACAGGAAGCCCAAACCCATCCGCAGGATGTGCAACCTGCAGGACTGCACCCAGCCCCAGTGAGTACACACACACCAGAAACACACTCGAGATGGTCTATGAACACCCAATCAGATTCATCTGGAGCCAGGAAACAGTTAAACATCTGAAGAACATGGCTATACATGCAGGATATAAGAACGTGTCACAGATTTGATTCCATTTTTAAAAAAGTTTAATTTCCATGGATTTCCCACTTTAATCATTCAAAATATTTTAGCCTTTTTTGCTGTTTACCTGTTTGATTGAATGAACTTTGAGCTTTACTAGCATTTCTTTTTTACATTTTGCTCCTCTTGTCTTCTTTTTACTTTTGGTTTCTTTTGGTTTTCCTTTTTTTTTTTAATTCAGATTTTTTCCTTCTTGTCTGTTCATCAAAACTCTGTCTGACTTTGCTTTTTTAACTTCTCACCTTCTTGATCTGTTTTAATCCTGGAGATTAGACCGGTTTTATAAATCAGTGTGAAGGCAGATGAAATGAAAATAATCACAGATGTGTATTTGCATTAACAAACAAGCTCTTTTCCAAACTGTCAGAGAGGGAACAGAGAGACGTTTATTCAGTTTTATCTGATGAGCGTCAGTTCAGGTGTGTTCCACCTGGGATTCTGTTTGCTTCCAGTATTTTTACACGTTCAGTCAGAACTAACGACTGTTTTTGAGCAACAAGCAATCCAAATGGAAACAGCAACAATAGGCTCCGTTAGAATCCTGGGTTCCTAGAATCTCCTTTCTGAACTTTAATAGCCTTAAACATCCTGGAAATGTGGAGCAGAAACTGAGAAAACTTCAACGGCAAAACTGTCCGAGTCTGAAAGCTTCCTTCAGAGGAGAGTCTGTCCATCAGTGTGCTTCAATCAATAATCCGTCAATTAAAAGATCCAGATCACATGCTCTTCTTTCAGGGTTCATAAAGATGTGGAGAGTTGGTGAAAGCTAGGCGGCTTCATCGCTTCATGGTTGACTAGACCGACTCTTCCAGGGAAACCAGCCGCTGTCTGATTTTCCACCAAACAAAATGTTTCCACAAAATGTACATTTTACGAAATGAAGAAGAATAAAAAATTACATTTTCCATGCTTAAAAACCATCCTTTCATTCATGACGTCTCACAGCTGCAGTTTAGATATACTTTTTAGCAAGCTTCTTTTTTTGGGGGGTGGGGGGGGGATTTTTCCTGAATTATTTTATCCATTTTAACTAATTATAGTTGCTGTGCATTTTTTAGTGGTTGGATCAGTTTTAACTGTGTTACTTATTTATACCTTATTTTACTGTATCTGCTTTGGCTGGATTTTCTGGTGGAATAGTTTTATCTATTTTATCCATGTTTATCTCATTTCCATGGAGACAGAGCTCGAGCGTTTTCAGTGGCTCTGGGCACCGTGGTCGTGTAGATACTGAGTGAAAAAGCAGAGGATGTGAGATTTCAGGAAGTGGTGTGACGATGTAGCCTGTCACGTTCAGATCCAGAAATCTGCAGTTGATGTTTGCTTTATGCCTTCTTTGATTTCAAGAAGAAGTTGGACGTAAGGTAATTGAAGCCAGGTCGGTAAGGTTCACACAGAGAGGCTTTTCAGGCTTCAGACGTCGACACTGACCGGCCTGCAGTCTGATACCTCGTCTCTGCGTGGCTCATTAGAGGAATTAGTTTTTGAAAAAAGATTTCACAGCCGCTGCTCTTTATCGCAGGAAGTCAGCTAAAGAAAGAAAAACCAGTGTGAGGTAGAACAGAGCGTCTGTGACTCATGGCAGCTGCAGGAACTCCGCTAACAAAGCAAAGTGAGGGCAGGAGATGAGAGAACGACGTTCTTTAAATGGAGACGATGACGTCTGAAAACATTTTGGACCGTGACCAAAACGAGCCGTGAAATCGTCAGAGCTCTTCGGACTGTCGGCCGAGCTCACGGCGACCGTTCCATTCTTTGGATCCATTTCCCCCTCAGCGCTGCTCAGAGCCACTGAGAGCGCAGCTTTTGGACAGCAGTTCCACTCAAGGTGGAACATTTTGAAAAACCGTTTTCCTCGTTTTCTGTGTTTGTGCCTTTGACAACATGGTTTTCAGAAGGTTATAAACCTGAAACTTCTCAGAAAGTGATGGATTTTCATTGGAAACGTTGTGCAGATGGGGCCTTTAGTGCAGGGATAGAAGGAAAACAGGACCTTGCACCGTGAGCTGATGTTTCGCCGAGACCGAGTTGTTCAACTTTAAAGAGCAGTTTATTGAAGCGTCCTTTCATGGGGGTTAATGGGCTTCAACAGGCTGACCTTATCCTACAGTTTCAACAAGACAGATGAATAAACCGCAGCAGTGACTTTAGCATAGACTCCCATGAAGCTTCATTAGAGAACTGTGCTTCTCAAACTTCCAAAGGTGCACATACGCTTGAGATGAGCAACCAACGATCATCTTTTCAGTTCCTGCTCGTTCTTAAAGACGTGATACCGAAGCGTCTGCATTTTCACTTGTTCTGTATTAAAATTTGCTCTGTGGACAATTGTAGATAATAGTTCAAGTTGGACATGACCCACATTGGTATTTATTCTGCTTTTATATACATGCAACTGCAGTTTTTGTAAAGTAAACTTCAAAACTGCAGACTGTACTTTCTGTTTTGCTCTGAACAGCGAATGAAAAGGTGCTGGAGCTTATTGAAATGCCGCCCTCTGTGCCTGGGCCTGGAGTTACTCCAGGAAAAGAAATTTTACTTTTGGAGCTTTTTACCTGAAACAATTTAATCACGATTACATTTTGATGCAAATAAAAGACCGTTTCCATCGAAGAGGTTTTCAAGGTTTTGTTTTGTTCAGTTCTGGCTGATCAGTGAAAGAGGTGGTTGTGACGGCTCTCTCTCCGCTAAGGAGCTTTGTCGCTTTTCTAAATGGATTTATTGATTTATGCAGGGGAAATGTCAGCAGTCTGTCCTGGGAAGTTTGGAAAGGAGTCATCCTGCATTGACAGTACTTAGGCTTTGTGTTCAGAGACATTTCGTCGGCGGAGACTAATTCTCTTTCAACGCTTCTGCCCAAAGTGGGTGAATGTTGCGTTCACAGCTATTCACCCCTGCTCCAGACACTTGGATGCTATTCTTTGCTTTGCTGAGGCCATCATATGTATACAACACACCCACGATGCACTATTCAGCTCTCAGCTGGTCTATCCACTCAGTCAACGTTCAGACCGATTCAACAGCGAATCCTTTCACAGAGAGCGCATAAGTTCCATTGTGTGGAAGAGAACAGGAAGAAGTTCCAGGGTCTTCTCTCCTACGCGCAAGTTTTTGACAATACTTCATATAAATGGAGGAAAAGCAACTTTTTGGAAATTGTCCAACTCCATCTCCATAGAAACAGGAATAAATTTGACTTTTTGAAAATGCTCTGTACCCATGGAAACTATGGAAAACGCAACTTTTAGAACACACTTGGACTCCGTCTCCATGGAAACGATCAGTGTGTGGAAAAACTTGTCAATATTCAGGGGGGTCCCTAATTCCAAAGCCAACCTGACACACACAGGTACAAATGACATTTTTTATTTTAAACATACTCCAAGACAGGCATCTGGGGAACTGAGCTGGTGCTTGGTGAGGAGCATTCACTCAGGATAATTAGAATCTTAAGAAGGAAATAAACTAAAAATAAAGCCAGCATTTTAACAAACACAAATGCAACAAAATGATTGCATATTGATTTATAAATTAACCATTTAACATTCCAATGTCAAGTTCAGATCAACCTGCATGCAGGAAAGATTCAGTGTATGTTCCATCATAATGAATTACAATGAACAAAGTAACATTTCCAGTGTTGTATTGCTTTTACTGAGAATGATTGCTGACCAAAGTGATCTTCCTAAATGGAATTTGAAGATCCACTGATGAGCTGCTTCTGGTGAACCGACTGCTGTTTTGTTGGATAATGAATGAACTTAAAGGAGGAGGAGCAGTATTGTGCTGAATTCTCTAGACCAGGCAGATGTTTTTGTATTTGATAACAGGTTTCCAGCTCAATAGTTTCCATTTGTGTATTGTGGTGCAGTGAATTGAACAGTTTGGCTGCTGGTCCAACATTTTAATGGTTTTCTTGTAGAGAGTAGCTAATGGCTTCAAGTCAATCTGCTAGTTTGACCCCATCTTGTCATGCAGTATGATAGATGTGACATGATCACGGCATCCATGCACAGGTTGGCAGCGTGAAAAGTCACTGCACTTCTAATATATTTGAAATTGACAAGGTTAAATTTGACCCTGTTGCTCACTTTCTTGATGTGTGCTTTAACAGAAAGGTTAGAACCGATGAGAATACCCAGATGCTTCAGCTGCGGCACAATGCTAATGTCTTGGCCTGATATTGTTACATTGGAGACAATGTTTCATTCTCTTTTTGTGAAGAACATCCCTGCAGTTTTACTTACGGTGGGTTGAAGGCAAGAGCAGTTCAGGCGATTGGTTATCTTCTTCATGGCCTTGGTGAGTTCGGCGGCATGTTTTGTTTTGGCGTGGTCATATACTATCGTGTCATCTGCGTACAGTAGTGTTTTGATGTCCGGGCAAACCAATGGTGGATCAGTAAGATATAGGCTGAACCAAAATGGGCAAAGTATTGATCCTTGTGGTACACCAGTGCACAAATTGAGAGCTGATGAGAGTTGTTTGTTGACAGAGACATGCTGACTTCTGCCAGTTAGGTATGACTCAGACCCTCTGAGTGCAGACAGGGAGAAGCTGAACGTGGAGAGTTTGGCAATGAGGACTTGATGGTTAACTGTGTCGAAAGCTTTTTTTTTCTAACTGGATTAATACTTCAGAGTGAGCTGTAATGATCAACGGCTCATAACTTTCTTTGTGTTATCGCAGATGAGAAATCTTTCCTGGTGGCAGAAGTTTCATCTGAGAACCCCAAACTTCTTGTATGGGCAGTGTAAACTCCATGTGAGTTCATTTGATGTTGTCTGTGAGTTTTATGATCACAGTGAGACTTCATGAATCTTTAAGTCAAGCTAACACATAAATTAAGCGAAAACGAAGTAGGAAGACTTCTGATCATCAGTCAATTCCTTGATGTATCTAAAGCATTCCTCAACACACTCCCTTCAAAGAGCCTCGGGGCGCGGCCCTCGAGGGATCACAGAGAGGTTACAGTAGCTCCCCTCATAGAAAGAATGAAAAGAACAGAGCCAAAAAGAAGTGGAGCAGACTGTGAAAACAATCCTGGAAAGCACCAACGATGGCCTGGAGGGAAACGAAGTGAAGTCGTTAAATTAGTGAGCTGAGGACCGAATGTGAATACAATGTCTGATGCAGTGAGAGGGAAGGATGGGGAGGATCTGTGTGAAGTGTCCTGCAGGCTCAGTGTTCAAACACAGTTCATTATTTACTCACACTTTCCATCTCAACATCTTAACCCTTTTGAAGAAAGTCAATTCCACACATTGGCCCAATTCCAATTCTATTTTTCATCCCTTCCCCTCGCCTACCCCTTGAAACGGAGTGTAAAGGGGTAGGGCCTGAAATTCCCCCCTAAGAAATGGGACAACCCTTCAAGATCATCATACGTCATCAGTAGTCGCCCGTGACGTAGTAAAATGACGCCGGTATTGTTTACAAAAGAACTTACGATGCCGTCTCCAGCTGCACTAGTCTCCCTCTCCTGGGCAAATGAATTGTTTTTTCTGCTTTTTCTGTGTGCATGCATAAAAATGTTAATAATAATTCATACAAATTAGAAAGAATGCATTTTGTTATGCAGTTGGCATTACCAGCAACAGTTTTAACTTTTTTTGCTACAAAATTAATAAAATAGTATAAACACATAAAAGGATTAAGCTGTGTGTAAGCATCCACCATCAATATTGCACAACAACCAAAATAAACATTTTTTTTCAAACCAGTAGTTCTGTAAAACAAAAAAACAGACTCTTATATATTTAACTAACCATAACAATAATAAAATGTGCAAAAGGGTCCTACACACCATGGTATGGACAAGGATTAATTATTTGCATCTGGCAAAAAGGCTCAAAAAACGCTCAGCTTTGGCTTCATTCTCTTTGTGGCACTTCTGCTCCTTCACACTTTCCTTTTTCAAAAAGTGAATCAGGTTGTTGCTCTTCTTCCTCTTCTTATTCTTCTTCCCTGTACAGAAAGTAAAATGAAATACGAGTGAAAAGTTATGACACAAAAGAGGGGTACAGCCGTTATGTGTGAATAAAAGCACAAGTAATCTGCTGCCAGGCTGGTTATTTTATTATATAATATTTTCACAATTGTCTGGTTGATATGCAGCACTGTTGTGAAGGAATTATTCGTTCACAACTCACACGTTTCAGTCTTCATCAGTCATATGATCCCAGCGGTGCTCGTTGACGTTAACGTTACAGGTGATCCTGCATAATGCTCCAGTAATGTTTACTTTGCTAGCGGAGCACAAATGGCAGATTTTCGGGTGTCTTATACGCTCAAAGCAGAAAGCAGGCTACGGTAATATCAATAAAACGTGTCATGGTCGTGCAGAAATTAAAACAAGTTATTCGTTAACGTTACATGGGCAGATGCACTTAACGCTAACGAGCTGTCGAGTAACATTGCAGCGACCTTAAAATAGCGTTGTTGTTTTTTTTTAACACAAAATACTCACATTTGTAGATTTCTTTGGCTGCCGCGGATGTTTTCTTCACCATTTTGCCGGCATTTCCCAGTGCAATGTGGGAAATTTCACATAGCCCTCATTTTCTATTATGCCCCCGGAAAATCTCCGTTTCGAGGGCCAGATGGCCCTCGCTCTCCGTCCTCCCCCTCGGTCTGAAGGGGTGCGAAGTAGACTCGGGACACCCCTACCACTTCACGTGAACGCGCAAAACGAAGGGTTAGGGCCAAGGGCGAGTTCTAAGGGGAGAATTGGAATTCACCCATTAATTCAGTTCATTAATCCCAGAGGGAAATTCTTCTGTTTTGAAAGATGTTTCATCCCCGATTCACAGACCTTCATCAGGTCATTCAGTTCAATTCACTTCAGTATCCAGAGCTTCAAACACGATACAGTCATTTCAAGAGACTTTTACAGAGAAAAACCAACAATTCTATGCAAGCAAGACCTCTAACAGGAAGAAACCTGCAGAACCAGACTCAGAGCAGGAGACTTCCTGGTGTTCCAGTTTCAGTCAGGAGACAGAAGAAGAGAACAGGACAGGCAGACCATCTTGGGGTGGACGCTTGTCTAATCTTTGGTATCTCAGTATTTCCATCTGATCGGACCAGTTGAAAACCTTTGAGTACTTCCTCCTCCTTTCTCATGTTGGCTGCTGTGTCTCTGTCCAGGTGGATCTCAGACGAATGGGAGCACTGCACAAAGACCTGCGGCAGCCTGGGCTTTCAGATCCGGACCGTCCGCTGCATGCAGTTCCTCCACGACGGCAACAACCGCTCCATCCACAGCAAATACTGCAGCGGCGAGAAGCCCGAGAGCCGGAGGCCCTGCAACAGGGTGGCGTGCCCCGCCCAGTGGAGGACAGGAGCCTGGTCAGAGGTGACTGCACCCTCTGACAGTTCACTCGCACTGCTCTCTGCTCCAGTGTGGACACTTCAGACTCAGACAAGAGCAAATAACTGAGTTTTTACTGTAATGTTCTTGTCATTTAGCTAAATTCGTCTTGATAAGCTGTTCCTCTTAAGTGCCTGATGCAATTGTGGCATCTGAACTTGACAAGATTGTGAGTTATTAGAGATAAAGAAAATTTTTTTAAGAAATAATAGGGTATCGATAAAATTTAAAGAGAACAGCGTCACCTCTCCTCCAGTTCAAACGAGACCTCAAAGCTCATCAAAAACGATTGGAATTGGGTGCAGTCAAGTGTGTTTATTCCAAACATTTAAGTTTTGTGTTGCGTGACTGACTTTCCTCCTGATGTTTTACATTCCTATGAGCAGCAGCGTCTTCATGAGGTCTGACAGCACAAAAACCTCCCCAGATTCAAAGATGTCAGCTGTAATTTGGTTTAATACGGGAGAGTTTTTTTCCACGTTGAAGCATAAAGATCAGATCATCATGAGTCCCACAGCGATTCCCCTCTCGCATGACGACGTTTTCAAGTGAAAATGGAAAATTCTGTCGAGTTCTGGGTCTCTGCATAACCAACAATGGTGTGCAGAGTTGGAACTTTTGAAAACTGCTCTCAGGTTGGAAGTTTCTGAGTCTGTGTGGAAACGGAGTTCTTTGGCTAAATCTAGTTTGGGTTTCTAAAGGCATTCTGTCCTGGGTATGATGAAAGGGGTTTTGTGTCGCTCCCCAGTGTTCTGTGACGTGTGGAGAGGGGATGGAGAGACGTCTGGTCACCTGTCGGATTGGAGACCAGTGTAACGGAGATAAACCTGAGAACGTGAGGACCTGCAGACCCGGACCCTGCCATGGTGAGCATATTAATAATAGAAAAGTTACTCCTGTTGAAAATTGGCGCTAGTTTTTAATGCAGGGGCATCAAAGCAGCTTCGTAAATGGTTCTTCAGTTTGTTGGGGCTGCAGTAGATATTCATGTAAGACTGGTCGGTCCCTCGGTTGCTCACTGACATCGGTGCTCGGGAGGGTAGTACTTGTTCTCCTCCTTAAAAAAGGTGGTATTGGACCATCCCTGCTTTCAGTTGGTCTTCTCTTCAAAATGTACTCGTTACTTAACAAAATTAGTCATAGAATTCAAAACTTTAATGTCTTGTTGGAATTCTGTTGGAACAGAATCTTTTTTGTTTTGTTAATGGCATCCGAGTCTTTAAACTTCAACTTCAACTTCAACGTCGCTTACCTCCGACCTCTGTTGACTTCCATCCAACTGATTTTTTTCAACAGTTTCATTACAAGAAAAAAAACGCACCAACTAGTGGCCTGGCAGTTTCTGCCGTTTCCATGTGAACAGAGATCTTTTCAAAAATGTCGTGTGAACGTGGAATTTCTCTGAAACGAAAGTGCAAAAACGACTCGGTTTCACCAGAAACACTGTGTAAACAGGAACTAAGTCCAATTTCTTGTACTTTTCTTCTCTTGTCGGTGTTTTCGAGACCTCATCTGCCCCTCCACCACAACAAACAACAACTTTCAGCAGATGAAAAGCTGATTGAACTGCCACTCTTTCACTCATGCTATCGATTGTCAGACCTACATAATGGACAGCGACAGCCTCACAGGCTCACTCCTCATCCCTTTAGAATTCTTTTATATTCTGATTTTTAACATTTAGCCTTTTTCCTTCTTTCTGAAAAAGTTGGTCATCATCAGGAGTGCAATTTGTGTTTGCAAGTCCAAAACAGTCAAGGCAAGTAAAAGTTTATTCTTCATCTCTAATGGTGTTTAATCACCACAGGGAGCAACGATGTTCTGGAAACGACATTAACAGAACTCTGAGGATCTTTACAATGTTATAATGTCTCCAGCAGGTGCATTAGTGTGATGTTCTTTGTGCTCATCATTTAAATTTAGTATTTTTGTGCATCCTGCTGCACTGGTATTTTATTTCACATTGGGTTTATGTTGGGAAGCCTTTCAGAGAAAATGCAGGGTTTGTAATTACCATACTGAGACCATCTTCCATCCATTTGCCACCTAATCGATAAGTCATACATTTCCTTTCCGGACACCTCTAAGTAGTGTGAATATTAATAGAAGAGTCTACAAAAAGTTGTATAATTGATGATAGTGAGCCTCAGTTCCGTTCCATCAATCTCTGGACAGAAGCAGCTGCTTTAACAGTCACCAGACCCTTTCTCCTCCGGACACTGTGGGCCTCATCTGCTGAAGGTCTGCGGGTCTCTGGAGTCACCTGGGCACGTATTCCCGACCTGAGCATTGTCTTTGCGTCTGACCTTCACACACACATTCAGCAACAGCAGTTTCATCTGCAGTTTAATGCCAGTTGGATCATGTGAGACACAGGATGAAGCTTAGACTCTTGTGTCCCTGTTTCTCCATGAAAAGACGTTTGAGATGGTTAGCAGATAGGTGATCGTTATTGTTTACACTGTTTGAACATCAGCTTGTTTCACTTCATCTGGGGATTCGCAGGTTCGAGTCCTGTAGCTGACATGTCACCACAGTGAGTCCCTGAGCCAAACCTTTGACCCCCATCAGGAAATTGTTCAGTTTGTGTAAAATAAAGATTCCCCATGGGGATGATAACGTGTGATCAGTTGCTCCGACATCCTCCCAGACTGCAGAAAGGTGCAATCTCTCCATGGGGCGCTGGACTGACCTTGGGGTCTCCTCGGAGTTGAACATGCCTGATAAACCTGTAATTGGAGTTGACCAGAGATCATTTTGTTCTGATGAAGGACTACCTAATTCCATCATGGAGAAAGACGCCCGATCACCCTGCTTCTACCTGCAATCTTGTTCTCTTGGTCATGACCCACAGCTGATGAGCGTAGGGGTGAGGGTGAGGATGCAGACCGGCCATTAAACAGAGAGCTTTGCTTTCCAGCGCAGCCCCCTCTCCTCTACAATTGTCCCATGTAAGTGACTGCATTACTGCAGCCGCCTGCCTGAATCTGATCTCATGAACTCTTAAAACAGAAGATAACAAAACCCTGTGCAGACTTCAAAGCTGTGTTCAAGTAAGAAAGAAAAAAGCCTTGGCTGTCAGTGGTGCGGATCGTAATGAACATCAGTGTGCTGAATGATGCTGCTGCTGAAAGCACAGGAACATTTGTCAGCTGCCACATCCATGCTGTGCTTTTGATCTCATTCACGTCCAAAAACTCATGCAACAGTTCAGTTCACTTAATTTACATAGAACCAATTAGATGCTGGTGGATAGAAAGGGGAAAGGATGAGATTAAGAGCAAAAACACGTCCACATCACTGGGAAATTCTATTTATTCCCTACAGACATCATGTGGATAGGAAGCACAAATCAAAAACTTCCACCAAGAAGGTACAGAGAGGAGAGATCAGAGACTGCAACAGACACATGACATTAGTGATTGTAGTTAATAATGCATCTCAGTGGTCTAAGGCCCCGTTTAAATCACACCTCAGGTGAAAATACTTCCTTTCTGAAAAGTTTCACATTTGCAAAAACGTCACACAGATTGTTTCACAAATATGGAAGAAACACTGAAAATGATGTAGTTTTCATGTGGGCGCTGTTGGTCATTTGACACCACACACATCCTGTAGAGAACACGGAGAACAACACACTCTAGGTTTGCAATGGAGACCACGAAGAACAATACATTTATTCATGTGCAGGATGACTGTTTACTGTGGAGAACACGGGCAGCAGCTGCGTTTCCGCCGCTTCCAGGAAGTGTCGTTTTCAGTCATTTACACAAAGAGGGAACCAGAGCCTTTTTTGAAAGTTCCACCTTGAGGCACATTTTCAAAAAGCTGCATTTCCATTTGCTCCAAGCACAGTTGTCATGTAAACAGACAGACAAAAAGTTTGCATTTGCATATGAGCTGTGAACCTACTGAAGCTCTACTTCAGGAAATGGTCCATCAAGCTTTGGAATCTCTGAGGATTTTTTGGAATCCTTGAAACCAGATTTTGAAAATATAGGTTTTGTTAGCATCCTGGTTCTTGCTTTGAAAAAAGAACTCTCTGTGGTTGTCTCTTTTTTCAGATGAGCCATGTCACGGAGACAAATCCATCTTCTGCCAAATGGAGGTCCTGGCGAGATACTGCTCCATCCCGGGCTACAACAAGCTCTGCTGCGACTCGTGCAGCAAACGCAGCGGCGCTCTGTCCATGTTGGCCGAGGCCGCCGACATGGAGGAGCACGTCCGATTCGGGTCGGCCTCCCAGCTTCTGGAGACGCTGACGGCCTCAGTGGGAGCTAATATCACTCGCACCATCAAGCAGGGAGCGGGCAGAGCGTCCGCCGCCGCTCCCAAACACGCCACCACCCCGGTTCCCCCGAAGAAGGCCCAATCCAAGACCACAGCGGCACCGCGAAGGGTCCCGCGACACGCGGACCTCACCGCCGCGGCGCACTCGGCCCTGGCAGGTCCCAGTGAGACTGAGAGATCAAGCGTCGCAGTGGAGAGTCGAGGACCGACGCTGTATTCCAAAGTGGAGAGATGAAAGCGGCGCCTCTCGGACTTCTAATGTACAGTCGATAATTCAACTTCATCCTGAGTCTTCTCACACCAGAAACACCCCAGAGGAAAACAGAGTTAGAGGAAAAGTGCTGGCTCACTTTGGTTTTTTAAACACCCCCACCCCCCCTTACTGATTGTATGGACTCTGCATGTCACTTTACAACAATGTCCCGGATCTTTTATCCTGAAACCACCAGGCTTCACTGAAATGTACAGATCATCTTGTCTTTAAAGTAACGTGGCACATGATCTGACGGGAAGCTTCACCCACATGACATGAAATAAACTAAGCAGAATTTCAGGGGCACAAAACAGCCAAAGCAAAGTTCAGTGTTTACGGGATGCCTCCGCTCACTGCAGTTATTTGATGCTCCCCACCCCCGGAAAAAGCAAAAAAGTAAATAAATAAAAAATGTCACAACAGAGGTGACAGGAAGGTGCCTGCAGCCTCCCCCGGGCTTTGTCTGACCGCACCTCTCCTCCCTGTGGTATTGTCATTTAATGAATTTGACTCCTTTTGTTGGTGCAGCTCTGCAATAGGACAGATGGCAGAAAAGGGAAAATGTGACCAGGTGCACTCATTACTTGTGAAATTTATGCAGAATCACACAGAGAGGATTCAGAGAAAGAAGGAACTAAATGTTGCAGAAAATTGTCAACATTTAAAATAGTAATTGGAGTTGATCTTTAAATTTGCCAAGCTCTCACTGTGTAACTGAACCTCAGTTTAAAGGTGCTTTACTTCCACTGCAGACTCTTGATCAATGGATGAGATCACATCTTCAACGGGCCTGTATCATGCTTTCTTAGCTAGTCCAAGCCCTAGTATAGCCATTAACACGGTAATAGTTTATTTTTGGCGCTAAGGAAAAGTCACTTTGTGTGAAATAAAAGATTTTCTGGGGCAAATTCTGAAACCCGGAAGAGAAGACCAAGACCAGCTCATCCCTGGGCGAAAACAAGACCAAGACGTTAGGGCACCAAAACATAGTCAAGACCAAGACCAGCATATCCCAAGACCAAAACTTTAAAGGGACCACGACAGGGTCAAGACCAAGACAAAACCATGTCTTTACGACTGTATCAAGATCAAGACTTTAAGAGACCAAAACACAGTCAAAACTAAGATCAGAGCATCCCTGGGCCGAGACAAGACCAAGACTTTAAGGGACCAAGACAGGGTCAAGACCAAGAACATTGTAACCCAAGACAAAATCAAGTCTTTCGGGCTACGACTGTATCAAGATCAAGACCAAAACATAGTCAATACCAAGACCAGAGCATTCCAAGAGCAAAACTTAATGGGACTGAGACTTAGACACAGCAAAGATCTTGAAAATGTGTCATTGAGACCAAGATTGTTTCAAAAGGTTACAGCACAGCAATCTGTGGTCTCCTGGAAGCTTACAGTGGCCTTGTGTACCACAGTTCACCTTGGGATCAGTGTTGAGACTAGAAATGAATAACAAATGATGGAGGTTGAAGACCAAATGTTGCCTCCTTCAGATGGAGGTATAAAGGAACTGAAGTTTGCTTCCGTGCAAATCCAGAGCTCTTCCTGTCGCTGCTGATTTTACCGGTGAAAAGACCGACCTCTGTCCGCTTCTGCTTTTTCTCTCTTCTCTTGTAGTGTGAAGATTAAACTCACTCCCACCACCATGTTGTACAAAACCGTATTGCAAGAAGGTCTTGTTGATTAGCTTGGTAGCATTAGCAGGTATCCTCATCAAGCAGAATACAGACCGATCCCTCAGCTGCCTTGATCATTTTTAGAACTGACAAAGATCCTATTTTTGAGTGGAGCTGCCTTCATCATCCAGAGCTGCTTGGTTCTGGTCGGCTCTTCCCTCTGTTGTCAGACTAGACGATATAGTGACCTGCAACACCAAGGCTGCAAACTTAACATTTCACATATTGTGCTTTCAAACTCACTTGGAGCAGTAGTTTTCTGGTATTTTTCAAGTCAGAAGGTTAACAAATAATGGTAAAAACAACGTGTGACAAAGCTAAAAACTCCCTTTACTTGAATGTTGCCTTATTTCTTGCCAATCTATGGATTAAGCTCTACATTTACAGATAGTTTTGTATTTTTTACATTTTCAATTATTACACAAACTCAAAACAGTATTGTAGTATAAATGAAACTTGACCAGAGATGTAACCATTAGGAAAATGGTTTTAGTTGAATAGATTTTTTTTTTTAATGTTCACAAATTGCTGTTTAATGGCACACTGCAGTTCATTTATGAAGATGGGTATTTATAAAGCTTCCTGTAAATACTGTACATGAAAATATCAGTATTATTGTGAGGACCAGAGGAGACCTTCCAGCACCCTTTTTAACCGATGAACACAGCAGAGCTTGATCAAGATGTTTACATTGATTTAAATTTAAAAAAAAGGTTGCAGCGTTATGGAGGACATAGCTCGCTCAGTAACTAATATTTTTGCTGGTATTTCGTGAGAAACTCCACCGACCTGCATCAAAATTCAGTATTATGTAACATCCTGTTACCATCATGTTAGGCCTTCAAATATTCCTCCCCCAGTCGATGCTCTGCAATAAGCCATCCCTGCCGTCAGACATTGAAACCACCTGTTATTGCAGCTAAACAGATTCACTCGGCGACCAGCTTATGTCTGAAGTACCTGTTCTCCCATTAGTGGATGTGAATGCACCAGATGGACAATTCAAGTTAGGAGTTACAGTTGGATTAAATCAACCAACTTGCTGCGTTGTCCTGACATCGGCTCAGTTTGTTTTAGTTTAGACCTGTTGAAGTTGTTCGCTCCTCTAAGGGAAACATCTTTGTCAAGTTGTCCAAGAACTTCCATTTTTCTTTGTGAAACTATAAAGTAACAAAGATTTTTTTCCCTCAGCTTCATTGTATTCAATCAACTGACGGCACATGTTGCTAAATTATATAAATGTCCATTAGAAATACTAAAATTCGACTGAGATGTTTTGGGTGAACTAGTTTAAATCGGCCTGCTGTTTTCCCGTGTAAAAATGTCAATCACGCTCCAGCTAAACTTGGCAACGTCACCTGTGGAGCAGAAATGTAGGAAACCTGCTCATCATGCACCTGACCTGTGAACGCTCATCAGCACCGTGCTGCCTGACTGAAGTCTGTTTGTTCCCAATTAAAAAAGGACTAAAATAATGTGGTTCAGCATGAGCCTTGGTGCCAAACCTGTCTGTGCCACGGGCAACATGAGCATGAGCTGCTAATCCATCATTTTCACAGTCATGAGGATTATATCACTCTTTTATCTCAGGAGTTTTCACCTAAATCAGAAGTGAAAAAGTGTAACTCAGTCGTGCAGTTTTTCCTTCCTTCCCCAAAGCTCTGCTCTGGAGTCACATTAGGTTTGGGCACATTAAGCAGACTCATTTCATTCTGTCTTAAAACAAAATTAAGCTCATTATAACATCGCATATTCAACTGAAACGAGGTTCTGTCGTGTTTTTATGCAGACATGAGCAAACCTTCATCGTTTGGATCACAGTAGGAACCCTCCCAATGATTTTTATTTCTCTGAAAAGCATTTTTTTTTACCCCCAAAGTGTCTTGAAAATTGCTTTGTTTTGTTTGTTTTAAAGGGTGGACGAAGGTTCAGCAGAACAGGAGCTATTTATTATAAAGAAAAAGAAAAAAATATATATATTAAAGGGCTTCTTCACAACCACAGTGCATCTGACTGCAATAGCAAAAGCACAGTTTTGTGTTTCAGCAAAAAATCTCTTGACTTGCAACTATTCACACTCACTCCTGTGTGCCAGTGTATAATAGATGTATATAGCATCACGTACGTAAGTATTTATTTAAAGTTAGAGGGTTCTGCTTTGTTTTTACAGGATGTGCACCATTAGCAACAGAAGAACAGAACAAGAACTAGAGAAGAACAACCAGTTTCAGATTCAAGATTCTAACAAGTTCAGTAGGTTATAACAGTTTTTACACTGTGAGGTGTTTGCTAACCAGAAAGCTGTCTTTTTACAGCCGTTTCGTAGATGAACCATAGTAAGAGAACCAAACACACCAGTAAGCGTAGCACCAGTAAAACTTGTTTGGGTTTTTTTTTTATGAATTCTTTTTGCAGATGTCAGTATTTTCTTCTCCCCAGTTCTGTCCAAGCCCTTTACTTTTCGCCTCTAAGACACTGCTGCTAACGCCATAGCGAGCTCGTAATGCCGAGTAGGATAGCCGTAGATGCTACGTTGACAATCCCTGAGCCTCAGACAGATGTTACCGCGGAGGGTTCTCCTCGTACTGTGCCAACACCGCTGTGCTATTGAAGGATTCTGATTGTCAGTCACTCTCCGCTCTGTTTGCCTTTCTATGTATTTGTGTAGGTCAAAGTGTACACTACTGATGCTGTTTGTTGTAAATGGGGAGCACATAGCAATAAAGAGATATGATGAACTGGTGAATTTCTGTCTTTGTTTTGTGTAAAATGATGAAATCCTGCTGTGTGAACGCGACATTTAAAGCCCAAGATCATGTTCTGTTGATCTCTGGATTCTCACTTCAATGGATGAGCGCAGTAGTCAAGATTTCTGACACGTTTTATTGAAGGTCAGTCATAAGAAGTCAGAGATATTCTCATTTTGCTGGTCTGGTAGGGACAAGCCAACATCCTGGTTTTGAGAATTGCAATTTTACGAGGCGGTAAAACCCCAGAAGAACAATGAAAATGTTTTTATCAGCTGCAGGCCAGACAAGACAACAAAAAACAAATAATGGCAGCAACACACACTCCAACTCTATGAGGGGCTGTACAGGACTTAATTCACTCTGGCCCTCTCGCACACATATATTCACCTCTCTCACACACACACATTGTCTTTTTACACACATACATTATTATTATACACACATACAGACGTGGACAAAATTGTTGGTATCCGTTTAATGAAAGAAAAATTCACAGTGGTCAGAGAAACAACGGAATCTGACGAAAGTAATAATAAAAAAGAAGTTCTATGAAATTTAACTAATGAAAGTCAGAAATTGTTCTTCAACCATGCTTCAACAGAATTATTAAAAAAAAAAAAAAAAAAAACTCAAGAAACAAGCCTGGACAAAAGTGATGGTACCCCTAGAAAAAATTGAAAATGATGTGACCAAAGAGACATGTCAGTCCAAAGTGTGTCCACTAATTAGCATCACAGGTGTCTGCAATCTTGTAATCAGTCAGTGGCTCATATATAGAGCGACAGGTAGTCACATGAAGTGGACCACACTTAACATGGACCAGAAGAAGCAAAGGAAAGAGTTGTCTCAGGAGATTAGAGAGAAAATTATAGACAAGCATGTTAAAGGTGACGGCTATAAGACCATCTCCAGGCAGTTTGATTTTCCTGTGACAGCAGTTTTTTTTTTTCTTTTTTTTAATAATTCTGTTGAAGCATTGTTGAAAAGGTTCTGGTGCTGAACCATGGGAGTCAGTAAATTTCATTGTTGAAGCTTATAAATAGCTTAAAAAGAAGACCAATGTTCTACTGTTGATAGAACATGAAAAAGAGCTTCTTTTTTTCCCTTTTACTGTAGATACTGTATATAAAGATTAAAGAAATGAGTGGCAGATCGTCCATGAGACACTCCTCATCCAGGGTTTATGGTGATTTCTCAGTTTGTTCTGGCAGGGCTATAAAATAACCATATCTGGACAAACGTCTTAATCTTTTGCCTACGCTCTGAGCAGCGGCTGGGATCGGCTCCAGCCCCGCACAACCTTGAACTAGATGAATCAAAGGCTACGTTCACACTGCAGGGCTTAATGCTCAATTCGGATTTTTTTGTGAAATCCGATTTTTTTGCGAGTTCGTTCACATTTTCATTAAAATGCGACTTGTATGTGATCTCCCGTCTGAACGGAATACCACCCAAAAGTGTCCCGCATGCGCAGAAGAGGACAGAACGACGTCACGCAGCAGCGCTTCAGTGTTTGCTGAACTCACAAACAACATACAGAATCTACAGCTTTTCAAGCGTCGATGATTCATTTAAGAACTGATCAAACACGTATTCTTACAATTGAATAGTGAGCAATCATTTCAGTGCTGCGCTTCTAATCAGCCGCGCCGAGCTCCTTCTGTGTGTGTGTGTGGGAGAGAGAGAGAGAGACAGGGAGCGAGAGAGAGGGAGAGAGAGAGAGGGAGAGCGCGCGTGTGGATATTATTATTTTTCCTCCCCGTTGTCCTGGCGCTGCAGAATTTAGCGAATGAGAAGGAAGAGAGCCAAGTTTTTGGCCGTGGCGTTTTGTGGGGCAGTGGCAGCAACAGAGAAACGCAGTCAGGAGTGGGGGGACAGTGATGAGAGGCTTTAATGATACGGAGTTCAATAATATTTTTCGGATGACAAGAACTCCCTTAATGTGCGTCTGCGAGCGCCTTTTTTTAACACTCACGGTAAGACACACGTCTTCAGTGCCCCATATTGTGACGTGCAGGTCGGATAAATGCGACCTGGCCGTTCAGACTGAAGTCGCATAGCAAAAGATCAGATGCGTATCGGATTTAGGACCACATATCCAAGTGGCCCGGGTCGCATTTGAAAAAATCGGATCTGCGTCGTTCAGACTGTCAGGAAAAGATCAGATACAGGTCGCATAGGGGCAAAAAAATCGGATTTGGGTCACTTCAGCCTGCAGTGTGAACGTAGCCAAAATGATGAAATGTAGGATGCATGTGGCCAAATTATGCTAATGCTACAGCTAAGATGAATGCAGTGCAGTAATGCCACACAGACATCCAGCATGTCCTTCAATCTGTCACCTCCACCTGCCTGACAGTCAAGACCGAGGCGAGCTGAAGCAGGGACAGAGCTGAAACACGACGCTGGACTTTCAGCACCAGGGCTGGGAAGCCCTTAGCCTGGAACCATGACACCAACAAACCCGCTGGACTTATTTTAATTCACATGTAAATGTCGACAATTAGAAGCCAGATTAATTGTTCTCCTCTCCATCCAGCACGATGTGGGCTGTCCCGCTAAATCTCTTTCTAGTTGTGAAATTTCTCTAAGCGACTTTCTGAACGTTTGTTTTTGCATCAGCAGTGCATCACTTCCCACAGACTGTCCTCAGTGTGAATGCACGCCACTTCCCTCCAGTGCAAGCGGACGTTGTGAGGCTGAATGGTTCCATCAGGCTGAACCTTACTGTCTGGTCATGCATGTCAGGAGTAATTAGCAGAGAATCCGTCTGGGACAAAGAGGCATGGTGAGGCAGAGAGGTGACAGTGCGGCTCGGGGAATGGAGCCACAGAGAGGTAATTGGCGCTGTTCTTTTTCTGTTGACTAATTATCCTCTCTGCCTCCTTTGCAGCGGAAGCCTGAAACACTGGAACAAACAGAGTGGGTGAACCACTGGCCCTGGGCGGCCATTGCTCGGAGGGAGAATCGTCAGTTAATGAAGCTGCTCTTGACATGTATGAATTGTTTTCCGTCCCTGAGAATAAAGGACATGGTTTGTAACGTGAACCGTCTGCCTTTGAGCCTCCAGTGGGGCTGGCCTGATGAGAAGCAGTGTGAAATTCTGTTGCGTAATCACCATTTATTTGTGTACTTCAAAACAGAGAGAGAAAAAAAGGAGAGAAGCTCCAATGATTTATTCCCGACTTTAAACGTGTCTCTTCCATAGAATTGGAAAAAAACTCAGCATGCTGCTGTCATGCCACTCAGTGAAAATGTTCCTTCCTTTCAGATAAGTTTCACAGTAACATTCTGAAAACAACAAAAATGCTGAAAATTATGTAATTAGCGTGCCAGACCACTAGTTAACAATATGGCTTTTTTTTAAATTATTTATTATTATTATTATTATTAAGGATGACAAAACTAAAACAGACTGTAAATTAAGTTCTGCCAAAATATCAGGAGGAAGAGAAAGATAGTTTTTAGCACACCAGAAACTTCAGCAGCAGCAGAGACGTTTGGAGCAGCAGAGTAAAAACCATGTCCGTCAGTAGTTCAACTGCTCAACATGAACGCTGAGCTGTGCTGCATGCTACATGCTACATGCTACATGCTACATGCTACATGCTGAAGAGCTTCAGGCGCACACTCCAGTGATGCTACGTGCTAAACATGATTAAAGTCTGACTGATTAACAGCGAGCTTCATGTTTTTAGAGGTTGTAAATCACAGTGTTTCAATAGCTTTCGATATTTTACACAATCTGGAATTTCATGCAATAACCTACTTTTTTTCCATTTGGCTTGTTTTAAGACATCAATTTGACCGTCTGACCTTTCCTTTAAGCGTCTGTCCGTGCCTGACTGCGATGTGAGGGGGCATATGGTGGCTCTTTTCACTGGAGTGAGCCTTCATCTGATTTCCAGGCCTCACTGAACGGATTGGCAGGATTCGTCAGAATCGCTCACAGAGAATTGGTGGCTCTCCCTCAAGGCAACACATTTGGAATTTTGTTTTTTTACAGAGCTGAAAAGTGGCGGTAAACAGGAGTGCACTGCCTTCTGTGAGTAGGTGGATGCTTCTAGGTTTGATGTTGTTTTGACTCCACTTCAGCTCAAACAGTAAAAGGCAGAGTGCCGACTTCAGATTCACCATTACTCTTCATTCAGAGGCTCTTTTGTTCTCACGATATATGGATGTAATCACTCTAATTCTTCAACCTCAATGCTGTTTCTCATGTTTTGACCCAAAGTCTGATTCTCATCAACCTTTTTTTAGGCAAGTGACCATCTTTTATTAGCTTCTGCATTTCTTTGTTTCCAAAGTCACAACTGCAAATGCATTAAAACTGTGGAAAACATAGTTCTGCTGAACTGTGAAGTAGATGCAGCTGTCCCGTTCTGCTCTGCTTTTGGTAAAGAATGACCTCCTCGCAGTCAGCGGACATGATTTATGCATTTAGCCCCGTTCACGTCTCAAATCGAAAGGTCCATACAGGCCTGGCACCCCTTCACTTTTCACACAACCTGTACAATATCTCCATAAATACATGTAAATGGAGCAAATTTAGTATTTAGTGTAAAGTATTTCTTTGACACAGTCAGCCTGGAGGTCACAAAGCTCCTCTTCACAGGCCAGGGATTCTACGAACGTGAGAGTGGAGGTGTGTACATCACCTCTTGGCTCATTCATCTCGTTGTAAAGACCGAACGTGTCCTCCAGGTTTTGATCCAAAGCGTATCGGTCAGCTGTTCATACAGCGTTCGATTGTGAGCCTTTTAGTTTTTTCCGGCAGTTCCATAAAATGCAGGAGCGCTTGTCCTCGTGATGACCACCACACCTGCATGTAGCAGCAGGTCTGAGGCGCTTCATCTCCATGTAGCAGGGCACTCTCCTGTTGGATGGGCCAGCCTTGATGAACTCCAGCAGCTGTCAGAGTGTTGTTGAGGTTTTCTGATTGGTTTTGGCGTCCGGGTGCTTGGCGATGCAGCATGCAGGGGAATGTGATGCACCCGCAGCTTTTTCCTTCAGTCTGCTGTTCAATCCCTTGTTTTTTCCCTTCATCGCTGAAACATTATGTTCACTGGGCAGATTGATGGATGAAAAATAACAATCCGCTGCTATGGAAATGTCCTGACCTGTTTTTGTTGCTGTTGCTAGATTTGTAGAAATAAGAATATCTTGCTTCATGTCGTCACAGTCAATATATTTCACATAAACGATGAGCGCGGACTCGTGCTCACTGCGGTCGTTTCATCCAGCTGAAAGGCGACGTGTGTATTCCTCAGCTTCTCATACAGCTGCAGAGTTTGGCAGTCCATAGCCACTTCATCAGTTCTGTCTTTAACGGTGTTGTCTGAGACAGTTCTCATTTTATCCACATAGTCTCTCCAGGCGAGTTTAATGAGCTGCTCTCCAATATGGTGCAGCTTTTTAGATTTGGCAATCAAGAGCAAACACTCCATGATGCCTCCCTTGCTCTGTGTAAGTCACTGCCTGCTCTTTTAAATGCTTCTCTGATGTCTGTGGATCTTTTTGATTGTGCCAGTGGCTCCTTCCTCTCAAAAAAACTCCAGACTTTCACCCACAGTCCTCCAGTGTTTTGTCTCCCGCTGTCGTTTCATTTTGCTTGGCTTCATTCTGTCAGTAGCTAGCTTCTCTCTATAAATCACACTTCTGGCCGAAAACCAAAGGTACCTCTCCAGGCGTTGCCTTATTTTCACTGATACTGATGAGTCTTTTGGCATTTTTCCGTTTTGCAGACATGTTTTCATTCATCAGGTGAGCGGCTGATGGCTGTCAGAGCTGGTCAACCAGCCGTCAGCTGACCTGCGGCCTGACTGTTCAAATGGTTTGGCAACCTCACACCCTCAAGGCAGATAAAGCCCTGCCCTGTGGTGACCTCTGGACCCCTTTTCATGTCTTCTGATCAGCAGTAGGGGCTTCCTTGGCCTTTGCCAGGTTCAGGGTTCCAAGACTGTAGAAACAATGACCTGTCAGCCTGTTTTTATTCTCCACTGAGACTAAACACAAGTTTCTGTTTTTAACAGGAAATGCTATCGAGATGTTTCTGCATTCTCACAACTTGGTGTGACAAATCTTCAATGCTCAAAAGTCCAGCTACTGTTATAACTTCCCGTTGGCTTCCTCGTATAACAAGAATACGGACTCAGGTGGCCGTTTAGCTCTTTTATTAATTAACACAGCAACATGCACGGACCGCTGGATGTAAAACTCCTAAACACGAACTATGCTACCCATAATGCCTTGGGTGCGTCTTCAGTACGGCAGCCTTAGTGGCACAAAATACACAACAGCTACCATTTTGGGAGAGGCCTTTCAATCAGCCAGAGAGACGCATCGTACACTTACTACCACTGCGACAGCACTCCAGACTGAAATCACGCCTCAGGAAGAGACTCCATCCATCAGCCTCTCCAGCTGATGGAAACAGCCTCTGATCTCTCACCGCTCCATATTGAGCTGCACGTTGAAAGTGAAGGAGCTGGATTTCTTCTGGCGTATCGAGGTTTCACACAGCGGAGGATGGCAGCGTGTTTTAAATCCCCCGGGATTGTGCCAATTGAGCTTTCTATACGGTTTGAGTGACAGTGTGTGAATTCCTAATAAAAGACGACATTATGAGAGTAAAGCTCAAGTAAGTTCTGTTCATGAAAGGTCTGTTTTCTTTCGATATATATTGATCTAAAACAATATCTTTTCTGTCCATTCTATATTTAAAAAAAAAAGGCAGAACTGGATCATTAATGGAGCAGGATGCAGAGATCTCACAAATTTGTTATTTTTAGAGTGAATAATATACAGACAGCACAAATAACATTCAAAGCAAAAAAAAACCCACCTGCTACCAGGAAATATTCAAAAGTCATTCATTGGGAAAGAAGAAGTTTATAGTTAAGAGGACTATATATTTATAGGACCAGTTATATATACAGTCAACCTGGATGAAGTTTTGTATTTCTGTTTGTGGCGTGAAACCCTGGAACAGCTGGAATGTCGACTTAAAGGGATGTTGAAACAGGAAACAGGTCAAAAAGAGGCACAGAGAGATGGATTTCAAATGGTTTGAGGATATCACTGAGTTATGTCCTTACATTACAATGATTATACTTTATTAGATGAATTATACATGTTGACATTATCTTTTTAATGGTAATATAATAGTCCTAACATGGTTAAATTAATTGATTAATAAACAAATTGAAGACATGCTGGGATTTATTAAGTTATACTCCTTCCCACTGCTTTTCAAACATGCAAGCAGATTATATCGTTGATTCCCTGTTGAAAAGAAAAACTAAATGAAATTCAGAAGTAAAATCCACGTAAGACACTGATAATCTGTCCATCGTGTGTTTGAACTGACCGTAAGCAAGCAGCCTGGAATTGAGGATTTATGTTAATTGTCTAAGGAACATTGTTTAAAGTTCATTAGTTTGGTAAACTTTTTTTGTGTGAAGTGTTTGAATGTTTGAATGAAGAATCACAAATGTAGATTGTGTCTTGTGTTGGTAAAATTTCTCAGGCTGGATCAGTTGGTTGCTGCTCCTGCACCTTTTTTCAGCACCACTCACCTTCCCAGTCATTTGTCTGAATTTGTAAGTTGTTTTGCTGCTTCCACCTTTCGGGGAATGAATCACTTTCATTTTGGATTGCAACACGGTACCATGTTCTTCTTAAAAATAATAATAAAAATTAAAAAAAAAACAGAGCAGACAGCTGGGAGCAGGGCAGCGGTACATATAGACGGTGGCTATTGAGACGTCTGTCCTGGACAGTGACTGGGGATCGTGTTAGCTGAGAACAGGAGACAGCCGGAGACAGCATCCTGGATTATGGATGTGATCTTACACTCCCAGCAGAAACCCGCCTCGCTGCAGAGGAGCAGCCTGAAGATTTGAAATAACCCTGCCTTTTCCCAGCTGACAACCATGTTTACCTTCCATCTTCTCCCAAGAGGCTCAGACAGTGGAGGGACGAGAACGTTGGGGTTGTAGAGGTGGACGCACCCCGGAGCTGTCCGCCTCCTCGTCGCCTTCGCCATAACTCCGGAGGACGTTGACGGAGAAGAGCTCAGGGTGTGGGCTGATAATGTGGATAAACTTATTTTCTATCTTAAAGAACATATTTATTGACTTTTTTACATTTTTCAGACTATCTGTTTTTCATTATTTTCTTTTCATTTAATCAATTCAGCCATTTTATATACAAGCTTTCAGGTTTCAGGTTCACACTCCCGTGATGCTACATGCAACAACACATCATCAATGGGGTAAAACTGATTTGCACTGAAGCAGTGCAAATTAGGCAGCTGGAGGCTGGATGAGCGATGCAGCTCACCTGATGGAGGTGGCCACTCCGCCTCTGAGCAAAGCTGTTATCATTTTTGGACCCGTTTACAACGCAACGTTTCAAGTGAAAACGCATTGTTCTTGCATGTCCGTTTCAGAAAATCTCTGCTTTTATCAGTTCAAATGAACATTAGCATGAATGAATGAATTTATTTGTTTCAAACATGCAAACCATAATTCAAAATTGAAAAGTCATCTAAATAGCGACTTTGTAAAGCAGACATCAATCAAAACAGACATCAATCCAAACAAAATATACCAAACATAGAGAACATAGATGCCATCCTACATGTCTGAAAAGGAGTGGGAAGAAGCAGAGCTTATTTAATCCCACCCCCTCTCCCAATTGAAACTTATCATTATCAGTTTCCTGTGTCAGATCAGTAACATATCATAAATTCAAAAGACAAAGAAAACATCTTCAAATTAGTTGATTTCATTAAGATCGTAATTCTTTAGTATCGATTATTTATTTTTTTTAAATATCCTCATGCTTGAACATTTTTTCAGATCTGGACTTAGGTTGTTCCAAAGTTTTACACCTGAAACGGAGACACAAAAGCTTTTCATTGTTGATCTGTGTTTGGGAATAAGAAATTTGCAACCAATGTCTCTGAGATGATAAACATTATATGGATGATGAAAGTGCTTTTGAATGTTTACTGGCAAGGAGCATCAAAGCAACAAACCAATGGAATCAGGAAAACAATGGAATTTGTTATTTTTAGTAGGGATGCACTGACATGGGTCAGGGACCAGTACCAGTACCAGTACCAGGGCTGACCTCATGCAGATAGCAGTGCTTATTGAACGCCATAAAGCCTCATCCAGGCTGTGTTTTTGAACCACCTCCAACAGCCTTTTCGGTTCCAGTATATGACTGTGGCTTCGTACCGTCTATCCAATGCCATTACTTAACTACACAAAGGTGCAGCAGCTCTCTGTGATGCTGATTAGATGTCTCCTCCACCTGGAGTTGGGGATTCTTCCCCGTCGCAGATAAAAATAGCATCATGCTCATCTTCCTGCTGACGGATCCTCGTCCTCCTCCCTCCGCGGGGCCTGATGTGCCACCTCGCTCCTCTGATCCTCCCTCCATCCCTCGTGTTTGGCGCTCCAGAAGGACTCCGCGGGCGCATTACATGCCTTTCAGCAGTATCAGGTCGGACCCTCGTTCGCCTTCATGAATACCTGGTGAGAGTGAGTTTTTCTGGCAGAAGTGCCAGAAGGAGACCTTCTTCAGGGATTTTCTGCTGATTGATCTTACATTATTCATCAGTGTGAAACAAATAGCTGGTGGGCAAAAAGCCTTTCGGTTCCTTTCAGGCTCCAGGATGAGTCCATTTACATGAGAATTATGGTTGGAGACAATGAAAACACATGTAAAGGAGGATTATACTGTATATAGGCTTTGTTAACTATTAAGTAGAGAAAGAAATGATTCACTTTGATTTCTATAAAGGATCATTAAAAATTAAACCCCGCAGTGTGATGAGCACATCATCCTCCCAGTTTGGCAGGGCTCATTGACATTCTGCTCAGGGCTGCAGGTGGATTATTCTCTGGGATGCTGGGGACACATGAGTAACACTTGCAGGAAGAAGAAGAGGAAGAAGAAAAGAAGCATGCAGGGAGACGAATGATAAAAGGAAAAAAGCGCAAACATGGCAGCTCGGCTGGAGACGGCGGAGCCCGAATGGGAACAGATAGAGCAAACAAAGGAGGAGAGAGGGAGCAATGCGACGCCTCGCTGATGTTCTAGTCATCACCTCTTCCCGTGTGAGGCGAGCTGCAGCCTGGTTCATGTTGCCGCCCGGCCGCTCCAGGCTGCACTGAGGTTTTAACATCCACCCCGACTAAAGCTGCATGAAATCAAATTAGTGCTGACACAAACTCTGTTCATTAGAACACACACTTTTCCTAATTGCTTCACGCACACAAAAACGTAGAAAAGGCGGGATGGCTTTCACCGTGCTGCTTCAGTCAAAGACGGACTGAGCCAGTTTCCACCGTGCATGACAGATGAGGATTTAGCCTCTCGACTGACACATATAAACTGCTTTACACTTGGACAGTCGCTCTTGGCTCCGCTGCAGAAACGTGATGCAGACCATCCAGCCACAAACCTCCTGCAGCTGCTGTGCGCAGCATGAGGCTGAAGAATAACCAGCCCAGCTTTGGGAGAGAACCTGGGAGCCACATCCAGAAATATCCCATTCCAGGGAAACACAGAAAGACACAGAAGCCTTTCACATATTTTCACTGTACAGTTCAAAAATTCAGAACCTGTCAAAAAAAAAACGATTACCCAGGGAGAAGGGACTTGACAGTGCATTTGTAAGTAGAGCCTGATTTACAACATCCAGCTTCCATCAGTCTATTGATCCAATCTGACTGCACTGTTTAAAGACATTTTCCCCCTGACTAGCAGTCAGTACCAGATCATATCAACTTATCTGTAGTAACAGGCTATGTATCACAGGCCTTTAACATTATTAAACCTCTTCTTCATCCAGGTCCTCTGACAAGTTCCAGACCAATATTCAACCTTCCGTTTGTTTCTAAAATCCCAGAAAAAGTTGTTGAAGATCAGCTTTGAGACCATTTATGGACAAACGACCTATATGAGTCTTTTCAACCAGCTTCTAGAGCTCATCATAGACCAGACAGCTCTGGTCAAAGTTACTAATGATCTTCTCACTGCCTCAGACATTTGACTGGTCTCTGTCCTGGTCTCTATTATGGTCTCTGTTTGGATTATTGGGATTATTGGAATGCAATGCTCTGTTCAGCAGCGCCGGATAAAATCCACCGTGCTTTGTGGCGCATGCTGAAGTGTGAGATGAATGGGCTCGAACCGGGAGCGGTGGAGTAGAGGAGGAACAGCGGCTTGACGAGCTGCATGGGGTACTTTGTCGCCACACAAAACTTGGCGTTTCACGTCTTTATGCTCGGTCGTCATGGAAACAGGATGCTCCGGGTGGTGCAGAGCACAGCCGCTGTAGCATCATTCACACTTTGGTCTGCACCACACACAAAGTTACCAATCACAGGAGCAGAATGAAACCAGGTGGATCAATAGACAGAGAAAACATTACACACCGTCTGTTACAAACACTCTGTCTAGTTATGTTCCTATTATAAATAACATTTTCATCTTTAGATGGACGATTTTACAGCTTGAAGTTTAAACTCTTTGCAGTATTGGTTTTGTTGTGGATCTGTGTTCACACGTAGGAAATCTGTTGATCTAAACTGTCACACACAGGCGCAGAAATACACACCAGATGATGTTGACAGGTATGCATTTCAGAAAATGTTGCTGTGTGTTTTTCAGAAAGCGCAGACTCACAGCAGCACCGTTTCCACGTGTGTGAAGAGCTGAAACACAACAAAGCTGACCGTTTTCACTTGGAGTTAATGCACAAATCAAGACTGATTTCAGAAAATTGCCAGGAAGTTAGATTGATTGCTGGTTGTACAAAGACTTTTTGTCTTCCACTGTGGGATTTAGGCATCATCTGTGTCCTTCTGAAATTGTGGGGAAAATAAAGAACTGAAATGTTTGAAAAGAAAAACAGGAAATAGAAATCTGTCCCAGAAAATCACAGTCATGCTCCTTTCTCATGGTCATCTTGTTATAACGAGCTCAGACAGCACATCCGTACCTCTGGATGGAAAACACTGGACACTGGTGCAACACGGTGGCTGTGATGCAACAGAGACGCACAGTCTTTCCCTCAAATGTCCCGCTGCCATTTGTTGGCGACTGAATGTTTCCAGGCTGACAGCTTCAGCAGCAGTTACAGCCGGGTTCCAGTCCTCCAGTGGCAGGCAGGCAGCCACAGCAAATATCTGTCTGTCGCCGCCTCTAGCTGTGTGAGTTCATCTAATTGAGGGCTGAGCCTGTGTGGGATGTTTTGTTGGACATCTCTGGGCTCGGGTTCCGGCTCTCTCTTGGAACATAGCCGAGGCCTCGTGTGCTAAAGCAGCTGCTGCGTGACAGGTGACTGGCTGTCATGAGTTCGCTGGCTGTCAGGTCCGCGAATATCGAGGAAAATCCTGTTACTTACAGGAACTAATTTCCTCAGAACTATCTTGTGTTGTCTCTGAGTGGAAGCTGATGTCAGGAGGAATCTGGGAAACGGCGCCCCCCCTGCTGTGTGGTGGAATCAGGTGTCAAGATGGTAGCAGCAGATCCTTCAACTTCTTGAAGTTTTATCCACGGTGGATCTGACTGGTTTGTCCAGTACTTCAAACAACACATCCTCGCATTGCGTTTTCACTGACTTTTTGTTTTTTTTATTTTTTTTGCTAAGTAAGAGTCAGCAAAATTTTTTCAGTTGTGGAAATCAAGGGTTAATATTGCAGTTGCCTTAATGGGATATTGCAAAGTGGATGAGCCTCTGAATAAATTACAGCTCTTCATTACAAGCTAAATATCAAACAGACTCTAAGTATCACAAGCCGATAATGATCAGACACTTGAGTATGGATTTTCATTATCCACATCAAACTGCCTCAGACAAGGAAATAACAGAGACAGGGAATAGCTGGAATTTCTGAAAATAAAACGGCAAAAACTGCTCTAAAATTATAATGGAATAATGAATGAATGAATGAATATAAATTCATTGAAATTGTTAAGCTTTTTAGAAAGTGAAAAAAGAAAAGACGTGGTTACTGTTGGAAAGAAAAAAAATGATAAAAAATTACAAAAAAGGGAAAAAAATGTAAAAATTCATAAGAATGAAGAAAAATTATAAAAAAAAAAAAATTGAAAAAAGGAAAAGAAAGAACTCTAAGCAGCTAAAGAAGTTAAAATGACCGAGATAAAAAGCTAAAACTGAGCCTATTCCAAAAGGGGATTCATGTCATGTCATGTTTCTCTAGTTTTTTTTTTTTTTATGCTTTTTTTTCCTTCATGTCAGATAATTAACATTTTGCGGCTCCAGGAAGAATTTTTGGGTGGAAAATTGTGAAAACGGCTCTTTTGGTCCTGAAGGCTGCAGATGCATGAGGAATTGGTTGGCATTTTCAGGGAATACCGACGTTCACCTCATGTTGGAAAGTGAGCAGCACTTGTAGCCCGAACGTGGGTCAAGACGTATGTAATGTTTAAACCTTTAAACATTACATTTAAAGGTGCTGTAGGCAGGATTTTGCTAGTGAATACTAATTTTTCTGTGTTTTCTTTGGATTAAATGTTAGAGTATCCATTGATAATCCTTTAGGAGTGTAGTATAATTGCACTACCGCGAGGGCGCAGTGTTTCCATCTGTCTCTGTTCTGAGCTGAAAAGGATTCTCGACCGCTCCAGGTATTTTTGACCAATCAGAAGAGCCCCTGAGGTTCTATCCTGATTGGTCGAGGGGCGGCGCTTCATCCGTCATCACGATTGGTTGCAAAGCTCTGCTTCTCGTGAACACGCACGAGGAAGTCCAGGCCCGCATATTTACCTGCCTCGTCGGACATAACATCATCAAAACACCACGGAGTTTGTTTTGATACCAGCAGGCATTGTGTCACGTTCGCGCGCGCGTTCTTGTGGGAGGGGCTTAACTTGCTGGGCTTCAAATCGCCATCTTAGATGGGTCAAATTGCCATCTTGCTCAGGTAATCCTGCCAACGGCACCTTTAACATCAGTGAGCTTAAACTGTGGCCTTTCACTGTGAACTCTGTGGCCCAATTACTGGCGTGTTTCTCTGGCTTTTTGGCTGCATCAGCCCTTCCTGGTTTTTGGTCTCCAGATAAAACATTTCAAATGGGCAGAAGTATTTAAAAAAGCATCTAAATCCCCTGTCCCCTATCCTGGGGAGCTCAGCTGTTTCATTCCTTTGGTTTGTTTTCGTTGCTGTAGTTATTTCTTTGAGCGTGAATATTGTGTTGTTCACCATGATGGATTGATGAAAAGCCTCCAGCCCTGCTTCCTGTGGGGGACGCTTGTCTCCCTGGGTGCAGGAGATCCTCCAAGTGCTCCATCCATACCCTCAGTCAGGGTCATGTTTACAGAGCACAGACTGAGCGTGACCGTCGAACCCCCCCGAGCAGATGGTGCCCCAGAAACTGAAAGTTGTCCTCCACGGCCCGTCTGAATTCCTCCCGTTCCGTCCCAGACTCTGTATCGGCAGCAGTCACAGCCAGAGCTCTCTTTCCTTTATCAGCCTCCTCTAGGTGACCTCTGCTGCTTACATGAATGTTGAAGCTTCTACAAAGTTCATCTATAGGCCCTTTTCCACCAAGCTGGAGCCAGTGTTTCTTACTTCTTAGTGTTTCTTACTCCAGGCTCTCAAAACTGCTGAGCAGAGCAACAAAGACTTAAGTGGCCGGGATCCTGAGTCAAGATCCTCCTCAAACTTCTTTGAAGAATTGATGGAGTTCATGAGGATTTGGATTCATGTCCATGAAGGCCTGGGTGGTTATCTCCAGTCTGTGCTGTCAGTGAAAGCAGAGAAACAGGTTCTGAATGGAGAACACTCAGAGTTTTATTGGTACGTCCACCTGGCATGAGAGGCAGCTTCAGGATCTTTACAGTTCAACAATATAAAACAACGAGCTGGTAGACAAGTGAAGGCAACACTGTTAAAAAACAGCTCTGGACCAAAGGCCATGATCAGGCTTCACGCTGAGTACGACAGTCTGAGGATTTGGCTCTGGTGTTGTCAGCTCCACTCAGACTCACAGGAGTCTCCTCAACATCCGCAGCGTATGAATTAGAGTGGCTGATTTACATTCATCACAGGTGGGTTCCAAGTCTGGAACCTGACATTTCAGGTCATCAGGAGAAGTGTTCACACTGTGACTGAAATCTAGTTTCTGACTGGTCAGAGCTCACAACACTCCCTCTGAAGTGTGGCCTATTCTGCCGCCAGATTTTCAGAGTATCGATGGTTATGGGGCCAGAGATGAGGAGGCTGGTGAACTACCCAGTCCGCTGTGCCATCATTGATGTGTCCCCTCGGGCCAGAAATAATCCATGTTTGAATGTCACATGTTCTATAATGGAACGCTGAACCAGGCATTGATCTTCCTCTGTGTCAATTTCATCCCTCTTGAGACAGAGTTTGCTGATGTGGGGCCACATAACCCCCGTCCTGCCCAGCCAGCCTCCACTGGCTTCTGTCAAGTCTCACATTCATTTTAAAATTTTAGTTCTCACTGTCCGAGCGTTGCATGGTGCTAGTATAATCTGTTCTTTCTTGCTTCCGCAGAGTCAGGAGTTAGCTATTAGCACCTTCTTAAGTATGATGACTACATCAGAATGGAATAGTCTGAATGAAAACTAACAACTAAATTGTGAGAAATCCATAAAAGATGTATAGCAGGAGTTCAGTTTAAGAGCATGCATAAGAGAATAAAGTGCTGCAGGCAGACTGAGGTGCAGCTATAAGCTGAACTGTGCTTGTTAGAGGCTCAGACTGTCACTTCGGTGGCAGTTCAGTGTTGAGATGGCTCAGGGTGAGAAACTGTGATCTGTTCTGCTGGTGCTGCTTTGGCAGAGCGGGAACGCCTGCCGCAGGGCGGCAGCTCAAGCAGGGACTGAATCGTCTTGCAGATTGCTCTTCACTCCCCCAATGACTTTGCAAAGTGTAAAAATACAAAATGAGAAATGTACTTCTCCACCGAAGTAACAGCAGGTCTTAATTTGTTCACTAGGGAATTACAGTGAGGGAAACTGTAGCAGTGTGGTGTAAAGTGTTTAAAACTGGTTTGAAATGGAGCAAAAGAAATGAAAAATCTGCAGTTAACTACTACAGGGTATCTCAAGCTACTTTGCAGCCCATGTTGCAGCTAATAGATTTCCCTTTTCGATGGACGATTCCTGCGGTTTCCTGCAGTATTTTCACTGCACCATCTTGAAGGGTTTATCTCCAAATGAATCGTGACAGGAAATATATTTTCCTCCTTTGAATCCAAGACATTTTGATTGATGTGTCATTCTTAGCATCTCCTCTATTTTAATGTCCAAAATTTTTAGGACACCCCGTATTTTCCAGCTGGTGTAGCAGCAAATCTGCAATCAGACCTCATTTACAAGAAGTTTCAAGTGAAAAAGTGTCCCTTTTCTTTCTTTCATTTTCGTTTCAGAGAAGTTTTACATTTGAACGGCAAAGTAATGAAGACATTTACTCAGAAATGGCTGAAACGCTGGAAACGATGGACTTTTCATGTTGGGCCACTGGTTGGTGCTACTGGTTGTAATCAAACCGCACACGCAGAACAATATAGAAAAACATTACATTCTTTTCCGTGTTTGTGGTGTTTTCGTGTAAACATGCAGTGTTTTCAAAACGTTGCCGGGAAACCTCTTTCAAGTGAGAGACCGGAAACGATGAGTTTTGTCTTGAAGTGTTGTGGCTTAAAGGATAAGTACGGTTTAAACAGCTTTCACATTGTTTATAGAATGAAGTAGAACAATATCCTCACCCAGAAGGCTTTTCTGTTAAGAACAGTGCTTTGGGAAAAATTTAGATCCTAAATCGACCGGTGGACATCTGTATATGTCTAGCAGACGGGGCATCGGTAATGCCGCTCCTAAAACGGCTTTAATCGTCCAAAAACTCATTATTCACCAATATTTCATCATGGTCGGCTCACGCCACGACTCCACGACAGCCCGGTGTCGCCGTTACCGATGCCCCGTCTGCTAGGTGTATACGGATGTCCGCCGCTTGATTTTGGATCTAAATTTCTCCCGAAGCACTGTTCGGATCAGACAAGCCTTCTGGGTGAGTATATTGTTCTTCTTCATTCTATAAACAACGTGAAAGCTGTTTAAACCGTGCTTTTCCTTTAAACACAGCCTAAAGCAGCTGCACTGTTTTCTCGGATCTTCTTGTTTCCTGAGATATGGGGCGCCCCCTGCTGTGCTTTCCACTGAATCCAAGTCACTGGTGTTTGTGGTGTGTGTCCAGAGCGTTGTGCTCTTTTGCAGTCTGGGTTAATACCCCCTTGTTGTGTTGACTGTAAAACATGATAATCTGCAGCAGCAGCAGCATCTGTGACCCGCAGCCTCGCTTCCACCATCACGGCGCTGTTTTGGAACATCTGGAGGAAGAAGCAGCAGCTGGAGGAGATCAGAGAGAGAGAGAGAGAGAGAGAGAGAGAGAGAGAGATGGCGGGATCAGCTCATCCAGCTCTAACTCCACCCACCCTCCGCCAGGAGGAGTCGGATCCATCCAGCTCTGCAGCCTCCACTTGCGCTCTGAGCGGCGAGCAGAGCGCGCTGGCACGGGGACGCGCGTCAGACCGGACTGATAACGGAACGCACCTGGGGCGCGAGCCTGACTCTTTCCTTACACCTTATGCTTCAGTTTATTTGAATTCTCCCCTTTTCCTCAGCTTCACGCATGTCTCATTCGGAGAGAGAGTGGACTTTCTATCTGACTTTTCCTCCCCTCAGTGCGCACTGCCCATCATTTACTTGATTGTGAACTAAACCAAGGTAAGACAACTTTTCAGTAGAAATAGAGTAAAAAGTTAATTAAAAAAAAGTGAAGCTTGGGAATGCTGCAGTGAGTTGGAATTAGTCGGTGTGTGGAGAAGCTTCCGTGCGTCCTCCTCTCGGTTCTGTCCCTTTGACGCGCATTTGGCCACAGAAAGCCCTTTGTCCAGGACTGCTCAGCCGTGCGTGCCTTTACGCACAGTCAGCTGGTGCATTTTGCATCGACTTCTCAAATTTTACGCATCAAACCTACTTGCCATGCATGTCAATCAGTGTTCAAATGGATTATTTTCTGCGTCAGTCACATGCGCGCACTGTTTGTTCAGCGTGTGGAGGCTTGATTTCTTTTTCTTTTTCTTTTTTTTCCCCCTTTCTAGCTGTTCTTTGGATTGATTCAGCCTTCCAGGTTGCAGTAACGCCTGCTTGCAGCATTGGAGCTGTTTTCACTGTACGCTTGGGGTAGAAATAAGAGCAAAAGTGCCACTCTGTCATGTGAACACTCATCACTTGCGTTTTGATATGTGCGGCATGCCAGGATGCTGCGCTGAAGCTCTGATCCCGTTCCTCTACGGTTCATTTCATGCCCGAGGGAAGAAGAATGAAAACTCAAACCTCACCCCAAAAGACCCTCACCGGAAGAATTGGCAGGGAGCGACAGGGATCTGAAAGTTACCATCAGCAATTAGTTCCATAAATGGATTTTGTGGATGGCATTCTCATTTTTTAATAATTAACGTCGCATTTTAAATCCCCCCATTTCAGATTACTACAGTGGCTTTAAATTTCAACTGAAGTGCAGCCAGACCCCATAATACTTGAAAAGACTTGGTCTGCGACCAATATTTAAATTAAACTTCAGTGAATGGCACGTTCAGATTTTTTTTTCTAGTTCCAAAGGATTGACTCAGTGGAATTACTGCAGCATGAAAGCACAGTAATTTTGGATCATTGCATTTCCACATATTTGTGTACAGTCCTTCAAATTTCAGGGTTTCTCTCAGTGGAAACCAGTTTGTGCTGGGCGAGGTGGAACAACCTGTCAAACATGCAGTTCTCCTCATTACAGTGGAGAATTGGTGGAACCAGCACTTCGTTCTGTGCAGTGAAATATGAAAAGAATTAATATGAACAAAGCCATGTTAGCTTTTGAAGATTTTGTATGTATTTCAAATGGAAGCTTCTAATCACATGATAAAGTATCTTCATTATAATCTCAGTTTTTTTCTCTGGACATCAGACAATAAAAAAAAATTTACAAGAAGTTGGAAGAACCTTACAATTCAGTTTATTACTATTTAAAACAGAAACTAAATGAATACATAAGAAGTTGAATTTGAAAGCAAATTTGGACCCCATCATCAAGCATGATATATTTTTATAGACTTAACACCATACCCCAATGAGCTGCTACAACAGACAAGAGTGATCTAAAATCTTTTAGCTGAATCAAAGCTCTGTGGAGCTTGACAAAGATACCAGTTAATATTGTTAATATTCTTCACGTATTTAATGTTCGTTGAGTCTCTTTTACATTCATGTTCACATGTATGAATTTATCAGTGGCCTGAGCTTTTATGCAAGGTCCTTGTTCTTCATTGAAATACGCTTTGGATTCATTGTTGTGCACAAGGACACTTCAGCACGTCCGGGGACTTCACACTGATGCAGAACAAAATATTGATTTGGTTTGTTTGACAACTTCAAATTCAGTAGATATTTGCTGAAAGTTGTTTGATCATAAACAGCTGTTCTGCACATGCTCAGTAGATGAACAGTGTCATGACTCCCAGTCCAGGTTCTTCTGGTCCTGGTCCCAGTCCCTATCCTCCTGGACTTGGTCCTGTTCCCAGTTCATATTCTCCTGGTCCTGGTTCTGGTCCTAGTCCCAAGTCTGGTTGAGACCTGTTTCTTTTGAGACTTCTAACCTTCACAGAGTGAAAGAAACCTGTGAAAGTGCTTTAAGACCCTCACGGATTTAAATGACTCAAATTTTAAAAGTAGCGATACCTTGGATTCCTGAAAGGGACACATTATTCTGGGATGACAGAGCAGCAGACAGTCTTTCTGTTGGACTTGTACCTAAAGAAACTCCATTTTAATGATAATGGACTTTGAAATGTACTCACTGACAAATAAAGGACAGTCTATGCCTTCTTTAATTATGTCTCATATGTGCATTGTTGAATTTGAAGTATGAGATGGACCGCCCACCTTGTGAAGACCCATTCAAAAAGACATACGAGTGAAGGAAATCTTTTCATTTGAAGTCAGACCGCTTCCAAGTAGTCTGGACAGATGAAGAATGGCCTCATCAGGCATTCATCACCTCAGACGGATGTCACGTCAAACCGTCTGTCCAACAACTCCTTGAAAGATGAAGGAGAAACAGTGATCTCGGCTTCAGTCCTGCCGTTTCCCACAGGTGATCAAAATTCAATACCAGTTGAGCCACGTAAAAAAAAACATCTGAAGGTGGATTCAGGCTCTTCCGTGTGTGATGGCTGAGAACACCGGCTGCTGCAGAGACAATCTGACTGTCAGGAATGGAGATTAACTGTGTTTTCTAAGGACTTTCACATCATAGTTGATATTTGTATGATAAACTGTTCCTTCACTCCTTGTTTGACTGCAATGAGTACAAGTGAAGATTGTTTGGTGAAACGCCCCGAGGTTGTGCCCCAGCCTGCGATTTCACGATGTGAGCTTTGATGAGGCTCTGAACCCCAACCGCGGAATTATTTTTAATTGCCTGTTTGAATAAATGTCCATAATTACAATGATAATTACGTCTCCCCCATAATGATGAATGCCACTAGTGGACCTAACAAACCCCAGAACATGAATATGCAATGCTTCAGGTGAGATTTCCAGGGATGAGGTTACAGATACCTGCTCACGTACCGTTTTGGATCCTGCTGGTGGATAAATAGATAACCTTCTAAAGATGAGAATGGTTCCTGTTATATTTCCCACTTTGTGGTGTTTTTGATATTTTGTTTGTTGCTTTTCGTTTTTTGTTTCTTTACATTTTGGGGTTATTCTAATTGCCTTAGAAGTTATGGTTATTTGAAGGCTGCATGCTGAGCCTTGTCGGTGAAGACTGGACGGGAATGTAAGGGTTAATCAGTCTCCTAGGAACCGGGCCAGTGCGTTCCATCAGTAAAATGCTGGGATTAATGTATCTTTAGTGAAAATTAATCATGAATTCAGCTAAATTACTGTAAACTCTCTCAACCACATTTTCAAGACTCTCATTGTGACTCTGTCTTGGCCTGTTGGGGCGCTCTGGTCTCGGTTTAGGTGGTCTTGACTACAACACTGGCCTTCAGGCTAGAGGTTTGCTTTAAGCTTGTAGCTGCTGCAGGCTGCCTGTATTTGTGCCTGATTCTTCACCTTTCATACTCCAGATGTTATATTGGCTCACTACATCGCCATGTGGTTCAAAGTGGTATTACGAGCAAACTATCGGGTTGTTAAAATTCCAACAAATAAGATCCAATTTACTGAAGAGTTGCACATTAAAAAAAAAAAAAGTAAGAAAATTGGGGGAATAAATTTCCATTACATCTAGAGAGACCGACAGGGCCTCAGCACTCTACACAATCAAAAAATATACAGGAACATTCGAGTTGGCAGCTGGTAGTTCTCCAGGAAACTGGGCCTCATCCAGAGGACTGCAGCCTCTGCGGCTCTTCAGCTCCTCTTCAGGAAAGTTAAATGTGCTTAAATGTGTTGTTTTTATTGTTTTGAGTTTGTGTTCCACACTGATTTTAAAAAAGGGCAAATGTCCAGACTCCAATGCCAGGCTGAAGCACTTAGGATAGCTTGAATTGCAAAAAAAAGCATAAATTAACAAAAACTACTTCAAAAAAGGAAACTAATTCAAGAAAGGGACAGTCAAACTGCAATGATAAAAACTGTGACTATAGTCGTTTCTGGGATGGGACAAAAGAGGGGTGAAGGGGTAAAGGGAAAGAAGAAAACAGGAAAAGAAACATGAGAAAACTTATTACAAAAAAATGAAAAGGGAAAATAAAACAAAGCGAAATGGAAAAACGGGACAAAAGTGAAGGAAAACAATGGAAAGAAAAATATGTAAAAAGCTCTTGTTGAATACAATTGAAAACATTTTCATTATTGCTAGTTTTTTTTTTTTAATTTTTATGTCTTCATTTTAGATAATGAATCAGCATGTTTTGCAGATTCAGACAAATTTTATTTGTCGGAAATTGGTGAAAACAGCTCTTAAATCTTGCAGAGTCTTGGTCGAATACATGCAAAAACACACCTGAAGCGCAGTCGCTGCAGACTGATGTGATTTTCCAAATAAGCATCTAACAGTCACGGGAATAGTCCTGCCTGTGCTGAGAGGCTTCATCCTGCTGCACTTTAAAAAAAAACATCTGCAGCAATGCTTCAGATAGAAAGTAAAACATTGTTTGTTTCTATTCCAGTCACGTTATCTTGAGGTTTCTCTGCCGCTCGGTGATAAATGAGTTCGGTGTCATGGTTTTTCACTCTCAGCCGTGTTTGTACTGACTCCAGTTGCGGAAACGAGAGTTACTCGGACATTTCAGTCCTATTTTGAGGTTTTTTTTTTGTTTTGTTTTTTTTTTAAATGCCATCGCCTACGCCTGCCTTGAACCACCCTTGGGATGAATCTCCCCAATTAGAATGTTACAAGATTAATGTAATCCTATTGAAAAATGTCCCACCATCCAAGGCAGAACATATTCCCAGTTTTGCACGACTTCCCTCCAGAATATCTGGTTTTAGGCACATATCTGTGTTTGCAGATTTTGCAGTCTACATTCATATCAATGAATTTACAGCAATGTGCAACAGTATGCACAAATGCCAAGTAAAGTTCACTTCTGGCATTCCTTCTAGTAAATTAGATTAAATTGAATTGCAGAAGCACCCTCGCAAGAAAGCCGTCTGATTTGAACCCCTGACATTTAGTGTGCTCTGCTTGCTGCTGAAGTGCGTGCTGCCATCATGCCGAGATCTAAAGAGATGGCGAAGGCCTGCAGGAGAAAGGCTGTGGGTGTTCTTTGGAATCTAAGCTCCAAATGATTAGGAATCAATCCTTTTCTCTCTGAGTGGGAAAGAACTGCAAAGAGTGAGGATTTACAAAAGACTTGCGGTTTGTGGTGAAGCCGGCGAGACAAGCTAATTAGGCTGAGGAGGCGACTGTTGGATGCAGAAAGCGGAAACGACTGTCATCGCACAACCAGCAGGAGGCTGCTGAGCCTGTTGGCATCAACAAACACGCCGCTGAACCTGAAGAGAAGACTTGTACATGTGTGTTCAGTGTTGCGGCCATCAACCTCTCCGTGTCCTCAGAAGGTTCAGGGATGATTCCTGGTTCTTTAAGTTGTTCTGTTGAGAACCCAGCGTCCCTCACAAACTCAAGCTCTGTCTCTGAAGAGACTGAGGTAAAAATGCATAACTTTCGTTGTGTGTCGGGTCTCCGTGAACACGACCAGAACGCTTGGAGCCACTGGAAACACGACTTTTTGAAAATGTCTCACACAGTGTGACTTGTGGAAAATGCTTGGGCTCGGTGTGTAGGCGGGGTGAAGTGTGTTTTCATCAGCTGGTGTTACTGAGGCCTGACCTGATAAAAGACACTGCCGAAGCATGTAGCAGTACGTAAGCCACTTTGAACTTCAGCTCATCGTCACCGTACCTCAATAATTTAGTCATATGGTTCATTTTACAATTTGCCGTGAGTAGTTCCCCAGATGTGCCTCCGAAGTGGCTGTAAGAGCAGAACATGGACTGGAGTCTGGCTGGCCGTCGGCTGAGCTGGAAGTTTTATTTCGATGCAGCTCTGTTAGAAACAGACGTACCCAGAGAAATGTGAACATAGCTGCTGTTTACAAGTGAACTTGGGGCTGAGAACACGTCTTGCTCTTTAAATGAGTTTTTTGAGAGAGCTGACTCGTGGTTCGCTGAAGCGCTCTGCAGGTCTGGACCTCAGCTCGCCTCCATTCTGCCGCTCACGCTTTTTTCCCGTGCACCTCTTATCCATCCCTCTCATGTGGAGAGAGCAGTAATGAGCTGGCTTCATGAGACTGATCGGTGATTGAAGGTGTTTCTGCCGGCATCATGATGCAAACCAGGACCAGAAAATGCAAAGGAAACATAACCTGGCAAAAGCCATCTTCACATGTGCAGCAACGAATTGTTTCACATGTCAATCTGGGATTTCACTTGGCAAATCTGTTCGGGGAAGGAGGGACTTGCTGCAGAACTCTTTGCGTTCATTGGATGGAAGGACACAGTGCACCCGCCTAACCATCTTTAGTTTCAGCCAATCACTGCAAAGAAAAAAACCTCTTGTTGATCGTTTTTTAAAGACGCAATACAGGATTCATCCAAAACAGATTTAATCGCTGTCGGGATATCCATTGTTTTTGCTAGCCATGCTAATATTATTAGCAGTCCATCACTTCCTGCTTCCGTCAAAGCTTGATGTTCCGCCCTAAACGACGCGTGATTGGTCCGACCGAAAAAAGTCTGATCCCGAACACATAAGGCTGGAGCGGTACAAGATGGATTCTCGTGGTGTGTGAGAACAAATACCACGAGAATTCAGCTTGCCGGCAAGGTGAAAGGAAACAGGCTTTAGTCAAATTGGATGAGGATTAGGCTCCAGTGCAAGTGCAGCAAATGAGCGTGCGCCACAGCGGACATCGTCTGAGTCTGAGCTGCTGAATTCTCCTTCGAGCTCGGGTGGAAATATAATGAAAATCAACTTTCAAACATTCAGCGGGAGCAGAGATTTTTTTTTTTTTACAGTTCTGCGCTCTTTGTGTTTGTCCACAGCACCACTTATATTTCCTCGTCTCTCGGCAGCGACAATCAGCAGACAAATCATGTTTACAGGGGCGAGGCAACACTCAGCGGGGAAATGAATATTTCACAAGCATTCGCACTTTCACTTTCTATTTGAATCACACCAATAGGAAAACAAAAGTAGGAACTGAGAAAATCTGTTTGACTATTTGACTTCTTGGCTGAGAATACTTGCAAGACATTGAAAATCCAATTGATTTCTGTGATGTAGGATAACAGAGGCCTTTAATGGATTCTGTTCAGAGAGTAGAAACTGGGACCCTCCAGGATTAGAAAAGAAAGATGAGGCGACCTTTAAATTCAACCCTTCTGAAGATCAAGGCGATACGAATATGAGTACGAAGAGCCACTTTTTCCGTCAAACACATTATGGATGAAATTTCATTGCACAGAATGGCCATCAGAAGAGCAAATGCAATCTGTATGTATTCACATCTGCACTCGCAGTGGATCATGGCTGCCTTGGCCCATAAGGAGTCTGGCGGCTTGGGGGATGAAACGGCTGCAGAACCGGGCTGGTCCTGCAGGGGGAGCAGTCCATGGTGTTTCCTCCTCAGGGCCACGATCTGCTCCTTGGTCTTCTTCACGTTCAGAGTCCGATTGCTCCCGATGCACCGGTCCAGCCGCCGCTTCACCTCCTGTTGGGCCCACTGCTGCTGTGATGTCTGCAGGCTTCATGATGTGGTCTGAGGCGGCTGCAGCGCAGCGCTGACTCACATTGATTTATTCAGAGGAGTCGATAATGGATTAATCTGTTTGTTCCAATTAAACCGAGCTCAGCCACTGAAATGAAAAACAATAATATCCGTCAGTTGTTCAGAGTAGTGTGACCTTTAATTCATGCTTGGTTCTTGTTCTTGTGTTTAATTCAATACATTAGACCAGGATAATCAAAGCACACTAATCTAATAAACCCATAAAGCTCAACCATACCAAATCCTTTTTTCTTTTTATTGAAATCAGCCCTAAAATATCACTCCTCCAATTGTGGAACTCAAGGTGTTTACTTTTTTTTTTTTTTTTTTAAAGTTCGTGTAGCTCAACGACAGCAAATACAATTAAAAACAATACTTTAAAATGTTTTCTTGTTCTCAAATCCAACAACACAGTTTGACTCCATCAATAGTCAAACTAATGCATATGAAAAATGAGCATAAAGTTAGATTTTACCCAAGAAAGTAGTACCTTTCTGAACATAGGTCATGTATTTTTATATTCTCAACTTCAATCCCTCACTATCACTCCTGCAATGGTCAAATTTAGGCTGCTCATGTATGAAAAATGACCATATAGACCATATAACTTCATTAAAAACAATATTTAAAAGCGCTTTGCTTTCATATTCTTGGATTAAATCCCATGAAATTACTTGTTCAATGGACAAAGACCATTATGTTAAAAACTGACATATATCAAAAGTACTTTTTTAAACATGTTACAATTTCATATTCTCTATTCTCAAATGAAAAGAAAAGAAGAAGATCTGTACAGACATTAGCGTATGCTCAGAAAACCGGAGTTATGTTGGACCGCAGGCTGATGCTGTTGGTTTTGTTGTAATGAGAGCAAACACACACCATTCACATAGCGAGGCAGAGGGAACAATTTCAAAAAGTTGCATGTTTGAAAACAGAGCAGAGCACAAGGGCATTCGTATGGACCGGGGACCTGCAGCCTGCAGCTCTGGAGCCACACATGGCTCTTCAGCTCCTCTGCAGCGGCTCCCTGAATCCAGAAACCAGGACCAGGAGAACCTGGACTGGGAGTGGAGACGCTCCGGAGCCAGACGTCTGCCGAGCATGTGCAGAGCAGCTGTGCGTGGGACGTAACGGGGTTCCAGAAAACGTTTTGCCAACAAGTCAGAGTTTTCAAAAAAGTTGCTTTTCTCCCTGTTGGCTTCCGCTTTGAAAAGTTCATCCTGAGGAGCTGTTTTAAAAAAAAAAAAAAGCAGACCTCCATCACGCAACTAACGTTCAGTTTTTCCTTGAACACGCTGTGAAAACGTCCACTTAGTGGATCAAGCCCAGAACAGACAAAACTTGCTTTTCCTCTTGATGGAAGCTGATTGAAAAAACTCGACCGTCCCAGTCGAAGCTTCAGCCGTTCCCAGAGAGATTTACAGGTTTCGCACCGCGTGTTGCCTGTACCAGTGAATCATCCTGAAGACCTCATGAGCAGATGAGAACAAACTGGGTTTCACTGAGCCTCGGCTCTGAACATCCTTGTTGAAACAAACCGCAGAGCTGTTCTCAGCAGATCGCCGTCTGGCAGGCTGCCTGCTATGAAAGGCCGGAGCTTTATGAGCTCCACCTTAGGCTTTGTCCTCGCTTCTTTTTCTGAATGTGTTCATTAAGAACATGTCAGGACTTTGACGGCTGCTGCGGAATGATGGCGTGCCCACCAGCAGGATTGTGCTCTGTGGAGAAGCAGCATTTGATCTCAGCTGCAGCTGGAGCAGTGAAGTGTTCACCGAGTTTAGAACGGATCGCGGCTTCATCTTTCACATGCATCACTGGGTTTCTCCCTGCTATCATTCAGTCACACTATGACTTTTGGAAAACAATAATACTGAAGTGTTTTCAACATTTTGAGGCTAATCTGTAGCAATACTTTGAAGTTAAGGCCAGACAATAAAAATCCACTAAATGAACATGGATGCCAGTTTCTAATTTCCACAACTCTACAGTTTTATCATGATTTTGTCAAAGTGCTCCTGATGATTACACACGGCAGACAATACAAAGCATGAGCTGCGACAGATGCAGTATCAATCAGTCAGAGTCTTTTCTGCTTTCATTGAAGTGTTGCCTGTTCTCCGCTATTTGGTGCATGAATGCAGTTCTCCGTGGGTTCAGCTCAGGAACGTCCGTCTTCTCCCAGTGTTCATGTTTATAGCAGGTTGTCAGAAACAACAGCGCCAACTCCTGGTCTGGTAGCGTCAATGCCGTTACCAAGGAAACAGCATTCAGAGCTTTTTAAACCTGAAACTTTTCTGAAACGATGTATTTTCACTTCTTGATGACGGATCTGTCCTCGTCTTCCAGGTTTAAAATGAACGAAGAGCTGGAGAACAACTTCACTCAGCTGTACGACAACTGGACGCTGTACAACTCCTCGGCGGAGGCGCTCATCCCCCGGAGCAACGTCACCTACGTGGGATTCTACCTGCACCAGCCGTCCACGGCGGCCATCTTCATCGTGTCCTACCTGCTCATCTTCCTGGTGTGCATGGTGGGCAACGGGGTGGTGTGCTTCATCGTGCTGCGCAGCAAGAACATGCGCACCGTCACCAACCTGTTCATCCTCAACCTGGCCATCAGCGACCTGCTGGTGGGCATTTTCTGCATGCCCACCACGCTGCTTGACAACATAATCACAGGTGAGGTCTGAACGCCGGGCAGCCGGCTGGCAGGTTAATGGTGCAGGCGAAGTGAACTCTCTGGACGAATTCACACAGGAATAGTGCAAGGTTTTGTTGAGTTTCAGGTCTTTCTTTGACAAAAGGGACTTTTGAGTTTAGTCATTCAACTTCAACATCGAACATCCAGCTGTGTCACATTTAGCGCTGTTTAGGTTCCTGGAGGAGTCTGAACATTTTCACCCATATCCAATATTGATAATGTTGTTATGGCTGATATTTATCTATATTGACAGAAAAACAAGTTTCTAGGATGACTTTGTAAATGGAAAACCATGTAAACACAGAATATGAAATAGTAATTAGTTTCTTTATTTTCCTAAACTTCAAATACCTTCAAATACCTACTCAAATAGTGACTGTATCTTAACCAATCAACAGAGATCTTCACAAAACCAACATTTAGAACCAAGGTGAGGGAACATTGTGGCTCAGTGAATTGGCTCCAGTTAAGGAACAATCCAGATAATGATGTAAAAGAATAACTCATATGCCAGATTCCAAAAACTAATACAATCAAGGTTATTATTTGAACTGTGACATGAAACAAAACTGTTCAGAGAGACAGTGGTCCTGCAGACCAATCAGACCAGCTATTTTGTTGTTATCTGCTCGCAATGTTATTTAAATGTAGCCTACTGTTTTTTTTTTTTAATGTTTGCTGTCTATTTTCCATGTTAAATATTATGATTAGGTAAAGAGGCAGAGCAGGGAAGATCCGGCTTCTTTCTGCAAAACATTCTGTATGGATGAACTGATTCATTTTAATTTTACAATGAAACTAAACTAAGTGAAAACAGAAGCTGTGTTCTGGGCGTCCAGTTACACCACAGCGTTGTTCAGACTCACTGGAAACAAAACTTTTTTGGAAACAGCTCCTAAAGTGACCTTCACTGTGAACATGCAGGCTTAAGATGAAACAAGATGAAATAAAACACAGGAGTCTCTGAATCCCAGTTCTCACTTATCACACAGCTCTCTGGAGTTACAAGCTTTCTTGGCTCTGAGCTTGAAATCGGGCTTGAGAGAAAAGTGGGTGAATATCTGACTGTGTGAGTGTTGGAATCCTGAAATGACACCGGTGACGGTGTTTCCGCCCTCGGGCTTCTCGTTCAGTGTCGCTCCGGTGGTGTGAAGAAGCGGAGGAGTGTGCAGGACCGCTCTTCCTTCCAAAAGCTGTTTTTGTTTCCTGGTTGGAGCGAGGGAATCCGGCTCCTCAGAGCTCCTCCACGTCTTCATGCTTTGACTAATCTTCATCTGCGAAATGCTGACGTTCAGTTTAAAGCAGGTCTGCAGGTTCGCTTTTTCTCCTTTTGTTTTTTTTTTTTCTTTTTCATTTTTTGCTGAAAATATGTTTCTTTCCAGCCTGTTCAGACCTGAAGGTAAAAGAAAGGCTCAGCTGAGTTATGTATGTATCTCATTCAGTATCTCACCATCTGATGTGAGAGATTGTTAAATTAAAACATAAGTGTTAAACACAAACAAATAAAAGCAACGAAGGACGGCTTCTCAGGATTCCGTCTACACTGACAAAGCAGTTTTCAGTCAGTTAAAGATCTGAGTATGAAGTCTGCACCGAGCATCATCTGCTGACTGTTTATGGTCAGACGTGGGTCCAGACCTCATCCTGGAGGCGTTCCAGACCAGTGCGGTCTCCTCAGCCTTTTCTGCACCACCGACCAGCTTTAAGCCACATGATTCTTCCACCGACCGGCAGGACGGTGTGTGAAACGGCTTTAATGAGGACTTAATGATGTGTGGAAGACAAAAAAAAAAAACAGCTGTGATGCACTGAAGGTAGAAGTGAAGCATTTTTCAAAATAAAATAGCATAAATTTAGATGTACATTTTCAAAATAGAACTTTTTATTTATACTTTTTAAAGGTGCTGTAGGCAGGATTTTGCTAGTCATTGCTAATTTTTCTGTGTTTTCTTTGGATTAAATGTTAGAGTATCCATTGATAATCCTTTAGGAGTGTAGCATAATTGCACTACCGCGAGGGCGCAGCGTTTCCATCTGTCTCTGTTCTGAGCTGAAAAGGAATCTCCACAGCTCCAGGTATCTTTGACCAATCAGAAGAGCCCCTGAGTCTCTAACCGTGACTGGTAGAGGGGCATTCATCACGTTCTTGTGGGAGGGGCTTAACTTGCGTCAGGGCGTGATGTCAGAGAAAACAGGACAGGATTGGCTGTGCTGGATTTCAAATCACCATCTTAGATGAGTCAAATCGCCATCTTGCTTAGGTAAACCTAAGCAAGATGGCGGAGATGCTGAATCCTGCCTACAGCACCTTTAAATTCTATATTTGCATTCTGTACGACCTTTGACCTCATGCACTGGAACAAGGAAGACCCGACCATTAGCAGTGGATTAGTTTGGCTGCAGTCGGATGGGTGAACAGTGTCTGTTCATGTGTTCATGCGTCTTCATGTGTTTTTTTTTTCTCTTTGACTCGGCTGATCACTGACGTGATTCCCAGCAGAACTCTGCAGTCTGTGTTGTCAGATGACATCTTGACATGTCTGCATCCTCTCTCTCCACTTTCACCATAACCAAGGAACATTTCTGGAATTGGCTGCCATGTTGGATCCAGTCATCCGGGTCCATTTTTCGCGAGTTTTCCCATTTTACCAGGAATTATTCATTTTGCGTGTCTTCCTGCGTTTTCAGTGACGTGCACTTATTCCTGCGATGTTTGAGATGAGAAAGACTTTTTCCCAAAATAAAGCCAGCACGCTGAAAACAGCGCTGTCTCACTCAGGCACACGTCGGACTGACGTGGTGTCGGGGGAAATCCATCCGGCAGAAGCACTTTTTAGTATTAAATCCCTGCTGCCATGACATAACTCCTGGTGAAATCCAGGATGATCAGGGACAGATCGCAACTGCCGGAGGCAAACACAGAGGGAGCTTATTAGGAGATTTGAAATGAGAGATCGGACTGAGAGCTTCTCTCCTCTGCAGTGCTTTTCTTTTTCAGTTCAACAGAGTCTTGGAGATGTTAAAGTTAATGTGGAGCAGATCTTTCTTTTCTGTCATCTTCAGGAACTGTTGCCCTCCTGTTACTGTCGTCATGTAAACGGGGCTCCAGTGTTAAAAAAAAAAAAAAAAAAAAAAGCAAAGTTCATCCTTCCTCCTGCGGCTGATCTGCTGCCCGTCAGTTTGACCAGAAATATTCTTGCACTGAAAAGCTCCCGTCCAGCTCTCACTCATTTCCCTGACGGACAGGTTTTTATCTCCCACCTTCCTTCATCTGTGCAGGAAGAGAGTCGTCCTTCTCAATCATGTTCTCCAATCCTGGGCTTTCTTCTGTGAATATTCAGAGAATTGTACAATATCCAAAACCAGTGAAGTTAGCACATTGTGTAAATCCTAAGTAAAAACAGAATATAATGATTTGCAAATCCTTTTCAACCTGTATTCAGTTGAATATGCAGCGAAGACAAGATACTTAACGTTCAAACTGGTAAACTGTGTTATTTTTTTGCAAATATTAGCTCATTTTGAATTTGATGCCTGCAACATGTTTCAGAAAAGGTGGCACAAGTGGCAAAAAAAAAGACTGAGAAAGTTAAAGAACGCCCATCAAACACTTATTTGGAACATCCCACAGGTGAACAGGCTAATTGAGAACAGGTGGAGAACAGGTGGTGCCATGATTGGGTATAAAAGCAGCTTCCCTGAAATGGTCAGTCATTCACAGATGAGCATGGGGCGGGGGTCACCACTTTGTGAACAAATGCGTGAGCAAATTATCGAACAGTTTAAGAACAACATTTCCCAATGAGCTATTGCAAGGAATTTAGGGATTTCATCGTCTACGATCCATAATATTGTCAAAAGGTTCAGAGAATCTCTAGAAATTACTGCCCATAAGCCGCAAGGCCGAAAACCAACATTGAATGTCCGTGACCTTCGATCCCTCAGGTGGAACTGTGTCAAAAACCGGCATCACTGCGTAAAGGATATCACCACATGGGCTCAGGAGCACTTCAGAAAACCACCGTCAGTAACTACAGCTCGTCGTTACAACTGTAAGAGGAAGTTGAAACTCTACTATGCCAAGCGAAAGCCCTTTATCAACAACACCCATCTAAGATTTACTGATGCAAAGTGGAAAAGTGTTCTGTGGTCTGACGAGTCCACATTTCAAATTGTCTTTGGAAAGTGTGTTTATCGTGTCCTCCAGACCAAAGAGGAAAAGAACCAGCCAGACTGTTCAAAGCCAGCATCTGTGATGGTCTGGGGGTGTATTCGTGAACAAGGCATGGGTAGCTTCCACATCTGTGAAGGCGCCATTAATGCTGAAAGGTACATACAGTTTTTGGAGCAAAATATGTTGCCATCCAACCTTTTTCAAGACGCCCCTGCTTATTTCAGAAAGACAGAGCCAAGTCACATTCTGCTCGTGTTGCAACAGCGTGGCTTCGTAGTAAAACAGTGCAGGTACTAGACTGGCCTGCCTGGAGTCCAGACCTGTCCCCCATTGAAAAAATGTGTGGTGTGTTATGAAGCGTGAAATACAACATCGGAGACCTCGGACTGTTGAACAACTTAAACTGTACATCAAGCAAGAGTGGGAAAGAATTCCACCTGTAAAGCTTCAAAAATTGGTCTCCTCAGTTCCCAAACGTTGACTGAGTGTTGGTTAAAGGAAAGGCCGTGGAACACCGTGGTAAAAATGCCCCTGCGCCAACTTTCTTGCACTGTGTTTCTGCCATAAAATTCTAAGTTGATAATTATTTGCAAAAGAAAATAAAGTTTCTCAGTTCTAACATAAAATTTCCTGTCTTTGCAGTGTATTCAATTGAATATAAGTTGAAAAGGATTTGCAAATCATTGTATTCTGTTTTTTTTTTTTTTTTAATTTTATCTCAACAAATGAATGAAGCAAGTCTCCATTATAGACATTTTCTAATGAAAAAAATCCTTTGTCTTCCCATTCCTTTCAAACAAATGCTTTTTTATTCACGTTCCGCTTCAGATTAGACCACATGCTGGAGGCTCGATTCAAATAAAGATCAGACTCCATCAGCGACGAGACCTTCTTACACAACCCTGAAGCCCTCAACAGCTCAGTGGGCGAGGAGCTGAGACAGATCGCTGAGAGCTCTTTATTACTGATTATGATAAATCCTATCGACACATCTTGATTTTGTACGTTTTTCATAGAAGTCTGCCGCATGAAATGAAACCTCAGAGCCTAAAGAGTCATTTGAAAATGAAAATGAAATATTAGATTAAGTGTCTGAGCACAAAGACAGAAGCTAAGGACCATAATGAACCAAAGAGAGAAAGAAAAATGATAAAACAATTAAAATGCTGCAAAGCTCAGAAAAAAAAAATCATTAAAACTTAAAATCAAACCATGTAAAATAATGAACTGAATTGATTTACATAAAACATGAAAGGCTGGTAGAAGGTGGCATGAAATAATAATGAGATAAAATCTGAGAGTCTGAATTTCCAGGTGGGATTTTCTGCCTAAATCTAATTTGTTTTTACCGTGTTTTTACACATATTCCATCAAATGACCCTTATCTGGCTCAGGTTATGCTGCAGTAAAATGCCGTGGGGGTGTTCAGCTCTCAGAATTAATATCCGGATCTGTCCACAGCGACTGGATTTCTTGGCACTGGGTGCAGCCCTCGTCACGACGGCGCGTTCGGGCCGGACGGCCTCTCAGCTGTCAGAGCCTGTCAGAGCAGAAACCGTCAAACAAATGGAAAACACTGTTTTCGGTCCCCTGTGGCTGAGATGTCTGCACATCTTCTGCTTCACCGGCAGGATTATTGAAAATATTTGATTTGGAGGCCTTGAGATGATGACGTGCTGTGTTGGACAGAAGCACAAGCTGTGAACAGGCTCGGAAAATATGTTGTTGTTCCCTCTTTCAGAGAAACTGAGACAAGATCGCTACGTTGAGCTGGATTCATTTCTCCTCACAGCACCAACGTTTAATTGTTTTAAGGCTGAAATGGAAAGTGAAAAATAAGTGAAGCTACAGAATGTCGAAATAAGCATGGACTGAAGTTCAACTGGGAAATGAAAAAACAAAAGAGGAACAAATAGGTAAACAGGAAAAGGCTCTTCAAGGTGTTCATTTCTATTCAGCTTCATTTCTATAGCACCAAACACAACAAGTCATTTCAGTGTGTCATCAAACTCAGCAACAAAGACGATCTAAATTTAAAAAACTCAATCAATCATGATTATAATGTCATATTATTAAAATACTGAGAAAGAAAAAGTATTTGTTTGATGATTTACCATCAAGCAGCAACTCCAACAAGAAGAAAATTATTATCAGTTTTAACAAAAACGCAGTTTTTGGAATAGATTCGTCAATACATAATATTGCAGCATTTAGAATCACTTTTATTTCACATCTCTATACTATAAAATGTTTTGCATACAGCAGTTAAAGGTGCTGTGGGCAGGATTTTGCTAGTCAATGCTAATTTTTCTGTGTTTTCTTTGGATTAAATGTTAGAGTATCCATTGATAATCCTTTAGGAGTGTAGCATAATTGCACAGCATTTCCATCTGTCTCTGTTCTGAGCTGAAAATCAATCTCAACAGCTCCAGGTATCTTTGACCAATCAGAAGAGTCCCTGAGGCTCTAACCCTGATTGGTCGAGCGGCGTTCGTTGCACGTTCTTGTGGGAGGGTCTTAACTTGCGTAAGGGCGTGATGTCAGAGAAAACGGGATAGGATTGGCTGTGCTGGGTTTCAAATCGCCATCTTAGATGGGTCAAATCGCAAGATGGCGGAGATGCAGAATCCTGCCTACAGCACCTTTAAATGTATCTGCTTTAGACACTTTAACAGTGCTGTTTTTAGAGCGCCTCAGTGAATCAAGGAGGAAAGAAAAAGCAGTTCAGTTTTCAGTCGATGGTTCTTCTGCGCAGCTTATTGTCCAAAATGGACATGGTAAGAATTTGGGTTAATTCAACAAATGCAGATGTGGTGATAATTTCTGAAACTTGGTTGACCAAATCTATCACTGATGATGACATTAACATACCTGGCTATAATGTTTATCGTTCTGACAGGCCCAAGAAAGGTGGTGGCATAGCCATTTATGTTAAAGCAAGATTTTATACTTCCATTGTTTTGTCAGAGTCTATTTGTAAGCAAGTGGAATTTTTAGCTCTTAATGTGGAAATAGTCAAGTCATTCTCCTTGACTGTCGTTGGGTGTTATAGGCCTCCATCTGCAACCAAAGAAGCATTAATATCTTTAAAGCAGCTTCTGTCTAAATTAAATTATAATGAACTTCTAATCGCTGGAGATATGAACTGGGACTGGTTAAATTGTGTGTCTGATGAATTTAAATCCTTTTGTGACTCTGCTAATCTTACCCAGCTGGTCAACATGCCTACAAGGCCAAATCTTAAAAATCCTGACAAGTCTACTTTGATCGATTTAATTCTAACAAATGTTCCTCACAAATTCTCATCATTGGGTGTCTTCTGCAATGATTTGAGTGATCACTGTGTTGTTGCTGCTTGCAGGAATACTAAAATCCCTAAATGCAATCCACGCATCGTTTGCAAGACAATCCTAAAAAGATTCAATGTACATGCTTTTTATCATGATTTATCTCTGGTGAACTGGGGGCATATAGGTCTGTTGCCGGATGTGGAATTAGCCTGGTCTTTCTTCAAGGAAAATTTGGTGAAAATTATAAACAAACATGTTCCTATTAAGAAAATCAGAGTGAAGGGAAGAGAAAATCCTTGGTTCTCTCCAGAGTTGTCAGACATTATCCATCAGTGAAACATGGCATGGGCCAAAGCCAGAAGAAGTGATTTTGCCACCAATTGGTCTGTTTTCCGGCAGCTAAGAAATAAATGCACTTCCCTCATCAAAAAAGCTAAATCAGAGTATTACTTGTCTGTTACAACTGAGAATCTTAATAATCCACAGAAATTTTGGAAAGTGATTAAGTCTATCTCTAAACAAAAGTTCTCAGGCTCTTCCGTGATTTGTTCTAAAGGATTCAGTCCCAGTTTATGATAGAGCTGAGGTTTTAAACTGCTTCAATAAGCATTTTGTATCATCTGGTTCCTTGTTTGATTCTTCAGGAGCTGCCTCTTTGTCTCCCTGCACAGACCATCCAATGTTTTCTGGAGACCTTTTTAGTTTTGCTCCTTTTACTGTGCAGCAAGTGCATAAAGCCCTCAAAGAACTAGATCACAAGAAACCCCCTGGACCAGACCTGATAGAGCCATATTTTTTTTATATTGGCAGCTGATTTTGTAGCACAGCCACTTACAATGCTTTATAATCTTTCAATTGCAGTTTTAACCAATTATAGGCCAATATCTAACTTGTGTACCCTGTCGAAAGTTCTTGAATCTCTTGTGTGTGATGAACTTAAAGATTTTTTAGATTCTAATGAACTTATCTCAAAGTTGCAGTCAGGCTTTAGGAAAAGGCACAGTACTATCACTGCTGCCACTAAAGTGATTAATGATATAATTGTTGCTCTTGACAATAAGCAGTGCTGCGCTTCACTTTTTATTGATTTGTCAAAAGCTTTTGACAAGGTGGATCATACTGTTTTAAAGCAAAGGCTTCATCATTTTGGTTTGTCTGATCATGCAGTGTCCTGGTTTGCATATTATTTGAGTGACAGGACTCAGTGCATTAAATATGAAGGGTTTTGTTCTGACTTTATGAGTGTCCACAAGGGGGTGCCACAGGGTTCAATACTGGGACCCCTCTTGTTCATAATGTACATTAATGATTTGGGTCTCAATGTGTCAGATGCTAACATGCACTTCTATGCCGATGACACAATTATTTACTGTTATGGACCAACCCGACTAAAGCTGTTGAATCCTTGCAGAAAGCTTTTAATGTGGTCCAGAACACACTTATGCAGCTAAAGTTAGTCCTCAACACTTACAAGACTAAACTGATGTTGTTTTCAAACAATAAGAAGGTGCTTCAAACTGTCCCCCCAGTGTTTACATTTGAGGGAAATGTCATAGAAGTGGTTCATGTGTACAAATATCTTGGCGTCTTGCTTGATGAGGGCCTCTCCTTCAAGCCACACATTGAAAATCTTGTGAAGAAACTGAAACTCAAATTGGGTTTTTTTCTTCAGAAATAAATTTTGCTTTTCTTTCAATGTGAAAAAGCGGCTTGTCACTGCAACATTTTTATCAATTTTGGATTATGGAGACCTGCTGTACATGAATGCCTCAGCTCAATGTCTTCGGAAGATTGACACTGTTTATCATGCGTCATTGAGGTTTATTACCAACTGTAGAGCTTTGACTCATCATTGTGATTTGTATTGTCGTGTGGTGACGGCCGCCTTTGTCCACCAGGAGGTTGGGACATTGGTACATTTTTATTTACAAGGCCATGCTTGGTCTACTGCCCTCCTACATATGTAACTTAATCACACGAAGAAGTGTTGATTCTTACGGCTTGCGTTCAAATGATCATTTGTTGCTCTGTGTTCCTTTTGCCCGAACAGAACTGGGGAAAAGAGCTTTCTTCCACTCTGCTCCCACTACATGGAATATGTTGCAAAAAAAACTGGAGATTAACTGAGCTTATCCCATTGAACAAATTTAAAGCCAGACTGAGAGCACTTGAAATGGACTCTTTAAATTGTAATTGTTTTATGCAATTTGATATGGATATTGTTTGATGTTTTTATTGTAACAGTTGTAACTTTGCTGCCTCTTGGCCAGGACTCCCTTGAAAACGAGGTTTTTAATCTCAATGGGATTATCCTGGTTAAATAAAGGTTAAATTAAAAAAAAAAAAAAAAAATTCAATATCTTGTTATGAGATCAAACTGAGCTGCAGGGGAAGTCCAGACGTGACAGCGCGCCACTCCTCACATCTGGAAGAAGAGTGGCCATGACAGGAAATGTACAGGAGGATAGAAAGGGGGGGGGGGGGGGTGGGGGCATGTTTGAGTTTGAAAATGTCACATGTCAGATTCAGCAGCGAGAACCGGGAGGCCAAACCCTCCACGTCGCCGAGCTGCCAGCCGAGCGGCGCCGAGCCGTGACGCAGACGTCAGTCACACGGCGTCACCCGTCTGAGAGGCTTTGAGCGGACGGCCATATGCCGTGTGCTGTTCTCCAGTGGGAGAGCGAGTTCCCGGACAAATGACTCTGCGCCGCTCTCTGGATCCACACTGAGAGGCTTCAGCCCCGCCGGCCGCCCAGAGCAGATGGCTGCAGAGGACAGGTCCTCTGAAGAGGCCCCGATGGGCTGATGGAGGTTTAGAAGGTGTGTGTGTGTGTGTGTGTGTGTGTGTGTGTGTGTGTGTGTGTGTGTGTGTGTGTGTGTGTCTAAAAGGAAAACAAACTCTCCGCACATTGTTATCAGAACATAATCCGAGTATTTTTGCAGCGCAGATGCTTTATGGAGACCTTCATGTCATCACTGTATCATTCTTTACACAGAATCTCCACAGGATCAATCAGCAAATCGATGCATTTAACAATTTATCAAGGTACGTTTTATAGCAGCACTTGAAATTCAGAAAACAGCCAAATTGCCTGAAAATCTTTGGACTTGTAACCAGAAAATATTTCCATCTAAAGTGAGCTTCACTCATCCACATGTAGTGCAAGTAGGTTTTTTTTTTTGTCTATTTTTTTTAAGTCAATAGTTGAGCATTTTATGTTGTTTCTGGTTAAAGAATTTTTTTGTTGTAAATTGTCATTTTGAATCATAGTTATGAATGTTCTCAGATGTACACAACTTCCATGTCAAAAAATTGCCTCCTTAAAATGAGAAACTATCTCCTTAAAACAAGAAACTACCATGTTAAAATGATAAAGTACCTCGTCTAAACAAGAAACTACCGCAATAAAAGGAGAAACTGGCTCATTACAACAAGATAAAGCTCAGAAGAATATTTCTTTACTGTGGTGGTTCTGTGCTTTTGTTGATACGCTCAATAACACGCTAAAATAATAACCGAGGTGAACAGAGAATTATGGGAGATTCATGACGGCATTCAAAAAAGCTGCTCCTACGAATCTGATAAATTGCTGTTCACCTTGAATATTTTAGTGAATTAATTTGAATTTTTTTAATCCCAAGATCCAAGATCCACATGAGCAAGAAGAGGCTACTGTGGAAAGGAAAACTCTTTTAAAAAAAAGAAACCTGTAGAACCAGGCTCAGAGAAGGAGAAACCTGCAGAAACGGAGAGAGAGGTTTCGATCATTGTCAGTTTCAACTGAGAATTAGACACTACTAGCCCAGACATACTATTTTGGATGAGTAATAACAGCTTTTAATTAATTGAAATGAACAGGGGAGTGAATTTAAACGCTGCATAGCGTCATGGAATCACCCTAAGTTGAAGCATAAGCATTAACTCTATGCAGTAAAACTGGATATGGAGCAGTTGAAATTGATGCGCTGTGGAGTTAAACAAGAGAACCCACTGACAAATAAATAAAATAGAAGTTGTTTTTTTTGTTTCAGGTGGTGCCTGAACCTGATGTCAGTCTTCCATGGTTCAGGACGGTGTGTTTTTAATAGTAATAGTAAAAAAGTTCGGACTTCAACCCTGAAATCCTGATTGCCACACTTTTGCGACCCTGAGGATTGATGCAGGTGGCATTTTATCTTTCCAATCATTTGTTCCCTCCATACTCTTATAAACAGTGAGTTGACACGGACCCATGGAAGTCCCCCCACCCCTTTGGTTTTCATCAGTATTGCACTGCGGTCTCCGACCGCCCGCCGTCCACTGCGCCTGAGCGCGTCCTGCTCTGAGCCGCAGACACGCTGTTCGCAGTCTGACAGGGATGTGATGTGAATGTGTGTGTTTCTGTCTGCGCCCAGCTTGCAGTCTGTCTTTTACAAAATGTGGGATGTGTGGTTAGTGTGGTCAGAGGGGTTTTGTCAGACCGTCGCCCACGAACAGCCAGTGTCAAAATGAAGCATTAGAGTGACTCCAGACGCTCTGGAGAACAGGTGAAATGCTCCATTTAGCTTAAACAGCCACATCTGATGGGTTTTTTATTTTTCTTTTCTTCTCTTGTTGGTGTTCCCTTCTGCTGGAGTAGAGGAGAGGAGATGGTTCGAGCACTGATGGGGGACCAGTGGAGTGCTTTTCCAGTTCTTTCTCTCACTTTTCCTCCGGTTCAGGTTCATTAAAAATGCTCTGGCGGTGACACCGAGACAGATGCAGAGCAGTGAAGAGTGGCTCACAGACGGGGAAAATCAATCAGGGTTTACAACAGAAACATAAGACATTCTGGGAAAAAGGAAACTAAGACTCAGAACCACCAACGAGTGAGCAGGAGCTAAACAACAAACCGGCAAATCACCATTAACAACATGGTTGGCTGTCAAAGTAAAAGCCTAAAATGCCCTCAAAATGAAAGCCCTTGTTTACTGAAAATGCCATTTAAAACCTCCAAAGTAACCAGTCAGGGGGGAGCCACGGCCACGGAGCCACACAGCACACACTGTTTGCTGTATTCTTCTTCAATACAAGATAAACGTTCTGTTACAGTCAGATTTACTTTTCTCAAGCACTGAAATGACTGTCTGGACCCACAAACACCCTGTACTCAGGAGGAATGTGCAAACTTGCTGACTTGTACGCCTAAGAGAGACACGGTTTTTCCCCTCACCGGATGGAACGCTTTCTTTCTTTGCTCCACCGTCGTCGGTGGAGAGCAGGACAGTTGAGCTGCAGCCCAGGTCACAGCTGTCAGGGCTTATGGGTGATTATTTCGAGGATGACACAGTCAGACGTCTCTGCTGTCAGCATCTATTCCCATGGGTGATTAAGGACTGTTGAGAAAGGGATTTTCCCCACATGTGACATGGAAAAATGAAATCAGCAAAATCTTTTGCCTTGTGGAGGCCCCGTCGACGCGGCAGCATGAACTCCCGCTGCATTTTGTGGGTCCGTTCACACACACACACACAAACACACGCTCGCATTCACACCCGGAGAAAAGCCACATGTGCCGTTTTGCTCCAAGGCGATATGCTAATGCTACGCTAGCACCATGCATCTGTTTAATGTGATGGGGGGGGGTAATATAGAGAGAATGAACTTCAGATGAAGAAACTGTTTCATAAATGTGGTTGTGAAGTTGATGGAATAACTGAAGTGTCAAAATAAGTGGAGGCAGCAGAAATATTGATTCATCACTTTGATTTCTGACCTTACTGGGAAACACCCCCCCCCCCCGGTATCTGGAGTCCAATTGGTTTTATGATGTGCAGGGTTGGTGCTAATGCACTTTCCTCTGTTCAGGGAGCCTGAGCGTTTTCAAAAAGTTGTGTTTGCAGTGTTTCTGAGCACCGTTGCCATGTGGACTGAGTCTCACACACCCTCACCCAGCTGTCCCAACTCTTACGTTTGAATTCACTTGCTTATTTTATCTCACAACTTTGTGTTTAATTGTCAGAAATTGTGCGTCTTTTCTGGAGCAGTTCACTCCTCTGAAGCTACTCGGTGACGTTCACACTGAACAATGTTAATGAAGGAGGAGGAGAGGAGGGAAAACCATTTAAAGTTCCTGATTCTAACTCCTTAAATCTTCAGCGGCTGTCTCGGTTTTGCTTCAGCACCTGAAGGACAAGTTGAGGAAAATCTTTTGACATCATTTAGCAGATGGAAGCTTTTTATCATCCAGATGGTTTAAGGAGATTTTTGGGATTACTTTCTGGCGCGTTTGGGGAAAAAATGTTTTTGAACTAACGGAATATTTTTAACAGGGACACAGTTGATTAACATTTGGAGCTGTGCTCCCCCATGAGAGGCGCGATGCCATCTGTTCCTGTACTGAATCAGCTGATCGTGTCTCTCCTGTCGACAGGATGGCCTTTTGGAAGCCTGGTCTGCAAAATGAGCGGCATGGTTCAGGGGATCTCCGTGTCGGCTTCCGTCTTCACACTGGTCGCCATCGCGGTTGACAGGTACTGTGATTGTGTTTCACCCTCACTCTCTCAAAGCAGGTGAATCGATCAGTGAATAGAAAGGCGGTCTGCGGGTCTCAGGTGACTCCAGCGGGCTTCCTGTATGAGAGTGGAAGCTTCAACAAAAGACGTAGAATTCTCTGAATATCTTAACCTTAGCCTCAATGGCTGAAAAAGCCATCTGTCAGGAGTAAAGATGAATCAGATTAGTGTGGGACAGACCGGACAGCCAAACCATTCAAAAACAACCCTTAGACCAGGAATGAAGCCCAGAAGTGAGTCGTTTCTCCTTAGATGGTAGATTTAGATTTGTTTATTTTTTGTAAAAAGCAAATGTCAAGACTTACATTTGTAGTTTAGATAATGTTTTGACTTAATTTATTCTAGATCGCATTTGATCGCATTTCATGTTCAAGAAATGTCTTGAACATGAACATAAATGTGTTTGAAATTTCTCCTTCCAATTGTTTTATATTGTCATGATTTACTTCACTGTAACACACTGGAGTGCAGCGCAGCGCTGTCAGGACCGTGTCTGGATCAGCTGTGTGAAAGGTCAAACGCATCTCATGGTGTTGAACACTGTGGTTTTGCCCTCTCTTTGGCATCTTGTGTAAGTGCTTCCTTGAATGACGACTTCTGAAATTTGTGCACATGTTTTTGGAGATGAGGACCCTTTTAAAATCTCAAACACCAAAGAAAGAACAGCTGCCAAAATCCACATCGATACAAAAGACGAAGCCATTTCCAAACATTTGGTCCCAAGGTTTCCCTTCATTTTACCTTGACTTGACTCTCTCCGCAGTATTATGCTTGTATTTTGTCATATTTCTGTGATGCAGAAGTCAACAATTTAAAAAATAAACATGTTGAAAAGAAGGGCGAAAAGACCTTTTTAAGAGGTGAAATTCCAAATTTGAAGTGTTTATTTCAGCCTGTCAGTGTTTCGTAGATAAAAGGAAAAGCTGTGAATTCACTTCAAAAAGAAGCAATCTGGCCTCCCGAAACAGCAGGTGTCATTCGAATGAAACGCAGACACGGTCGTACATACAGATGACAAATAAACCGCCGGACGGCACATAAATGAGACGATGCATCCCTGAAACCTGAGTCTACACCGAGCAAAGTATCGACCAGCCTTATTCATGTGTTCCAGGATCTTTTCAGGGTCGAACGCAGACATGGATCAAAGCAAGGACTTCACCTCTCAGTAACAAAAAGGAAAGAAAGTAGTTTAACAAATTTGAAAATGAACAGAACAGCAACAGAAATGAAAAGTCAGACACTGAGTAGCAAACCTCAAATCAGGTTTCAGCTGTCCGCTGTGCAAATGATCAAAGTTACCAAGTACACATCAGAAACATGTTTTGCACATACAAAGAACAAATCTCTTCAATTACAAAAAAAAATCCTTCAAACTAAAATCTGTCAAGTATAAAAGAAATTCTTCAAGTGCAAAAAATAATTCTACAACTTTAAAAGAAGTCACGTGACTTTGTCACTAGTTTTGCAGATCCACACACACATGCCAGAACTTTCTAAGAAATGTCTGTAATTGGCAGCAGCAGGTGGTGCTCTTGATTCCATTTGAGACTTCCACAATGATTATAAATATCTTTATTCGAGGCTGCCGCCTTTGACTTGGAATCACACGAACACAGAAACCTTCTTGGAAGGAGAAACGCCAATTTTTGGGGATGAACATGATGAGCAGCCAATATGGCGGCATTAAATGTGAGAAAGGGACTTTCATATGAACAGAACACCATGTTGGATTGTTACGACAGTGACTGTCAACTCTAAAACTACCAGGACCAGGAGAATCTAGACTGGGAGTCACGACACTGTAGAGGAAACCATTGTTCTTATTGTTCATCTGTAATGAAATAGTTTTGTGTTTTCCAATGACATTGTTGCAGTATAAACGGGTCCTAAAACAAGCTCAACTGTTCGGTCTTTTTTTTCGCGCATGAACTGAACAATTCAAATTCCACTTATGTAGATTCAGTTGAAGCTCATGTTGACAAATATCCAACACTTTTTTGAGAAAGTACCTCCCTATGCAGATGAAAGATTGTTCTACTGTTACTGCAGTCATATGAGTTGTTCTCATGTATTTCTATTCATGCTGTCTTTTTGATCTTTTGGCAGATTCAGATGCATTGTCTACCCATTCAAGCAAAAGCTGACCATATCCACGGCCACCTTGATAATCGTCATCATCTGGGTCCTGGCCATCTCCATCATGTGCCCCTCTGGAGTCATGCTACAAGTCACCAAGGAGCAAACCATCCGCGTGCTGCTGGGCTACGACAACAAAACCAGCCCCTTTTACTGGTGCAGGGAGAACTGGCCCAACCAGGAGATGAGGAAGATTTACACCACGGTCCTCTTCGCCAACATCTACCTTGCCCCGCTTTCCCTCATCGTCATCATGTACGCCCGCATCGGCATCACGCTTTTCAAAACGGCCGTGCCGACCGGAGGGAAGCCGGGCCACGACAGCCGGCACACTGTGTCCAAGAAAAAACAGAGGGTGATCAAGATGCTTCTCATAGTGGCGCTGCTCTTCATCCTGTCCTGGCTGCCGCTGTGGACTCTCATGATGCTGAGTGACTACGCCAGCCTGACAGAGCAGCAGTACAGGATCATCAACATCTACATCTACCCCTTCGCCCACTGGCTGGCCTTCTTCAACAGCAGCGTCAACCCCATCATCTACGGCTTCTTCAACGAGAATTTCCGCCGAGGGTTTCAGGCCGTGTTCAAGTTCAGCCTGTGCACGGCGGACGGCCAGCGGAGGAAAACGTACTCGCACAGACTGCAGGGAAACTCTGTGCTTCCAGCTAATAACGTGCAAACCTCCCTGGAGCCCATCTCCCTCAACAGCCTGGATAAGACCACTTCCAGGCGGCTCAACCACGTGGCGGAGCACGACCTGGTCATGGAGGACTTGGAAAAGGGGTCGGGCAGCAGTGGCGGCGTGACCGCCGTGTCTATTTGAAGACATGCCTGGACTCACTCATGAAGCTGATGTGGAAGTTTGCGCTATAGTCATCCACTGTGCCTCAGGAAACTGCCAGGCTTACTTAGATCCGTTGTTTCAAAGCATTTTTCTCAACATAGATGAAACCCGTTCAGTGATTAATGTATTTTAATGATTGACTTTTAAATTATTTTTGCCTTTAAGTGCAATGTGTGTTATTCTTAATTTGGACATGAAAATTACTTTTAAAAGTCAGAACAGAGTTTTGAAGTATCACAATGATGCCAGCAGCAATGCTAAATTCAAATGAAGTATCTTGTAGTATTAGTTTCATCCACCAGATGGCGCAGAGAGTCACTCCAGCATGTGACCTGCTCTGTTTAACAGAGGTCCGAGCAGGTATCAGTGGTTCATTTAACTGCAAGTTAAGCTATTAGCAGCTGTTAGGTTGACAAAACTTTGCGTGACACTGAGGACAGCCTGGATGGATTTGTAACTCACCCAAATGCACAAATACAACTTTGCTGAATGGTATTAACAAAATGGTGATTCAGCTTAAGCATTCCAAACAGAAAGTTCTTGAAGAAAATTCAAGTTTTCAAATGAACGCTGGTAAACTGGAGTGACGAAGAGATCAAACAAAGCATCTTCTTGAATGCAATTCTATAATTTAAGACAGCCAGATTAGTTTTTTCAGGAATGCTTCATCCATTCCTGTTACTCTCAGCTCTTATAGGGCCATGATAACAACCTGACGACAGTCGATTTGGCAGAGGCAGGTCTCAGCAAGCTCTCCTCCAAATGGTTCACTGACAGCGATGAGTCTCACAGCAGTCGGTCCCATCTCGCCTGAAGTGCAGCCAGCAGGATTTCCCTCTGCTGAGCTTCTTTCAGCAGGAACTGCCTTAAAAATATCAGCAACAAAACTCTCCTTTTTTTGTGTGGAGGTTATAAAAAGAAGAATGGTTTTCAATCACTGATCTTTCACTGATCTCCTGACGGCAGTGATTCAAAGTGTTGTGATACGGCCCTCCAAGGGGGCGCTAGAGAGCTTCTGAGGGTCAGGGACGTCTTTTATTTATTTATTTTTTTAAGTATTTAACAAAATAAAAATGGAAAAATACCTTAATGTGATAAAACACATTTTATTACTGAATGTGTTGTAAATAACAGTGAGGGAATAAAATAATAGAACAAGGCCCTGTTTACACCACATTTCAAGTGAAAACCCGAAACTTTCGTTGCATTTTGGGTATTCGTTTACATGACAACAATGTTTGGAGACACTGAAAATGCAACTTTTTGAAAATGGCTCCCAAGGTGGAACTTTTTAAAAAGGCTCTGTCTCCGTTGAAACGGCTGGAAACGCGATTTTTCTGAAACACTGCTGCTGCGAACAAAGGTCCTGGTACGGGTTGTTCTGCACATGCTCAGTAGAGGGGCGGTTTCCTCAAGAGTGACTCCCTGTCCAGATTCTCCTGGTCCTCGTCCTGGTCCTGGTCCTGGTCCTGGTCCCAGTCCAGATTCTCCTGGTCCTGGTAGTTTTAGAGTTGACAGTCACCGTAATAACAATCCAACTTGGTGTTCTGTCCATACCAATGTCTGTTCTCCATTGTTAATATGTGTGTTTTGTTCTTTGCAGCATGTGTGTGTGGCTTCACTACAAAAACAGCCAACAGCACCACCTCATGGCTCGGCATGTTAACTACACGGATTTCAGCATTGAACGTTTTTGTTTTAACATGAATTTTGTGAAAGACGATGAGTTTTCACTTGAAACGTTAACGTGTAAATGGGGTCTGAGAACACAGTGGAATATTTCTTCTGGGTCCCAAAAGTTGCTGTAATAGTTGAAACTGGAACAACCTCCCATCTTGCTCTTTAAAGAACCAAGAAAAACTGTATGTATAAATGTACAAAGATGCATCAAACATTAACACCTGCAGAGCAGATTTCAGGAGTGACTTTCACACATCAATTTTGTAAGTTGAAGACCGTGAGAGCAGCACAGGTGAACGCAGTCCGAGGCTGTGAGGCTGAAGGAATTGCCTGCCGAGCTCAACAGCTTTGTTGATGTACAGGTGAAGCCAGCAGCTTCTTCTGAAAGGCGACAAAAGGGATTTTGCTGCTTTGAGGTTTTTCCAAAGAGCGGTGTGGCCTTTAGAATTACAAAGTGAAAAAGGTTTGGGCTCTTGTTTGAGGTTAAACTGAGTCATTTCAGAGAATGACCTTTTCAACTGAATCGACCAAGAAGCCAAAAGTAATTCTGTTTGACTTTCTGAAAGAAATGTGTGAAAAGGGCCACTTCAGCCCGGCTCTGCTCTGCTCTGAAGGCCTGATGGAGTCCTTTGTCTAAAGATGAACACATGAAACTCCACATGGTGGGTTTCAGATTGTAGTGGCTCTTATGCAGCATGTTTCCACTCCAGTACTAAAACCATGGCTGGAGCATGGCGGGGGCAGCATCAGGGAAGTAGGGTTGCAAATGTCAGCTGAGTGAAAGCTAATTTGATAGGCATCTATGTTTTAGAGATATCCTCTGAAGTTATCAAGCAAACCAACTGCCACTGAGACATTGAGCCTTCTGATCCACATAGAGCTCTGTTCCGAAGTAGTTTATACCGATCCTTAATCTGACCTGTTGTGATTTTGTCCTCTTGGGTATGTGAAACTATTCATACAGCACATATATGTTATTTAAATGTCAAAATCAATAGCAGAGGCACAAACAAAACCGATGGATTCAGAGGACAATGCTGCTCCTGAAACAGAAAAAAGCTGGATGGATTCACTGCTGTATGGAAACCTGCATGCCGACGGTACGGCGATCTCTCAGTAGAAAGGAATTCAGTCATACTGGAGGAATGATGCGAGGTGAAGTGAGAACACAATGGATGTCAACACCAACTGCGCCTAATCCAAAAACTCCTCATCTGTCACATAAACCATGAACTCGGCGCCGTGCAGTAAGACAGAAATCCAGGGCAGAGGTCAACTATCCCAACTCACAACCAACAGGAAGTCAACAAAAAGCTCTTGATATTCCAGTTTACTAAAGAACAATTTCTGTTACATTCAGAGAAGATAGAAATGCTTTATTTGTATAAAATGTTATCACTAAAGCTGCAGTTGAGTCAACCATGAACTTACAGATTAATATTTTCCATCTTTTGGTCCTTCTGAAATCTGCTCTGTAAACACTGACATAAAAGAGAAATTCTGTTCTAGTCAACATGAACACTTCCTGAATATTTGGAGAGGCTGTGAAGAATGTGCCCTGTAAATCTACGTTTTGTTTTATTTGATTTTCGTGTCTCAATGAACAGACCTGTCCAGTGACCCCGTCCAGTCGATGGGAGAAACTCCAGCGCTGCTCTCCAGATGTGTGTTGTATATTTGCAAGTTTTTAGCTTCAATGATGATGTGAACCTGCTTCTCCTCAAATACTTTCCAGATAAATCCTTCAAAGGAATGTTTGGTTGAAGGGCATCTTACATCCATTCAGCTCTTTGGCAGAAGGTGGCTGAAGTTGCTCGTTTCTAGATGACAGTAATGTGAAAAAGTATCAGTTAAAAAAATTCAGCAAAAAAATGGAAGTTTATAAAAAGTATAGATATGTTGGAACACTTTTTGGGGTCATCATGTTCAGTAATTGCAGAGCTGAAGTACTTTCAGTAGCTCATAGCTGCACAAAATACCAGAATATCATGGGAGGATTCCCAATAGGATTCTGGATTCTGAATGGGTGAAACTGAAACGCCATCAGATCTCATGAAATGGTTGAATATGTCCCATGAATAGGAAAAACTATGAAACGGCTTTAAAGATTTCACAGATGTTTCACTGTGTTCACTACACGATGCCAAATTTAAATAGTTTATTTAAAATTTCTGAGAAAATGAATGACCTGCTGAACTGTCATGCTCCTGATGGCCACTAGTCGGAGCCGCAGAGCCGTCAGACAGTCGTTCAATAGCCATCCAGCTTAAAATTAGGTAAACTGAGGTTTTAAACCAGGAACAGCCACATGGTTTTGTTTAATAAGTGTCGCCTCACCACCGCTGCTAGCTGGCATTGTTCAGGCTAGCTTGATATAAATTCAGCTGTTTTCGTGCTGAATGGAGACGATGACAGCTCATCACCTTAACAGCCCCAAAATCACTTTTCACTCAACACAGCCATGCTGATTGTTAAGCTGTGAATTAAGCAAAGTGCTTCATGCTAAAGCAGCATTTAAATCCCAATAAAGAAGCTGAAGATTCTGAATAAAGGCTCCAAATTATTGATTAATACAATTTAATTATCGCATTAAAATGTACCTAAGTGTATTTTTTTTCTGACCATTTTAACTTTTTTGAATGAGTCACGAGCATTGAAATTCTGTTTGTATTAAAGAGTAATTCGTCCTTCAGAACGTCTCTCTACCTAATGAGTCACATTAAGGAGAATCACATCATTAAGATGTTTGACGCCTCACACTGCTCAGTTACTAAGCAGCTCTGCAGTTGGAGCCTCTCATTAAACAGCTGTGCATCAATCTTCAGTGTGTCAATTTCCTGCCACAGGCACAGTCGTGCTCACAATAACATGAATACTAGCTTTTCATGCTACCACGGAGACGAGCTCGCGCTGAAACACTGAATGTAGGAATGTTTGTACCTGCGGACGTTTCAGTCACATGAATTACTGTGAACGTCTTTTAGTCTGCATGTGGATATGTTGTGGACTAGCATCTGTGTGTGTGTGCATGTGTGTGTGTGTGTGAGAGAGAGAGAGAGTATATTTTCTATGTCTATTATTGTTAAATAACTTTTTTTCCTTGCAAGGACACAACTGAGGGCAGCTTTGAGAGGGCGGACTTGGCAGGTTTTTACTGAAAGAAGTGGAAGTGTCCTATTTAATTGTGAAGGGCTATTCATCACATTATCTATTACCTCTGTGATTGTCAGAACAAAATATAACAAGCTGAAAGTTATAAAGTCAAGGTTCTGGATACAGAAGAGCAGCTCACAATGGCTGCTACGTTCCATCGCTCATGGACAATGGACATTTTCTTTGCACATATTGTGTTGTAATTTTCTGTGTACGAAGGAGATTGAAGATTGAATTAAAACAAGATTTAAGATGAAGAAAACTGCGGTGCCTCTGGGAGACCACAAAATCCCATAACAAAATAAATATTCCAACAGATACACTCTGTGGAAACGAGACAGAGAGATGAAAATGAAAATAGGTTTATTAGAAAGAAACAAAACGTTTGCCACCATTTACATGAATCACATGTTAACACTGCCACTAAAGGAACGAGGAGCTGCCTTGCTGGAGGATAATAAAAGTTAAGTTTTGTCAGTTTTGTTTTTCATTTCTCCTGCAGTTCCATATAAGCGTGGCTCCATCCTGATTGCTCAGCTGGCTGCACAAAGAGAACATTCTGCTACCTGCTGGCTCAAATTATTCTTGCAAATTAATTTAGTATTGTTAAGAGATTTGGTTTGGAACCATGCTGTGATCAAAAGTACCTCAGTTCAACTGGTGGGGGCAGCTCCACTGGTTCTCCGACATGCTAGGTTAGCTTCAGCAGGTTTCTGTTCACCGCTAACTTTCACACCTTGCCATGAAGACACTCAGGAGACGTTTTGAATTTGTTCACATTTGTGGCCACCAAGTTAATATGTTTCCCAGTGAAAACGAAAAAAACCTTCATCAGGTTTTGAGAGTCTGTTTACATCACAAGGTGCTCGGAGCCACTGAAACGGAAATCAGTTTCTTCAAAAGCTGCTTTGAAACGAAATAAACAAAATGATGTATTTTCCCTTGAACCGTCTCATAAACAGGGCCTTCAAATACAGAAAGAGTGATAAAGCGTTTTATTGAAGTATTCCAATGCTAGTCCTGTGAATGCTAAAGTCATTTTTCATTCGCTGGAGCCTAAACAGCAGTTAACAGCAACTCAAGCTCGAATGACCTTGAACGTTTACCAGGAGAAGGTCATGCTTACCCGACGAATAGAGGAAACAAACTTCACCAGCATTTTATCATATTACTTTCAGGGAAACGCATCATTGTGGTGCTCTGAGCGCCACAATAATGGAAAAGTGTTTCCCTCTGAGTCCAGCTACTTTTGGCCTCAAGCCAAATCTTGTTTGCGTATATTTGACCAAATGGTGAATTTTTGCTCGCATTGTTTGTGGTCTCGAATGCAGACATAATCTGTGCTTTCAGTGTGATTATAAGAATAGTGTAAATTGTGAAAAGCACTTCCTTTGCTTTGCTGTCTTGGAAGTGTTTCATTTGGAGATCTGTGACCCAGTGAAAATTTGCTCTACTGTGTGATTCAAATGTATTGTATCTGTACTTGTTTGTTTATTTGTTTGTTTTTAACTCGAAAGCTCATTTCGAGAAGCAATGCAGTAACGTCTAAGCTTGTCTTAATTCCCTTTTGAATGCTCATCAGTCTTTCTTTCAGTTGGGTTTTGAGTTTAACATATTTTACTGAAGTAACCAGAAAAATGTCTTGTTTTATTTGATGAGTTTACCAACACAGCCTGTACCAGGAGAGCGAACGTTCACTCTCTATTCGATGACTTTCTGTTTGACTATGTGTTTCATGAACCGGCTAAAAAAACCTATGCTTGCCTTCTGTCTATTTGTTCTGTATGCACTCTCAGTGACCAGAAAAAAAGGCGCGTCTGTTTGTACCAAAGTGAACAAATACAAATCCTTCAGAGAGGCTGAAGACGAGGCTGAAGAGAAAAAAGTAAAAATGGATTCTTCTCAGAGAATTACTCTGGTGAAACTTTTTATGGTGTTAGCTTGCTCACTCACTTGTTTGTGCTCCAGATAGATGAACACACACTTGATTTTAAATGCACAAAATGAAGCTGATGATCTCATCCTAAAAAACAACAACACACACTTGCCATGTTTGCCATCATGAATGTGGAATAACTGGTGTTTCACAATATTTAAAACACTGAAATGAGCTTATTCTAACAGTAACATATACAGCATGTAAAATTATTTACATCTGAAGAAGTTTGCTTTGTTTTTGATTGAGGTTTGGTGCAAATCGCTTCATAGATGTTGCTGTTAATGTGGTTCGAGGTATTTCCTCAGCTGGCCCGCCATGACTTATAATAGTTGATTTTTGATCTTGCGAAATACTGTGAAGAATTTACATAGATATATTAGTGTTTAAAGTGCCATGTCAATTCCAACATTTGCTTTGGACAAGTCAATGTGCTCAGCTTTTAGGAGAAATGCTCCTGTGTGCCGATGCATTTCATCAGCTGGCTCCTCATGACGTTTATTAGCAGACGTGGCTGAGATACGTCTGTTGTTGTACTTCTTACCTGATCATGCTCTCTCTTCTAAATCTTTCCTGCTGCTCTTCATTTACCAACAGCTCCGACTATTACAGATCATCTCATGCATCACTTTCTTCCACAAAATTCAGATTCATGTGCTGTAAAGTCCTGATATTGATCAATTCCCTCTACCTAAAAATGTCATCCAGACAATGTCAACAGTCTCTGGGATTGGAGAGTTCAATTAGTTGATTTTATCAAGCCAAGCTGATATTCGCCTAAATTGTCAAATAATTTGGTATATTTAATTCTGATTGCTTCATGAGTTAAAAACGAGTATTTCAGTCATTCAACTGATTTATGATCAAGTAGTGGCTTCCTGTCAATGTTAAGGAGTTAACATTTTGACTGTCAGTGTATGAAAAAGTTCCAACCACATAGCAAACAGCAACAACAGATTCAAGGATCCCCTATGAATAGTTCATAAATAATAAGTTATGTAGTCAGAATTACATAAGTTCCATCTCAAATTGAAACAGTATTGATCACTACATCCATGTTACTTAAGCAGATAGGAAGGAACTCCAACATGACCTGACGTAATATTTGAAGGTTGTTAACACCCACATTCCATTCCTGCACTGTCTGAACTTTGGTGTTTTAGTTTCGATCCTGAAAGCTTCTCAGAGAGTGGACAGTGAGCTTGCCGCTAGTATCGATGGGCTTTTTGTCAGTGATTGGGTGAATCCAGGGCATTTCACTTGAAGGACCGTCTCCCACATTTATCCTCCCATGTCGGCCTCCTGCTCTGAAGTCTTTACCACAATAACACCTCTCACAGTAATTCAATTCTGTTCAAAATAAAAGACAGAGAATAGTGTGGTGCAGAGGTTTCTTTGCTCTGGTCACTGAAAAGCCTTTCTGTTTATTGTTTGTTCAGTAAACAGTTTTTAGAGGACCAGAGGATCAATAGAGGGGAGCGTTTTGTTAGTGTGTGCTTTTTAACTTGCTCACCTTAATTCCTGTCTTGCCTTTGTTTCAAGAGATATTTTGACGTGCCCACAATACAAGGCCACATAAGTGTTCTTGTAATCAACAAAATGTCCAAATTGTCAATAATAAAGAGAATTATGAAGTTCCAACTTGCAGTCATTACTGTTCCACTGTGATGTAAGGTTTGGTGCTCCTCACAGTTAGAAAATCCCCGGTTCGTGTTCGAGCCTGACTTTTATATATGCAGGCCAACTTTCAAATCAAATTAATCTTCATTTTAATACCATTTACCAGCAGAACTCAATGGATTTACAGCATTTACAAACATAAAAAGATAAAAACAACTTAAAAAAATAATTCTTCCCTCCCACCCTCCATACATACATATAAATAGTACTACACCCCCTCAACACACACACACACACACACACACACAACACACACACACACACACACACACACCACACACACACACACTCCCACGCTCACCACTAACAGTAGGGAGACATGGTATGGCACTGAAGATCACGCAGTCTGTTATGTAGGGCGCTGTCGGAGGACCTCAGGGCCTGTGAGGGTTGATATGATAAAAACAGATCAGCTAAATGACAAGGCACAAGGCCATTAAGACATTTAAAAATTAATAGGAGAACCTTAAAATTGATCCTGAAGTAGACATGTTCCGATACCATTTTTTGCCTCCCGATACCGATTCCAATACTTTTACTGTTGGTATCGGCCGATACCGAGTACCGATCCGATACCAGTATATTATAAAATAACACCATGCCTCGCCTGCATGACTGTCACATGATTATCACTGTGGTGAGGCCTGGCTCAGGTTAAACCTTCTAAAACATGAATCAATACAACAAATTCAGGGCATTTATTTTTAAATAGAACAGTATAAAAACAGCAGTGCAAATGCAATTGAACTAAGTCAATCTAGGAATAATTATTTTCAATAACTTAAAGTGCAGCCCCAGTATTTTTAGATTAAAAGGGAATTTAAATAGAACAATATTAAACAGTGGTGCAACAACAACTTAAATCTAGGAATATATGTTGTTGCATTTTTAAATTGAAGTGCAGACACAATATTGTAAAATGAAGTCATTTAGACAAAACAGTATAAATAACAGTAGTGCAACAGTAACTTAATAAACAAATCTAGAAATATTTTTTAATTAGGGGTGCGAACATAACAGCAAAATAAACAGGGCATTTAAACAGATCAGTAAAAAAATTATTTAACAGCAACTTAAAAGATAACTTTCCAAAATGTTAGTCCAAAATCAACCTATGAAGTCACATTCAAAAGATAAAATCCAAAGAGCAGAAGCTGCACTCTAACAAAAAAAATAGGCTTCTTTACAAGCGCTGTACTTCCGTCACTTGATCCATTCTTCTTCTTCTCAAGAACAGCAGCTACAGCACAGCGGCGCAGCAAAGAACTGTGTCAGAGCTAACGACCAGCAGATGGCGGTAGTGCAACCAACGGGATGCAAGCTGCCAAAGCATTACAGAAGAAGAAGTGACAGTGCTAACGGAGCTAAAGGAGCTAACGGAGCTGACAGAGCGGACCAGTAAATAGATTACTAATTTAATTAATGACGTGGTATCGGATCGGTGCCTGGACTCCAGTACTCGCCGATACCGATGCCAGCAGCATCGGCGCAATTTCCGATACTGGTATCGGAATCGGAACAACTCTATCCTGAAGCGGACAGGGCCAATGCAGCAACTTTAAAATTGGTGTAATGAGGCCCAGCCCCCTGGTCCTCCTCAGCAAGGCTGATTTTTGGTGAATTCACTTTGTGAATTCTGCTTCACAATGATACACACACACGCATTAATATCATGAAGATATGGAGCGGAAATATCTACAAATATTCATTAAGTACATTTTAAGTACATTGCCACAGAGAGAGAGAGAGACAGAGAGACAGAGAGATCACAAAGTGCTGTCCATAGTGCTGAAACACCTACACACATTTTTAAGTAAATTGTTTGCCATTCACTCTGTCTCTCACACACAGACACACAAATTTAAAGACACAAACACATTCACATATGCACATGCACTAAATCAAACTGATACACACAGTATCAGGCAGCGCGGAGTGATATGAAGGGAGAGAAAATAGAGCCAAGCGTTTACGAGGTCTGACTTTTTGGAGAAAAACGGTTTTGTGATGCAAATATATCACGTTTTTGAACACGTACTGGTTTGAGAAGAAAAGCACTTTATTTTCTTGGCCCCAGCAAACTGCCGGACTACTTTCGTCTGGACCTAACCGGACAGGATCTCAGCTCACTGGATGCTGTCAGGGGTGAATCTGTGTGAATGGACGACACTGCTGACGGGGATGCCATACAGATTCATGTCAAAAATCCTGAACTATCGCTTTAATATGATGATATCGAGCTGAAGACCTGCAATATTTACTAAGTGCATTGCCGAGAGAGAGACAGAGAGAGAGAGAGAGAGAGAGAGAGAGAGAGAGAGAGAGAGAGAGAGATCAAAGTGCTGTCCATGGTGCTGAACCATCCACACACATTTTTAAGTAAATTGCCTAACGCTAATCCATACCGTAAACCTAACCTAAGCCTAATTCTAGTCCAAACACGTCGAGTCTTAACCCTCAAAAAGGTCTGTTGAAAAGTGAGAACCAGAAAAATATCCTCACTTCACAAAAATGTCCTCACTTTTTTGGTTAAAAAGTAATTCTGGTCCTCACAACTGAGTATCTACAAGCACACACACACACACACACACACACAAACATATGTTCACACACAGAGTCATGATGATATGGAGCTGAAAGATCTACAAATATTTACTAAGTGCATTGCCACAGAGGGAGAGATCACAATGTGCTGTCCATGGTGCTGAAACATCTAAACACACCTTTTTTAATTTATTGTTTGCAACACACTCTGTCTCATTCACAGACACGCACACACAAATTTAAATACACAGACACATTCACATATGCACACGTACCAAAGCAAATTGGCACACAGAAAACATTAAGATAGCGCTGTCCATGGTGCTGAAACAGCGCCCACACACATTCTTCAAATAAATTGCTTGTCATACACAAATCTCCCCAAAGACAGACAGATACACACACACACACACACACACACACACACACACACACACACACAATCTTAATATGAAGAGTGGAAAGATCTACAAATATTAATTTACAGTAGTACATTGCCACAGAGAGAGAGAGAGAGAGAGAGAGAGAGAGAGAGAGAGAGAGAGAGAGAGACAGACTCATTCAGTGAATGAGGCTGTGTGCAAGCACATGGAACTGGTCCTGCATTTGTATATAAAAATAATAACACTGTGAACACTTTATAGCCCTATTGCACACTTCGTACTTTCAGCATAGAAAGTACAAAAGAGACCATATGTTTTTATTCTTTTAATGTTTTATTCTTATTTTATATTATTTGCACTGACTTGCACTATTGGACCAATAGTTGAGATTTGCATATCGGGATTCATAGGCTAAGAACATTGTCCAAAATACCTTTAAGTAAATTGTTTGCCATCCACTCTGTCTCTCACACACAGAAACGCACACACAAATTTAAATACACAAACACATTCACATATGCACACACACACGAAAGCAAATTGACACTGTCCATGGTGCTGAAACAGTATCTACATACATTTTTTGAATGAATTGCTTGTCACACACACATCCCCCAACATATACACACACACACACACACACACACACACACACACACACACCACACACACACAACACACAAATACATACAGACTCTTAATTGATATGATGTATGTGGAGCTTAACGATCTACCAATATTTACAAAGTACATTGTTTGGTACAGAGAGAGAAGGGCGGGGGAGAGAGGGAGAAAGAGAGTGCGATAAAGTGACTGAAACTGAAACATCTGCATACATTTTAAGTAAATGAGTTGACCCACAAACACACACCTTAACAACCCCTCAACAAACATATCTCCCCACACAACACACACACACACACACAGACACACACACACACTGAGAGGAAGAGAGAGACTGAAAGTTGAATGTGCTGTCCATGGTGCTGAATCAACATCTCCATACAGTCAGGACCATTGCTTGCAACAACACACTCAGTACATACACACACACACACACACACACACACACACACACACACACACACCACTGTTGTTTGGCCTTATTTATAAAGTATTATACAGTTTTTGTAGTGGTTTTTTGTTGTTTTTTTGTGTGTGTAGTTTTGTATTGGTTTTTATGTTGGGTGTTGCAAAGGGTATTATTATTATTATTATTATTATTATTATTATTATTATTATTATTATTATTATTATTATTATCATTATTATTTAACAGAAATTTATGAATAAGAACATTGTTCTCCACCAGAGTCATGACTCCCAGTCCAGATTCTCCTGGACTTGGTAGTTTTAGAGTCAATAGTCACATAATAATAAGCCAACTTCGTGTTCTGTCCACATGAATGTCTGTGTTCATGTTTAGAGTGTATTGCTCTCTGCAGCATGTGTGTGTGGTTTCATTACTTAAACAAACAATAGCACCATAATCATGACCCAACTTCATCGTCAGTGTTTCTGTCGTGATGGAAACACAAAACTTTCATCTAGAACTCTTCATGTCAAAGTAAGTAGTAAAGTAGTAAAGTAAAGTAGCTGGGCCTCACTGATTATTGCATACAAACTATCATCACAAAAGGTTTGTGTTGAGTTCTCAAGATGTCTGGAGTGAATCTGCTGTCTGATTGGCACGGCAGCAAAACAAACTGAAGATGAAGAGGATAAAATAAATAACCATGATTTTGTTTCCTGTGTGAGACTGAGAGAGATGTACTGATAGTCACAGGGGAGGAGGTTTGTCTCCTGGCTTCTTCTTCCTGTTGGAGCTACAGCTGTTAGCGGTGGCTGTGAATACAGTGGTGTCCATGAACAACAACAGCTGTAGAGGAATATAAGGAGATTTCTTGCTAGCTTCACAGCCTCCATGTTAGTATCAATATCATCAGTGGGTCAGTGCAGCCATGCTTCAAACTAAAAACTCCACCTTCAGCAGGGGTTCCTTCCTCATTCTTCTGTTCACCGCAAAGATGCCCCGACATCTCTTTTCTACTGCAACAGTGAAATGTTGGTTGAAATCTCTTTTGCAAGCACAGCAGCTGCGGAAGTGGAACCAAACCACTGCCCCTCATCTCCCAGCTGAGGTCACAGCTGCCTTCAAAACCACGGTCACCAGTCAAAGTTACAATCACATACGCACATGGGAGCCAAGAGTCAGTCTTTTTATTTCAATCTCCATGATACATACGCTACCAAACAGCCTCACACATCCTGGAGTGTGTTTGGGCTCATCGTCCTGTTGGAAAATAAAGGCTTGGGATGGCATGTGGCCGCAGGATGCTGAGGTATTACACCATTACCCGCCTCCTCCAGGCCCCATGGTGGAACCATGCATGCATAACCCCTCCGCTCACCTTTTCACACAGCAAGTGAACCAAAGAGCTGTGGGTTTGTATCTGAGCTGCTGACTGTTGAACCAAAGAAATCGTACATAAACTCAAAAAGGTTCTACCTCAAACAGGCTCAAGGCTTTGCAATATGTCTTAATTAAAAAAAAAAAAAATTGAAAATAAAAAAAACTGTACTTCATGCAGGTTTCTCCACTCTGGCGTGTTTTTTAAACAGTTGAACTTCCTTCTTGTGGAACCTGGAGGCGCAGTGACGATTTCTGTTCTGCTTCGATTGTTTGAGGCGACATCGTCTTGCGAGCAGATTTATAAAAAGCTTCGACTTTTGCCATGTCACAAAGCGTCTCCTGTAAGGAAACGAGGTTAATAATTAAGCAGAACCCTGATGTTCAGCAAGCGAGAAGTGAGGAAAGAAAGAAAAGAGGCTGTGCTGCCAAATCTGGGTACGGCTCAGCTCCTCCAACTTCACACTTGGCTTCTTCCTCATTTATTTACATTGCATTTGCTGATATCTTCTTAGTGTCATCTTTTAAACTGAATAGTTATTCAGTCTCTTTCACTGCAATCTTCTTGTCTCTATTGCCTCCGTTCTTAGACTTTCTTCTGTTTGTATTTTTGCTTGTTTCTTCTGTTGCTTCAATATTCAGTTTCTGTGTGTGTTCAGGAAAACAACTGACTGACAGTGACGTGGAAACGGACATCGTTCTCAGAACATTGCCGTTTAAATGTGAAACATTTCTGTAACAAAATTGTAGAAACTGTAGGAAAAACGACGCATTTTCACATCTGCTTTTCCGGCTGGAATCCATCTCAGGGAATGTTTGGATTACACCAACCATCCAGTTGAGTTGTGGAATAACTTCCAGGACATATTCCAATGAAACAGGCGTAATGTTGTGGCGTTCTGAATGTACAGTCGACCCTGCAGGGTCAGAAGAAAAGCTTCCCGTTGTCCCTCTTTTCCTCTTGAGAGCTGAACAAGTGGAGCTCTGCACTCAGCGAGCAAATTCACATCTGAGCCCAACAAAGCGCCTCACTCAGCCTCATAAAAGATAAAGAAACAGCAGAGGAGAGAAGAAAACGCCTTTTTCCACAGATTGTTTCATTTCACTCGAGCGTGTCTGTACATCTGTACGGATAGAAGACTTGTCCTCTGGTTATAATGTTGCAGTGTAGATGCTGTTTCCACCTCCACAAATGGAACATTGCACAGATGAAGGCTCAAAATCGTGTCCCTTCCACATACAAGTCATTTTAGCTCACATGCTCCATTTTAGAAAAACAAGCTGTTACAGAAGAGGAATCTGAAAAAGGGCCTTGTTTGGATTTCAATATCAAAGTTTTTACTCTGAACTTTCTACATTATTTTAGTGCGTTAAATGGAGAATGATTAGACTAAAGGTATCAAACTGTTGATTCCCCTGTCTGAGATTTGAATGGAGTGAATTACTTGACGAGCCATATTGATCTGGAGACAATATATTTTTAAACAAGACAGTTTTTTTGAACCCCATTGTGAGTGAAGTTTACCACTGTGGCTCCAACAGTGGGACAACAGTGAGACACACAGTGCCGAGGTCAAAAAGTGCAGCAGACACAAGAGGCTGGATCCTGATCGGCACGGACATCAGAGTTAAGTTTAGCCGATACTAACTGACATGTCCACCTCTGGTCACTCAAAAAGCAGCTTGCTTGAGGCCACAGGCTCAGCAGAATCACAAATCCGGGTTCTATCTTTGTGTGCCCAAGCACATCGGAGCAAGAAAAGACATTCCCAGCTCATCCTTATTTATTTGTACATACAACTTAGGTAGCTCAGACTTTGATCAATAATCCAGGTATAATTGACAGGTGTCACGAATCACAATTCTTCATCAGTTTTCAGAAAAGCATGCTTTTTTGTTGCTTTGAAAATGAATAAACTTGAAAAATTGCCGACAATCGATCAGAATTGCTCTTTGAAAGCTTGTTATTCACATACCAAAGTGTTCTTCTTAGTTGCGAAATATACATAAAAGTCAACAAATACAACAAGCTGAGGCGTCATAAATATACCAGAGAACATTTGTGATATGAAAGTCAAGATGTAGCATTGAGACAGAGGCTGTAGAGGTGGTTCATGGTAACACGAAGCCTTCACCTGGAGTAAAAACAAGGCTTTCGGCATTCAGTTACCCAGTATCACAGAGTAACTAAAGTTTAGTGTCTGCACTTCTGCTTTAAGAAAATTACTTTTGATGAATCCTGAGGAAAGATGAATATTTGACCTTTTTCAAAACATTTGTCAGTCACTCACTCAGTTGTTTTTCATCTTTATTGTTATTTCTGACGATCTTTTTTTTTCATCTCATCTCATCTCATCGTCACCAGATTACATAAAGTGTCTAGTGTGATATTAAATGTCTCTTCTTAACATGTTTGAAAAGAAGATGTAATTCAGCCCAACATTTATCTTATTGTGGTGAGAGGCTCTCCATGAAGTCCATGTTAAACACCTCATCAGATCTTTCAGTCTTTTCTGAAATGTCTCTGTCGCTCTGGTCTTTCAGCAGAGCTGAATATGACTGATCATCTCCCACATTATATGCTTTGTTCTTTGTGGATCAAATTGAGATTGATACATTCAAACACCTTGCTTAAAGTTAGATTTTTATTCACAATAAAAGAAATATGTATGAAACATTCAAACTTTCTGCCAAATATTCAAACCATTTTAACTTTACATATTTAATGACATTGTTTTCAACAGCAGGTCATGAGCCATTTTGAAAGTTGTTAGTTCAGACTCTGGCAGCTCATCCTGCGTGTCCTCAGGCAAAAAAACACTGAATGTCCAAAGACATACACATATCTTGTATTGGTGTCTTGCTGTGTAGGTGAGAAAAGGTTGATTTTCTGGGATTCCAGGCCAGAAAGCGACACACAAACTAAACTGCTCACTGGCAGAAAGCCGGCGCTCCTTTCTGAATAACCCTGTTAGCTCGAGCTGTGGAGCTTCAATAATGAGAACATATCACCACTGAGAGCCGCTCTTCCTGTTGCTGCTGCCTGCCAGAGAGAGAGTGACTCGTCCTGGCAGACGAGGCTGATTGCAGCACATGCAGGACACTCACACACTGATAGAGAATCACACTGCAACCAGAACGTCCAAATTCACACAGCCTGTGACAATATGAACGCTGGAAAGGTTGTGTCTGTATTAAACCCTGTTTACACAACGTCTCAAGTGAAAACTCGTCGTTTCTTGCATTTTCGTCTCAGAAAACTTTTGCATTAAATCACTTGATGCCTTCTCTCTGTGGATAGTTTTTGTTTTTATGTCTCATTCATGAAGTCTTTATTCATTCATTCATGAAAACACATAGTTTGGAGTTTTTGGTTCAGAAAGGTTTCGTGTTGGATTGGCAACATTCTGAAACACATGAAGGGGCCGTTTGGTGCTGTTGTTGTTTTCATAATGAAACCACACAGACATCCTGCAGAGGACAATACACTCCAAACATTAACACTGGAGAACACGGACATTCATAGGACAGAACACCAAGAGGGCTATTATTACAGTGACTGTCAACTCTAAAACTACCAAATCCAGGAGGGCCTGGACTGGAACCAGACCAAGACCAGGAGATCTGGACTGGGAGTCATGAACAGTCTTAGGAAAACATTGTTCGTACTGTCCCTCTACTAACCATGTGCACAACAAACACGACCTTTCAACTGTCCTGCTTCATTCTTTCCCATTCTCACAGTTTTTGAAAGGGTCCACCTTGGAAGCCGTTTGCAAAAAGGTTGTGTTTTCAGTGACTCCAAGTACCACTGTCAGGAAAACAGACAACCAAACGGGCCCAGAGAAGAAAAGAAGTTGTAAACTAATTGTGGAGGTGTCAACACACACACACACACGCTCAGTCCTTGTATTTCTATCCTTGTGGGGACCGTCCATTGACTCCCATTCATGTCCTAGCCCCTAACCCTGACCCTTACCCTAAACCCTAACCCACACCACAACAAAGCCTAACCCTAAAGAAATGTTTTTGCACTTTTACTTTTTTCAGTAACACCACAGGGTCAAGAAAACACTGTTTCTCCTACTTAGGACCGGAAAAAGGTCCCCACAAGGCACGTCGTTTCACGTTTTGCTATCCTTGTGGGGACATTTGGCCCAACAAGGATAGAAATACGAGAACACACACACACACACACACAACCACAGAATATTGACGCCCGTTCTCAGTAGTGTCCTCAGTGTCTGGATGTGACGTCTGCCTCACCAGCAGTCCATGTTATCCCGCAGGGATCTGGAGCAACACGGTGTCTTTTATTTCTCAATAGCAATTAAAAATGAAAAGCCAGGAGGCCAATCAAAAACAGGGTCTGTTTCAAGCCAGTTCCCACCGAGGCTCCAGCCCACGTTCCCCTGCTGTCGGCTCTCACCTCTGATCCCTCAGGAGGAGGATTCTCCATCTTCACGACAGCGCCGCTCAGATCAGAGGAGTTCTCACCACTCAAAATAATCACCAAGCTCTCTTCTTGAAGCTCCTTTAAAGGCTGCTCAGAACAAAGAGGCAGGTGGAGAAAACAATTTCAGAGGAGTAAACACTAGAAAACATTTCAGTAGGCCGAGATGGGAAAGTCCGAGTGTCATGCACGGACGTCCTTGCTGGAGGACAGCAGAGTGGAGAGAACAGCTCCGTCTCCCCCGGATGAGTTTACTGATGTGAACATGCTCTCAGGCGCTGGAAACTCACTGAGAGATGTTCGGCAGCACACAAGGGCAGAGGATGGAAAAAACAGCTTCAACAGACAGAAAAAGCCAAATATCATTTACAGAACCTCATGCAGTAACTGCAATAACAATCCAGCCATAACAGTGTGTGTTCTCCCAGTGTGAGTATTTACAGTGTGTAGCATGTGTGTGTAGGGTCATTATTAAAGCAAATAACAGCACCCACTAGTGGCCCCAACATGCTTCACTACACTGCAGTGCTGCCGCTTCCATGTAAACAGACATCGTTTTCGAAACATTGCAGCAGAAACAAAAAGGCATTTCATGAATGAATGAATGAATGAATGAATGAAGGTTACCCATCTGAGCTGCTTAAAAAGGTAATTTCCAATCAGCCAAGAGTTGCAGATTAGAATGTAAAAAAAGGCTGCTGTGATGGTATTTTTGTCCTCTGAACCGTTCACCAGCTGCTGGAATTGTGTGTGTAGAGTAGAGAGATCATCACAGACCGAAGTGTGCCGCAGTGGCTGTAAATATCCAGTCTGAGCTGCTTTAACTTGAGAGTCTGTGAAGCATCAATTCCTGAGATGAATTTTTTTTTTTTTTTTAAACTGGCTGCTGAGTTATGAAACAAAATAACGTTAGCTTTGGAGCTCAGGTCTGAACTGAAATATCGTCAAAGTGGGTGAAATACGCCGAGTGTGTGGAGATAACCCAGTTCACAGGTTTCTGGAGATCGTATCCATTTTTCCACCTGCTAAATGTCCCTGCTGCAGCCTTCCACACTCTGATCTCTCTTCCAGTTCTGAAGCTGATTCTTCAGGGCTGATTCCCTTCACTTTCCCATGTTTGTAGTTTAGCTACCTCAATCCTATTCATGATAATGTGCTTGAAAACTGAATTTTCAGATTTATTTATTTTGCACATTTATAAAATGAGTGAGGCAGTGATTAAGTCTGCTGACTCACAACAAGAATGGTGAAAAAAAAAAGTAACAAAAAAAGTTTGGAGGTTCATGAAACTTTGAATATTACCATGAATTTGAAATTCATATGCTGAGTATTTTCTGTCCACTCAAATGAAAGCAGCTCGACTTTCACAGAAGAAATGCTCCTGAACAGCATAGTGTTGTGAATATGGATAAGTACACCATTGTTAATGTTCACAGTGTATTGTTCTCTTAAACACTTAAATTTTGTGGGTTAAATGGACCTAATTGTTGTCTTCTGTCAAGAACAGGTCTCTGTACATGTCTCAATGGGATTACCTGTGTAAACAATCGCACTGAAAGCCACAAGTGTTTAACTTTTAAAAGTCATTATCATGGGTTGTACACCACAAAAGCCACACATTCAACTACATTAAGCAGGTCAGCATCCAGACCGAAAATAGCTCTGTGGATCTGTGAGCTCTGTGGAGTGGAGGAAGACAGATCGTCCGACTGAAGCGTGTTGTGTGAATATTTAGAATGCTGCAGATGTCCGTCAGTGTAGCGTTATGACCCCTCACATACAGTAGCAGGACAGATATATGCTGCATACACCTTCCCGCTCCTCTGGGAGAAGCCCTGCTTAGAGAGGAAGAGGCTTCATCAGTGCATCCAGCCATGTGAGAGAGGACAGAGATTCATGGTTTCTGCTAAAAGAACAAAAAAAAAAAAAAACAGGCTGGTCTTACTAATCTGATGAAAAGATAATATCTCTATATATCTTTGGAACGTGGCGCTGAATGTGGTGATCTGCTGTGAAGTGAAAGACGCCATGAACTGCAACGTTCTTCCAATTCTGCTGGAATCAAGCTTTTATTTCTAGACGCCACTACCGGCAAAACAAATCCATTTGGTATTAATTTTCCCTCCAAACACCTTTTTTTTTCTCTGAGTGAATTCTAACGTGTGCTGCCGCCATCACGGCCAATTTGATGCCGTCTGAAGTGAAGCCTTCGGGCTCGGCCGCGCGTTAGTCTGTGCTCAGCTCATCTTCTTCCTCAGCTGGAGAAATCAACGTCCCTCCTGCCCGAACACGTCCCGTCTCTTCTGAAATACATCAAACTGCTCCGTTTCTGGGACTGGAATTATCCTGTTTTATGTACGAGAGGATTGTTTCAGAGGATGGTAAATAATGTCGGACAGCGGCTTTCAATCAGAGGGCTCACGGTTGGATTTGGTTTGGAGTTTGCATGTTCTCCCTGTGGGTGTTCTCCAGTTACTGCAGCCTCCCCCCACAGTCCGAAGACATGGAACACACTGATTATTGCTGCATGATGGTAGTTAGACTGGCGATGTACCGTAATATTGACCACACATCATGAAGACCCTGCAGAGACAAGTCCTTCAAAGCAAGCCTGATAACAATGGCATAAATCCTTAAAACGCTGACCTTAACCTCAGCTTTCAGCCAGGACATCTGGCGATAGCTCGAGGTTCTCTGTGTTATTAAGTTATAGGGTTATGGTTTGAGGTTATCTTATAAATTGCTGGAAGTCAAGCCTTTTCTTCATTCCTCTTATCAGTGGTTACATTTCCAGTTTCTCACCTTTCACATCCCTTTCCTGCTTTTTTTATTTTTTTTCTCAAAGCCGCCCAGCTGGTATGACACAATAAATTGGCCAATCAATTCCCGCTAAACCTTTCAGGCTGGTGCTGCGTGACTTCACAGATGGCTGACGTGACGGCTGAGACCACCCACAGTCTTTTTATAAACGCTTTCACACTCGAGCCTCTGAAAACAGCCCTGGTGAAAGCTCACACAGGAGGTTCTGTAGGTTGTTTCTCAGAGACCCTGCGCTGTTTTTTTGCTTTTCACTGCATTGCTATAGGAGTGGTGCATTAACACCACCCACTGCAACTGCAAGCTTGGTATCAATTGTCCCAGCAGTAGCGGCCGTTCTGTCTGTTCCGTCATTCAGTTGTGAGTTCATGATGGAGTTTATGTACTTGTGACTTGCGTATAGCTTCATGGTGTGAACACGTTCATGAAATGTGTGGGTGGTGCGGCTGGGAGCACTATGGCATATTGGGAATGTGTGTGAGTGTGTGTGTGTGAGATGCCATTCACAACAGCACCAAGTTGTGTCTCAACGTGATTACTATAGATAACATGTACATCAGCATGAGACTTTTAAGCTAAAACCCTTAAAAGTTGTTGAGTAATGGAGTCAAACTCCACAGGATGTTAGCATCAGCCTGAGTGTTTGTGCTCTGAGCTACGTGTTTAGGTTCTGCGGTGACACTTAAGACTTGAACTGTCGCTGCGGCAGGATGACCGATTCCAGCCACTGCTCTGACAGCTGAGAGCCACAGGCCGGAAGCAGCCTTCGAACTCCGCCAACGGGCCTTCACCCGCTCCCCGGTGGTCCAGTAAATGGCGCGGTCTGTCAGGTCGGTGAGGTTACTTACAAAACTTACCACCACCTGGTATGGAATGAATGAAGAATGTATAATAATAAAGCATCTTTAAGGTGTCCAGAAAAGCGCTATAAGCTGAAGCCTTGGAGCCAATCAATGAGTTCTGATCCGGTCATTATATCAGTCAGCTGCGACGTTTCTCAGCTTCTTTCCACACAGAGGTTTAATGATCTTCGGCAGTGAGATCAATCACATTTATTCCAGGAGCCACATACAGACCAGTTTCATCTAGAGTGGGTCAGTCTCATATTACAATCTCATAACGCCAATTTTAACGAACCCTTCTGGTTCAAAATACAGTGAAATTTGTCCTCCGCCTGTTGCATGATGGGAGTTTTTCCAAACCTCCCCTGACAGCATGGCTTTGAGGCTGGTGCTGTTTATCTGTCTTTCATGCAGCATCAGTAATATCTCAGCTGGGGTCTGTGTTGTCTTGTGTCCGCTGCGCCGAAGAACTTTGTTAAAGTCCAAATAAAAGACTTTCTTTCCTGTTACCAGTCAAACCACCAATTCACTTTGCTTTCATGATCACGGTCTGATGCTTAATTTATGGGATGTATTAACATATGTGCTGACTTTCAGTTCTTCTTTTTAAAACCGACCATTATAAGTTAACAACAGTGAAACACATAATTTTCAGCTGCAAACACTTTATGCAGGACACCAGCACCAAGTGATGATAAGGATGAGACCGTTCCAGACTACTGAAAGACTTTTGTATCAATAAGATGTGAAATGTGATGATGTTTAGTTCAGTTTGACACATTTCAACAGTTTTTTTTTTCAGTATAAACAACATTTCTGTGTGACTAAATCTTGCAATGATCCGTAACAACATCAAGTGTGTAAATTCTGTTTCTCCACGTTTCACTGAGTGACCCATGAAGCATTAGTCAAGGATTGTCTGAATCCATCTAATACGCCTTAAGACGTTTGCTTTCTGCATGCTCTCCCTGCCTGTGTGGCTTTACCCTGACTCGCTTCCACACTCTCATGACGTCTGTTAATTGTAGTTCATTTCAATCTCCTTGAATGTGTGGTTGTGTCTGTCTTGTCTTTGTTTAAGCACTAGCATTAGCTGCCATCCTGTCCAGGATGTACTTTTCCCTATAAAGCAGATACAGAGGGCGTGGAAACACTCACAACCAAACACTTATGCTTTGACTTGAATGATATGGCTTATTTTTAAATATTTGTAAATTGATATTTTCAACCCATTTTTTTTTTCGTATCATGTCGTTTGTTTTTACCTATTTTACCACTAAATACCTTTTATTATTTTGTAGCTTCAGTAAGTATGTAAATGGTTAGTTGTGCTTGTTTTTTTAAAAACGCGGTCTCAGTGCATCCCTGAAAGTGTCTAGCGACATCCTGAAGTCTGTCGACTCGGGGGGGTGCACAGTGCTGGTCCTGGTGGACCTGTCCTCAGCCTTTGACACGGTTGACCATCAGACCCTGATAAACAGGCTGCAGGACCTGATTGGCCTGTCAGGTCCAGTGCTCAAATGGTTCTCCTCATATCTGACTGGTAGGAGCTTCAGTGTGTCCGCCAACAACACCACGTCTGAGCCAGCCAGCCTGCAGTATGGCATGCCTCAGGGCTCTGTTCTGGGACCCCCCCTCGTTCCTTCTGTATTTGCTTCCCTGGGTCAGATAATCCAGCAGTTCAGCGATGTCTCGTACCTCCTATTTGCAGACGACCTGCAGCTGTTCTGCTCCTTCAAGCCCTCTGAAGCCCACAAACTGAGCTCCCTGATAAACTGCTGCTTATCATTAATCAAGCAGTGGCTCAGAGACAACAACCTCCAACTAAAGTCAGAAAAAACCGAGACCCTCATTATTGCCCCAGACAGTGCCATCCCACTATTAAGCAGCACCTTGGTGATCTGAGCCCCTCAACCAAGACCGAATTGAGGAACCTTGGGGTGATCTTTGACAGCGCCATGTCACTGGACCACCACTCGAGGCAGCTGGTAAGAACCTGTTTCTTCCAGCTGCGCAACATCGCTAAGCTCAGACCCATGGTGTCTAAAGATGAGCTTGAAATGATCATTCATTGCCGTTATATCCTCGCGGCTCGACTACTGTAACAGCCTGTTCACTTGCCTTAACAAGAAGGAGCTGGCCCGCCTCCAGTATGTCCAAAACTCAGCTGTGAGGCTGCTGACCAGCACCAACAGGAGGTCCTACATTACACCCGTGTTAAAATCCCTCCACTGGCTCCCTGTTACATTTCGTATCCAGTTTAAAATCTGGTGCTGACCTTCCTAGCTCTACATGGCCAGGCTCCCATGTATATCAAAAACCTCATCACACCCTACAGCTCGGCCCGAAGCCTGAGGTCCTCTGACCAGAACCTTCTGAGAGTTCCCCGACTCACTTTAAAACCAGGGGCGACCGCTCTTTACATCCACTGCTCCACGCCTCTGGAATGAGCTTCCTCTGGATCTGCGCTCCCTGGACGCGGTGGATGCCTTCAAAAAACTCCTAAAGACCTACTTGTTTCAGAAGGCATTCTAGACCCCAGTCAGTGTTGTCTAGGTAGTAACTTGTTCTTTTTATATGATATGTTCTCATGTGCTGTGACTCGTCTTTTTTGTGATTTTTACACTGTGAAGCACTTTGTGACACATTGTCTGTGAAAAGCGCTATACAAATACATTTTACTTACTTACTTACTACACCACCCACGGTACTAACCCCAATACCTCCACCACAGTTGTGTGAGGACGTATAGATGATTATAAGAGCAGAGAAAGTCGCTATAGAATTCAGAGCTTATCTACCCAGTCTGCTCGCTTGTATGCATCAAAAGAATCTCCTGCTCGATTGTGTGAAAATGCAAGAAGACATATTTCACTGTAAGGACTGCCAAGCTGTCTCATTAAATTCACACCGATGGAGCATTAAAGCTTCTGCTGCTCTGCATCTTCTTTATCTGTCAGAATACGACCAGCGAAACACTCGACTTTATTCAAGTACGGTAATCGCTGCTTCTTTCAGACACTCGTATAAAGGCACAAACATGAAACAAGGAACAATGAAGTCCAGGTATGAATGTTTTGAAAGCTGAACTTGTGTTAATCACTCTATACAGTAAAAACTGTGGACAAGTTTTCTCAGGAACTTTGACCTTTGGGTTTCTCCTGTGGATTTCCTCTCTTGTACACGAGCAGCTGCGCTGAAGACGCCGGACAATAAACATCTTTTTGCTTAGCTGCTTTAGCTGTTGAACAGCGATCAGTTTCCTCCGCCCATCCTCCCCAAGGCCACATCTGGGTTCTCCGGGCGAGACGGAATCTGCGCTAATTTTTTGTAACAGCGATCCGGGCATTGTCACGGCTGTGAAGCACGGAGGAGGAAACAAAGAGGACGATTTACACGAAGGCATGGTGAGCAGAACGAGGTCCGTCCACAGGTGAGGGAAGACCGAACTGGAGAACAGACTCGTTCGCAAACTCCTACTGTAAGTGCGTGTGGTTTCATTACAAAAAACTACCAACAGCGCCAACTAGTGGCCAAACATGAAAACTACATGATTTTCAGCGTTTCTGCCGTTGATTGCCAAGTAAACACAAAACTTTTCTGAAACAAAAATGGAAAAATGATGCTTTTTCACTTGAGTCTTTGTGCAACCTCGGCCTTGATGTAACACATGAACTGTGCACTTTTATTATTACAACAACAATAATAATAATAATAATAATAATAATAATAATATAATAATAATGCATTTATTTATCAGCACTTTTCAGGACACCCAGGATCACTGTCAATTAAACATGTGCAAAAAAAAAAAAAGAAAACATCAGCATTGCAGCAGACTGACATTATTGAAGAAGACTATGCTTGTTTCAAAAAGATTTGCTTTGAGCTGCGATTTTAAATGAATTACAGAGGAGGGGGCATCAAGGAGGTCGTCCAGGCTGGAGGGACAGGGAGGCTGAGAGGAAGCAGGTCGGACAGGACCTCTGGGTGAGGAGACGCAACAGCGAGAGGAGGGGATTTTGAAACATTTTGCTGTATTTTTGCGCCAGAAGGTTTTGTTTTATTTTGAGAATGTAAGTCAGTCTCTGTAGTGATTGTTTGGTTTTTGTTAAAAATATCAACATTGTCTATTTTGCGCCACAGCAAAGAATCACTTTAAAGTTTAAATTTTAAAAGTTATTATGGCTCTGTTTTACTGGTCCAGCCTGCTCAAGATGAAGTGTGACCCTTTAAATAAAATGTGGTTGAAAACCCTGTTGTGAGTAAAGTGCGACTGTAAAGACTGGCAGTGGGAAAACACCCTGCTCGAGTCCCAGTTCAGGGAAAAGACACATTCCACAGTTTGCACAATGTGGAAAAATCCCCGCCTGGTTTCTCCACAAATGATTACAGATGTGTGCTTTTATCAGGAAATTCTCTGCAGAACTTGATGGGAAAAATGACCCAAGAGGCAGATTTCTGTAGAAATCTGTGTTTAATTTCTATTTTTTTTTTTTTCCTTTTGGGTTTTATCTTTTTTCCTTCCATTTTTTTGGGGGATTGATGTTCCCTTTTCCCTTTTTTATGTATTGTTTTATTTCTTTAAAAAAAAGTCATCTGGTGTTTTCTTTCATCTTTTTTCTTTTTTAAAATTTTCCTTTTTTTGTTCTCTGGCGTTTCCATTTTTCATTAGTTTATTTTTTCCCTTCGTTTTTCTCTTCGTTTAATTAATTTAGTCTACTGGTGTTTTAAGCCTCTGCAGTGTGTGAGGAGTGCTCACTGTTCCTGCTGACGGGAACCCACGGAACTTGAATAATCTTGCAGGGATTGAATACGTGACCTTTGGCAGGCTGAGCTCTCTGTTGTTCCTGCAGCAGAGATGTCACAGGATGGCGGCCCGCTGCTTTCAGACGTCACAGATCACTGCTGCACTGTGATTAATCCCAACAGCCAAATGATACGCTTCATTTCGTCCAGTAGTTTTATCCTCTCCACGGGAGTGCACAGTCCTTCTGGATCCCTCTATCTCTCACAGATACAGATAGAGATCATGTTTGATCAGTCTTTAGTTTGGTCACAGTTCCAGGTTTTTAACACCTGTTAGAAAACATTCTGCACTTAAACAGCAGGACCAATTTAATTGACAAAAAAAAAAAATTTACACCCGTGTTTTCAGAGAGCTTATGATGTTGGCTCTTCCTCAGCTCTTCCTCCTCATCCTGTGTGAGAATGAGCCGAACTGCTGAGAAAAGCTGTAATTCAATTCTTCAGAAATCCTGTCATCTACTGGGGGAATATTGTCAACACATGATCAAAAGCTGTTTGTGGGATTTGTACTGCAATAAACTAAGTAGTTTATTGAACTAGTTCCTTCTCTTGCAGATGATTTTCCATTTCACACCTGTGGCTTTAAGTTTAGCATTTAACAGGATGATGACTATTCCTACGTTTACTGTTTTCTGAGGTTTTTCCATCCATCTTCTGTACCATTTTAAAACATTTGTGGCAATGCTGAATAAAGAATAATACTTTTCATTTTGTTTTAGAAGAAATTATTTACATTCTCTGTCTGATAAATTCACTTCAACTACTCCAACTGATTTGGGAAATTCAGCCTGAACTACCAGTAATAAAATTACTCAGTCCTCCTTCTTATCCCTCTAAATTTGAATTACTGTATCTTTTAACTGGGAGTAGAGCATTGAAAACACCACCAGACACCTGATTGCTCATTGATCCCACTGGGTAAATAACTCCTGGCGACATGCCGCCCTGACACCATAGCTTTCAGGCTAACACCAGTTTACTGTCCTACATGCCGATGTTTCCGCTCACGTCTCGGCGTTGTGTTGCCCTCAGGCTTTATGTTTGACACCCCTGCTGTACAATGTACTTCTGCCTGGTCGACATGAAGAAATGTTGTCAAAAACAATTTGCAAACGTAAAATTAAATTCATCGTTGAGAAAAACTCATCAGCGAGCTACGCTTGAGGGATAAACATGATGGATTCATCGCTTACAAGCAGTTTCACCTGTTCCACCTTTTATATTCAATTTTGAAATTACCTCTATCTGAGCCCTAATTCAGCCTTTCTCAAGCTCATGAATGCATTTTGGAACTTTCTGGGCATTACAATATGTTTTCTGTGAAAGGTGAGTTTTGAAGATGATGCTCAGCTTGACTCTGGATGCTGTTCAGACTCTGAGGGGCTCAATGTCCCATAATGCAATAAGGAATCAAGATCTACAGTACAAAACAGCTGGTTCGATATAATGACCAGGATGTGTCTTTTATGTCACCATGCCCACGATTACTGGTCTATTAGCGCCCTCTAGTGTCACACTGCAGGCACTACATACTAACTGCAGGGTGATCTGCACCAAGATCTGATGAAACAGTGAGATTGCTGCTTCAGACTTCCAGGATATAAGCTTCTGAGGATTATTATTATTTTTTCATGAACCGTTATGTACATGAGTTCAATAAATGGCTGTTTCCATGCTCTTCTATTCCTCTGGTAATGGCACTTCAACATTTCACTGAGTGGAAACATGTTCAAGCTCGCACCGACACACAGGTAGCTCAGATCACAGCAGTGGTTTGAGAATCATCATATGAAGTCGCTGTAACTGGATTCATATTTTCTCCTCGACCTGAGCAGTGACCATCTCTGCTCCAAAGACCTGTGGCAGCTCCGTTTCTCCTTCCATGTAGTGAAATAACACCTTAACAGACAGGAAAAGCAACATTTTCATAATTCTAGCATGAAAGTGCTTCCTCGAGCATAGAACGACAACAAATCACAGTTGACGTTCAGTGGTCACACATTATAAAAGTCATCAATGATGTTGGTTTTTACTGTATGAAAAAGAAGAGTTCTGAAGTTAATCTTATTTTATTTTACTATTTCCAGATGTGGGTCATGCTGAAGTCTGTTTGAACAGGATGTCTTGAGTTTTCAGATGCTTGTCAGTATTAAATACTGATTTATATACAGCTTACCAACCCCACCGTCAACATCATCATTATATCATGGATTATTGTCTTTCTTTCCTCTCATTTCAGAGGTCCCACCATGCCAGAGTGAAGAAAATGGCCGATCGATTCAGAAATTTATCTGGAATATAACATTGAATTGGTGCTAAATTTTTATATTTATGTTAAAGAATCGTTTGAGATCATACGAGGTCGAGGTTTGAGTTTGTCATTTGTAAAGATAATTCAATTCTTTAATAAAAAGTTCAAACTAATGCTTCATGGATGGTGGGTTTAACAAGCTATAGTCACATCAGCATATTCTCTATTCATAGCACCGTCAATTACAGTTGTTTTTTTTGTTTTTACCTTTTTTACAGCTGTAAACGATCTTAACATTTCAACTCAGAATAAGTTATTTCAATATGAAGGAATACTTTTGTAATCCCTGAACGAAATGCGTGAGGGCTCTGTGGAGTCAACACGAGTGATGGTGAAGTGGAGGAAACCTGCAGAACCAGGCTCACTTTCCACTGCTGGCTGTGGTTCAGTGGTCACGCTCAGTTCTTGATGAGAATCCAAACTGGAGCTCCTGGCAGGGGCGGAAGATTCAGATCCTGGAGGGCTGCAGGCCTGCAAGTTCCTCTGTCTGACTGACTGCAGGGTGCAGTGCTGTGGAGCTCCAGCAGGAGGCAGTGTTTCCTAACACATCCTCCTCTTCCACAGGGAGACACTGCAGGAATGTAACGACGTTTCATTCATTTGGACCAGGTTGTTGTCTTGTTGTGAGATGTTGTTGAACTCGTCATCATTGGTGGAGACCTGCAGATCCCTAAGGCCTTCTGCATTACAGTGGTGTTGAGGTGCTCGATGTAGAGCCGGCCCTCGTTTTCATCCATTCCTTCCACTTCCTCTGTTCAGCTTGACTTCATCCTCTGAACTTCTGTACATGGAGCTGAAATCTCCTCAGTGTCATTCAGGGAAACGGTAATCTGAGTGATGGGAATTAGATTACTTGTTAATAGTAACGCAGTTTATTTTAACACCTTTACTCCCATCATTGGTCTTGATGTTAAAGTTCATTTTGACCTAGATATGCACATGAGCAGATGTGCAAATTTGACAATGATGTCATTAGAACTTTGCTGACTGAGGAGTTGGCAATAATGTATTAATGGAATTTAAAGATACGTTCAGTTATTTGTTAAGCAACTGAATATATAATTAGTATATTCAGATTCCTTTACAGAGAGGCTTAATCTAGCACTAATGATCTCTAAAGATTTGATTTTTTTTAAGCTACTTTTAACTCTGAAATCTCTCAAAACTTTGCCATTGTTGTGGGAATAAAGGATATTTTCAGACTTCAACAATTTAAAATCTGTGCAAATAAGCACCATAAAGTGTAGTTAGTTTATATCAGATGATCGGAGGACAGAGATAAAGTGAACACACCACACACACACACACACACACACACACACACACACACACACACACACACACACACACACACACACACACACACACACACACACACACACACACACACACGCACGCACGCACGCACGCACGCACGCACGCACGCACACGCACACACACACACACACACACACACACTCACACTCACTAACATTTAGCGCTGCTTCTGAAGAAGAAATAACTTTGCTTTCTCCTCTTGGGACTGGGGAGGGTGAGTTGAATGAGTAGGTAAACATGTGCTGATGCTAAAGTAGTTTGAATTAAAGCAGAACTGCTTCATCTTCCTGCCTGTGCTGCAGCAGCAACGGTTTCCAAGACACTCTGGCTGCTGACCTCCACTGGACCCCTCTCAAATCTGTGGCCTTGCGTTCTGAGGGATGAAAAAGAAGCTAACGCGTGACGTGAGATCCCTGGAACAAGAACACATCTGGACAATCAGCACAGAGACAGCCTGCATAGTGTTTCTTTATTTATTGTTTTTTTAACTGAAATGCAAAACGCTCTCCTGTGAAAATACTTAAATCTCCAGGTGTTGACATGTTGAGAGTTGAGTGAATTCGAAGCTCTGGTTAAATGGAGCTTCTCCTCATCATGGGAATGATCTCCAGCACTGCACTGCAGGTGATCAGCCTGCCATGCCACCCTGAAACAGAGTGGAGTGGAAACAGAGACAAGAGCAACAGCAACAGCAGCAGCAGCAGCATCATCATCATCATCATCATCATCAAATCCAGGCCACAGCGCCTCTTTGGGCCAATACATTGAGAATGGTGAAAAAAATCACCTTCTCGGCCAGGGGTGCCCGATCCTGTTCCTGAAGCCCCTATCTAGCATGTTTCAATTCTCCCCCTGCTTCAACAACAAACCTGATTCTACAATGATTCTGTCTCACCAAGCACCTAACAAAACCCAGTGAAGAGCTTGTCATCGCATACAGGTGTGTTGAAGCAGGGAGTGAGCTAAAACATGCCGGATAGGGGCTCTGCAGGAACAGGACTGAGCAGCCCTGTTCAAGTCTTACTCTAACTTTTTCTATGGAATTTTTCCTGACAGCGCTGTTATGACCTGTTCCATCAGATGAAGACAATATATAATCAAACCCACCCGTTCCTTTTTTTACGTTTTTGTGCAGCTCTTCCATCAGATGTGTCTCCTGCAACAAATCCACTCCGAGATACTTACCCCCATGTGAGCTCACTCTCAGGTACCCCCGTCTGGATCTCAGCTTCGAGAGAAAAGGGAAAAAAATAACACAGACTGTGAAATAAGCACATATACAAACAGGTAGAGAAGGAAACTTGACCAAAGGAACTTAGTGCCACGATGCCATACTTACCAGTTCAACAAAGCTGGTCTTCACTCTTTTTGAGGCCTGGGAGTTGTGTTTCAATCGCGTCTCTTTTTCTCTTTTCTCTGTAAATCTTTTTCTCTGTAAAGTGTTGTGTCTTTTCTGAACTGTTTTTTTGGTCCTTCAGAAATTTCGTTTTCTCAGTCTTTCCGGAACGTCGTCATCACTCTTTATCCCTCTTTATCCCTTTCTCTTTTTCTGATATGTAATTCATTGCGTCTTTTCTGAACTTTTTTTTTTTTTGGCCTTCGATTCTTTTTTCCTCATTCTTCCTCTTTCACCTCATGAAGGATTTCCTCTTTGTGGCCATAAAGATATTTATATCTCTATTTTAGGGACCGATGATTTTTTTTTTTGTCTTTCGAAGATTCATTTTTTTTCTCTTCCTTCCAGAGCATGGTCCCTCTTTTCCCCTCATGAAGCATCTCCTCTTTATGGGTATATTATTCTCTGTATTTAGGGGCTCTGCTGTTGCACTGTGTTCTTTATCAACTGTTTGTTGTAAGTCTTGAACCTCACAGCACTACTTGCTAGTGAGGAATCCATGATGGGCGTGATGCTGCAGCCCTGTGGCACAATGGAAAGTTCCACAGGGTTTTTCCTCTTTCTACATTTTGATGTTTTGTGTGATTAACTTAAGCTTTTTGGTTTTGTCTCCATGCTGCGCCTCACAACATGATCAAAATGTCCTGCATGCTTCACTGGACTGCTGTTTTGATTAATTATCGTCGTTCAGAATGAGGGGTGCTTTGTACTGTGAGTGATGCACGCCGAACGAAAAAGATGGAGCTTTTCTTTTCATGACAGTGACCTAGGAAGAAACACACAGATGAATTACCAAAGTCGTGCTGTGAAGATGTTGAACTGAAAAAGGCAGTAAAGAGGTTTCTTACTGGCCCGGGACGGTGGGCTGCAGGTCCTGGTGTCGTCACGTTTTGTTGTTGAGCACTGGGACGACCTGCCATGGTGTACTCTGGAGCTTTTCTCTTCCATTTGTCCAGCTTCACAGCTCCATATGCTGCTGGCCCTGGGGTCTAAAAGAGGAAGAAATTATACATGAACTGACTGGATTTTCAGGTTTTTGCAAAGCGTTTGACGAAGAATTTACACTCACCTGCCCTGTACTTCCATAGAAACTTCCAGCTGTGGGGCGGTGGCCAAATGTTGATGATGCTTTGGGGTTCACGGGTTTTGGCACGGGTTTGACATTATAGTCAGCTGGTCCTGTAAAATGAAAAACGCATGAAATTGGCATAAAGTGTCCTAATTATTCTCAGTAAATAATATGCTGGTCTCAAATAAATACAATACCTGGTAATTGGTCATCTCTGCGTTCCTTCAATCTCCCAGAAATGACAGCAGAAGGTCCTTTGCGAAAGACGAATTTATCTGCAGTCTCCACCGAATATTTGCCTTAAACACAGAACAGAGGTGAATTCATTTATCTTCCAATATCTATTGTCTCCTCTCTGAGACTACCAAGTTATTTGAAATTTGAAGTAAGTTATTTTTACCTGGTCCAGGGCCTGCGAACTTTACTTGGCTCTGTCGTTTCCCTTTCAGTGAAACTCCCAGAGCGGTGTGTCGGCCAGTCCTGGTTGTGTTCGGTTCGATGAAATGGGCTGGGCCGGGAGAATGGTGAACTGTACTCTGGAGGTGTCGTGAAGCCATGGAGAAAGCAGGGGACTTCGATTTCGTTGGATCATGTTTAGACGTTCCTGTATCAATGACATGACATAAAAAAACACATTCAGGTTTCATCGCAGCATGGACTCTCTCTGATACAAAAATAAAAGATGAATGAATGTACGATTTGGTGATTTGGTCTATCTTTCTGGTCGTACCTGTTAGCGAGGGCAGGAGATACTTATTGGGCCCAGGGGTTTGATGCATAGCTGCAATAGGTCTTCTTGGCCGATGGGGTCTCCAGGTTCCAACCCAAGGTTCAGTATTGGCCATTGCTGAGGGGAAAGAAAGATGTTTTAGATACCAGAACCAAGGGCATGTCGTGAAACAGAAATTTGAAAAACTATTGTGCATCCATCCATCCATCCATCTTCTCCCGCTTATCCGGGGCTGGGTCGCGGGGGCAGCAGTCTCAGCAGGGATGCCCAGACTTCCCTGTGCCCAGACTCTTCCTCCAGCTCTTCCGGGAGGATCCCAAGGCGTTCCCAGGCCAGCCGAGAGACATAGTCTCTCCAGCGTGTCCTGGGTCTTCCCCGGGGTCTCCTCCCGGTGGGACATGCCTGGAACACCTCCCCAGGGAGGCGTCCAGGAGGCATCCTAACCAGATGCCCAAGCCACCTCAGCTGGCTCCTCTCGATGCGGAGGAGTTGCGGCTCTACTTCGAGCTCCTCCTTGGTGACTGAGCTCCTCACTTTGTCTCTAAGGGAGCGTCCAGCCACCCTACGGAGGAAGCTCATTTCAGCCGCTTGTGACCACAGGTGAGGGTGAGAACGTAGATTGACCTGTAAATCGAGAGTTTGGCCTTTCAGCTCAGCTCCCTCTTCACCACGATGGACCGATACGTCTGCATCACTGCAGCCGCTGCACCGATCCGCCTGTCTATTTCACGCTCCATCCATCCCTCATTCGTGAACAAGACCCCAAGATATTTAAACTCCTCCACATGAGTCTCTCCACCAACCTGGAATCAGACTCTGTCTGGAGGGAGAAGGTCTGCCGACAGAAGTGAAAGTATCTAATCGCTCGGGCGCCGCCCCCGCAATTCAGAAACAGAAAAAGGCTAAATAAGCTTTAAAACTAAATGACAATGTATGTGCTTAATTTCCTATAAATAATTTGTAATCTGCAGGTGTAAAATTGTCGTCGTGTCCTTGGGCAAGACAGTTCACCCACCTTGCCTAAGTATGAAAGTTGTGAGAGTGAATGGTTGGTGGTGGTCGGAGGGGCCGATGGCGAAGACTGGCAGCCTCGCTTCCATCAGTCTGCCCCAGGGCAGCTGTGGCTACAGTAGTAGCTTACCACCACCCAGTATGGAGTGAATGAATAATGCAACGTAAAGCGTCTTTGAGTGTCCAGAAAAGCGCTATATAAAACCAATGCATTATTATTATTAAAAGAGCAGATAAACCGTCTGTAATGCCGGTGTCGTGCTGAAAAATGACTGCCTCCTAAGGGGACGCGCATCGTGTTTCTGTACTTCATTGCTCGCATAAGCCATGCGGACGTTTCATAAAGTATTCTTTGTGAATATTTCTAAGAGTACTTTTTTATAAATTACACACAGAAACAGCATTTGTAGTCTATGTCTAACTTAAGTCTTTGCAACTTTTTTTAGCTGGATTCTTTGCTTTTGTTATTGATGTAGAACTTTTCTCCCACCAGCCAGGCCAGCCAGGCCTGGTTCCAGTCTATTTCACCATATATGGAGAGTAGTGCAGTGTTGTGAGAACATCTGGGCTCATCTCCATTGCTAATGACAGATAAACATGTGGTGATATTCCTTCTGCTTTAGCGAAGGTTCTTCCATACAAGGTCAAATCTCTCATTAATCACATTCTAAATTTCTTAGTTATTTGGTTAATTATTGGTGTTGCAGAGGAAAGAGCACTCTTGGAGCGGAGCTTCCATTCCACAGAGACACACATTTTGGAGACGCGAGCATGGAGCGTGGCACGGGCACCAACAGCGCACCAGACAACTTTACCGGGATTTTTTTGTCATGGTGAGAAATACAGTATGTGGCGTGACTGCGTGACAAAAGACCGGGTGCTGCAGCACCCCCCAGCACCCCCACTTCCCGCGGTAATGGACAACTGGGGGTGCTGCAGCCCCCCAGCACCCCTACTTCCCGCGGTAATGCTAACATTGCATGCGCTTCCTCATAATGCATTGCACAGTACGTTCAAAGCTCAATATTATGAAAAAAACATACTTACTTCGTTAAAAGAGTGAATAATATACAATCCGAAGAACACAGCCCTTTTGAAATCTGAAAATAAACTTCCGCAGTTGCTTGCAGTTGCTTGCAAATGCTTGCTAAGTGCCAAAGCTGTAGCAGCTGGACGGGAAGCTAACGCTCTGATGACGTAACCGCTTTGATCAAAAGATGCCGTCACCGCACATGCGCAGAGGCTCACAGGCTGCACTAGATTACCCATCATGCATCACGCAATCTCCAGCAAAATGGCGGCGAAAGAGCAGCAGCTGGAGCCGGGAGTCGGAGCTATGACATATAAATGTAAGCATTTCATTACAATGTTGTTAATTTGCTGGGCTTAACACGTTCGAACAAGGTAAAGTTAAAGATGTATAACGTTTCGGCCACTGTGAAAGTATATTTGACCCAATGAAGTTGAAAGTTAGCTCCGGTGCTATTCCGATTGGGCAGCTTCCGATTCGGCACTTATGGGAAAAGTTAAGGGGAAATGAAATGAACGTGCGGTGCGACACACCACTGTACCCAGCTCTTCAAATCTGGACTAAAATATTCTACAGAGCCTGTAGATTCATAAGAACATAGTCTCTGATTTGTGAAAGCTTTATTCTATTTGTGAAAATGCAATAAAGGCGCATTTTACTGTTTATTCAGCATATACACCACACTACACCAGGTCTAGGTCGAGAACCACTACACTGAAACTCCTAAAATCTGGAGTGAATTTTTCTACAGAGACTGTAGATTCATAAAAACATAGTCTCTGATTTGTGAAACCTTTATTCTATTTGTGGAAACAGGGTTTCCCCCCAGAAAACTTGCTAAGCCTGGTCGTTGGACTTGTGGAGAAGCCCACCGTGTTTATGAAAAAAAAAAGTTAAAAGTTGACAAGAATTTTGAAATTATGACTACTTTGTGTTGTTGTCAGCATTTATTAGCATTACTTAAATGCAGAGAGTCTTACAGAAAGCCACAATCTTAAAATAAAGTTTTAACAAACACAAAAAATAAAATTAAAATAAATATCAAATTTTTTCACCTAAGTTAAATCCTAGTGAATCTTAAAACAAGCCATTGCTGTTCACATTTAAAGGTAAAATAAATTAAAATAAAATAGTGCATATACCTCTTCAGAGGCTGAAGAGGTATATGCTGGACTGTGTGACCTGACCTCATCTACTTTTTGAATGAAAAACTAAAGAAAAATTACTGAAAAATTATTAGATTGCTTACAGTTATTAATATTAGAAAGCCTGGCGGCCCACCAGGCCTATAAAGCACTGAGGGAAACCCTGGGATAGTGAGGAGCTCCTCCTTGCGCTCCCAGGGGAGGCGCACCTCACACTTTGAAAACCGCTGCCATAGAGGATAAGTCAACATTTAAAAATAAAATAAAAATTAGGGTTTTCCCTGAAAAACAGAGACGAACTCAAACCGTTTTTGAAAATTTGCATTTTCACCTGAAACTATGTGGTGTAAACAGGGTACCTTGCAGAATCTAGACTGGATGATACTCTACCAACGCCTGGGCCGATCCTGAAAGTCTGATTCCTGAATGGATTTGAGTCCAGGAATCATCCTGTTTGATAAAACGTTGCACCAGAAGGTTTTATTTCACTGCAGCTCTGTGAGAAACAGACGTATCCAGAGAAATGTGAACATAGCTGCTGTTTACAAGTGAACTTGGGGCTGACAACACGTCTTGGTCTTTAAATGAGTTTATTGAGAGAGCTGACTCGTGGCTCGCTGAAGCGCTCTGCAGATCTGGACCTCAGCTTGCGCTTTATTCCCGTGCACTTCTTATCCATCTCTCACGTGGAGAGGGCAGTAATGAGCTGGCTTCATGAGAGTGATCGGTGATTGAAGGTGTTTCTGCCGGCATCATGATGCAAACCAGGACAAGAAAATGCAAAGGAAGCAGGATTTAGTCAAATTAGATAAGGATTAGGCTCCAGTGCAGGTGCAGCTAATGAGTGTGCGCCACAGCGGACATCGTCTGAGTCTGAGCTGCTGAATTCTCCTTCGAGCTCGGGTGGAAATAAAAAAAAAATCAACTTTAAAACATTCAGCAGGAGCAGAGATGATTTTTTTTTTTTAACAGTTCTGCGCTCCTTGTTTTTGTCCACAGCACCACTTATATTTCCTCGTCTCTCGGCAGCGACAATCAGCAGACAAATCATGTTTACAGGGGCGAGGCAACACTCAGCGGGGAAATAAATATTTCACAAGCATTCGCACTTTCACTTTCTATTTGAATCACACCAATAGGAAAACAAAATTAGGAACTGAGAAAATCTGTTTGACTATTTGACTTCTTGGCTGAGAATACTTGCAAGACATTGAAAGTCCAATTGATTTCTGTGGTGTAGGATAACAGAGGCCTTTAATGGATTCTGTCCAGAGAGTAGAAACTGGGACCCTCCAGGATTAGAAAAGAAAGATGAGGCGACCTTTAAATTCAACCCTTCTGAAGATCAAGGCTATACGAACATGAGTATGAAGAGCCACTTTTTCCGTCAAACACATTATGGATGAAATTTCGTTGCACAGAATGGCCATCAGAAGAGCAAATGCAATCTGTATGTATTCACATCTGCACTCGCAGTGGATCATGGCTGCCTTGGCCCATAAGGAGTCTGGCGGCTTGGGGGATGAAACGGCTGCAGAACCGGGCTGGTCCTGCAGGGGGAGCAGTCCATGGTGTTTCCTCCTCAGGGCCACGATCTGCTCCTTGGTCTTCTTCACGTTCAGAGTCCGATTGCTCCCGATGCACCGGTCCAGCCGCCGCTTCACCTCCTGTTGGGCCCACTGCTGCTGTGATGTCTGCAGGCTTCATGATGTGGTCTGAGGCAGCTGCAGCGCAGCGCTGACTCACATTGATTTATTCAGAAGAGTCGATAATGGATTAATCTGTTTGTTCCAATTAAACCGAGCTCAGCCACTGAAATGAAAAACAATAATATCCGTCAGTTGTTCAGAGCAGTGTGACCTTTAATTCATGCTTGGTTCTTGTGTTTAATTCAATACATTAGACCAGGATAATCAAAGCACACTAATCTAATAAACCCATAAAGCTGAACCATACCAATTCCTTTTTTCTTTTTATTGAAATCAGCCCTAAAATATCACTCCTCCAATTGTGGAACTCAAGTTGTTCACTTTTTTTTTTTTTTTTTAAAGTTCGTGTAGCTCAACGACAGCAAATACAATTAAAAACAATACTTTAAAATGTTTTCTTGTTCTCAAATCCAACAACACATATTTGACTCCATCCATAGTCAAACTCATGCATATGAAAAATGAGCATAAAGTTAGATTTTACCCAAGAAAGTAATGCCTATCTGAACATAGGTCATGTATTTTATATTCTCAACTTAAATCCCTCACTATCACTCCTGCAATGGTCAAATTGAGGCTGCTCATGTATGAAAAATGACCATATAGACCATATAACTTCATTAAAAACAATATTTAAAAGCGCTTTGCTTTCATATTCTTGGATTAAATCCCATGAAACTACCTGTTCAATAGACAAAGACCATTAAGTTAAAAACTGACATATATCAAAAGTACTTTTTTAAACATGTTACAATTTCATATTCTCTATTCTCAAAGGAAAGAAAAGAAGAAGATCTGTACAGACATTAGCGTATGCTCAGAAAACTGGAGTTATCATGTTGGACCGCAGGCTGATGCTGTTGGTTTTGTTGTAATGAGAGCAAACACACACCATTCACATAGCGAGGCAGAGGGAACAATTTCAAAAAGTTGCATGTTTGAAAACAGAGCTGAGCACAAGGGCATTCGTATGGACCGGGGACCTGCAGCCTGCAGCTCTGGAGCCACATATGGCTCTTCAGCTCCTCTGCAGCGGCTCCCTGAATCCAGAAACCAGGACCAGGAGAACCTGGACTGGGAGTGGAGACGCTCCGGAGCCAGACGTCTGCCGAGCATGTGCAGAGCAGCTGTGCGTGGGACGTAACAGGGTTCCAGAAAACGTTTTGCCAACAAGTCAGAGTTTTCAAAAAAGTTGCTTTTCTCCCTGTTGGCTTCCGCTTTGAAAAGTTCATCCTGAGGAGCTGTTTTTAAAAAAAAAAAAAAAAAAAGACCTCCATCACGCAACTAACGTTCAGTTTTTCCTTGAACACGCTGTGAAAACGTCCACTAGTGGATCAAGCCCAGAACAGACAAAACTTGCTTTTCCTCTTGATGGAAGCTGATTGAAAAAACTCGACCGTCCCAGTCGAAGCTTCAGCCGTTTCCAGAGAGATTTACAGGTTTCGCACCGCGTGTTGCCTGTACCAGTGAATCATCCTGAAGACCTCATGAGCAGATGAGAACAAACTGGGTTTCACTGAGCCTCGGCTCTGAACATCAGGGATCCTTGTTGAAACAAACCGCAGAGCTGTTCTCAGCAGATCGCCGTCTGGCAGGCTGGCTGCTATGAAAGGCCGGAGCTTTATGAGCTCAACCTCAGGCTTTGTCCTCGCTTCTTCCTCTGAATGTGTTCATTAAGAACATGTCAGGACTTTGACGGCTGCTGCGGAATGATGGCGTGCCCACCAGCAGGATTGTGCTCTGTGGAGAAACAGCATTTGATCTCAGCTGCAGCTGGAGCAGTGAAGTGTTCACCGAGTTTAGAACCAAGGAAACAGCATTCAGAGCTTTGTAAACCTGAAACTTTTCTGAAACGATGTCAAGTCCTCTAAGTTTTTGTGCTGCTCTGGACTTGAAAAGAGCGTTCTCTTCATATGGATGTGGCAGGATTCCACTCAAAGAAGAATTCAAAGTTTTCTTTTTCCAATTCTTTTATTGTAGATGAATCTTTGGATCTGATTTTATTTTAGCTAAACCTTTAGCTGGTTTTTAGTTCCTTTGGGCTTCTTATTACGCTTCTCATTAGGTGAAAAACCTTCAGGAAAACACAAAATATACCAATTACTCCTGGGAGTCGTATTTAGATTCTTTCACAAAAATAATGAAGAGCTAACAATCTGGCCACAAAGTACCAAGCAATTCTAACAAAGGTAGATTCTGAATATTAAATTTACTTATCAGTTTAAGGTAGCAAATGAATGCAGAAATAAATCAAATGCTTTTCCTCACAATACATTAACTTAGTTACTTTTCAGTGAATTTTAACTTAAACTTCATCACCTCAATTGAATATTAATGAAAAGAAAACATTCATCTTAAAGTCTCATTTGCAACTAGAGAGTCCCAGGCGCTTCTACATGCAAACATTTCTTCTTGACACAGTCACCGTTTTGCAGCTCTTACCGGCTGTCTATCCAAGTTGAAGACTTGTTTTGCACAAGGTGAAATCCAAGGAAGAACAACTTTCCTGATCATTCCCAGAGAGCTGTGTTCTCCGCTGGTCTGTCTCCTGCTCCAAGCAGGAAAGCTGTGAAGCAGGTCGTCTCTCCACCCAGCTGGCCAGGGGCAACAATCAGGTGATAGGAATCACCTGCTCCCTCTCCTTCCCGATGGGTGAATGGGGGCGGAGCCAGCTCGCAGCCAGTTTTGACAGAACAAACGATGTGTTTTCACTTCCTGACGATGGATCTGTCCTCATCTTCCAGGTTTAAAATGAACGAAGAGCTGGAGAACAACTTCACTCAGCTGTACGACAGCTGAACGCTGTACAACTCCTCGGCGGAGGCGCTCATCCCCTGGAGCAACGTCACCTACGTGGGATTCTACCTGCACCAGCCGTCCACGGCGGCCATCTTCATCGTGTCCTACCTGCTCATCTTCCTGGTGTGCATGGTGGGCAACGGGGTGGTGTGCTTCATCGTGCTGCGCAGCAAGAACATGCGCACCGTCACCAACCTGTTCATCCTCAACCTGGCCATCAGCGACCTGCTGGTGGGCATTTTCTGCATGCCCACCACGCTGCTTGACAACATAATCACAGGTGAGGTCTGAGCGCCGGGCAGCCGGCTGGCAGCTTAATGGTGCAGGCGAAGTGAACTCTCTGGACGAATTCACACAGAAATAGTGCAAGGTTTTGTTGAGTTTCAGGTCTTTCTTTGACAAAAGGGACTTTTGAGTTTAGTCATTCAACTTCAACATCGAACATCCAGCTGTGTCACATTTAGCGCTGTTTAGGTTCCTGGAGGAGTCTGAACATTTTCACCCATATCCAATATTGATAATGTTGTTATGGTTGATATTTATCTATATTGAGAGAAAAACAAGTTTCTAGGATGACTTTGTAAATGGAAAACCATGTAAACACAGAATATGAGATAGTAATTAATTTCTTTATTTTCCTAAACTTCAAATACCTTCAAATACCTACTCAAATAGTAACTGGATCTTAACCAATCAACAGAGATCTTCACAAAACCAACATTTAGAACCAAAGTGAGGGAACGTTGTGGCTCAGTGAATTGGCTCCAGTTAAAGCTACACTAAGGAACTTTCAGTTTTCGTTGATTTTGGCGGCGCCAGTGGACAAAAGCGGTAGTGTTTTGCCTGAAGGAATACTACAGTTCCCATGAGGACTAGCACGTGACGTCGTAAAATACTGCTCCCGGTGGCATGCTGTTGGACCCAACTCGCCTTCATTTGTTTCCAGTGGCTGTGTGAAGGATGGATAGCGATGAGGTAATGAATCTAATGGTGGCTCAACAATGTTATATCATGATGTGACGCATGCCGTAAAGCAGTCCGCACATTTGGAGTTTTTTAGTGTGCAGGGTTCCTACCACCCTCCTCACAGCTGCTTAGTCCAAGTGAAAGCAATACTGACGCCCTCAGCCCGTGACAGAGGGGTCATTCAACTCGTAAGTCGATGTATCATCACAAAAGATATTAAAATGTTTTATTAAGGTTGAAAAGTTCCTTAGTGTAGGTTTAAGGAACAATCCAGATAATGATGTAAAAGAATAACTCATATGCCAGATTCGAAAAACTAATACAGTCAAGGTTATTATTAGAACTGTGACATGAAACAAAACTGTTCAGAGAGACAGTGGTCCTGCAGACCAATCAGACCAGCTATTTTGTTGTTATCTGCTCGCAATGTTATTTAAATGTAGCCTACTGTTTTTTTTTTTAATGTTTGCTGTCTATTTTCCATGTTAAATATTATGATTAGAGAGACAGTGGTCCTGCAGACCAATCAGACCAGCTATTTTGTAGTTATCCGCTCTTTGTTTGCAATGTTATTGAAATGTCCTTTTTTTTTTTTTTTTTTTTATAATTTTATTCTCCATTTTTTCAATTATACAACGTGAACAGTACATTTGAGCAGAAATATCTATACCCCCCCCCTTTCAATTTAGCCCATAACAACATAAGTAAAAATTAAAATAACGACAATAACAGAAAAATAAGAAGAAAAAAATTATTACACATACAGTCCTCTTACCGATAGAACACTCTGGAATATTACACAGCTTTACTGTTTGCATATAAGTTAGAAATGGCTACCATGTCTTGTAAAATTTACCTGTAGAGCTGCCAATTGTACACCTTATTTTCTCCATATGTAAAAACCTCATAAGTTCTGTAGCCCATAGGTCATGAGTGGGAGAGTCTTCCAATTTCCATTTCATCAGTATGAGACGCCGAGCAATTAGGAATGCGAAGGCAACCGCATTCAGAAGATGCTTGGGAAGGAGTGAGTCCTCAGGAACTACTCCAAAAATTGCAGTTAAAGGGGAAGCGGTTATTTTGGCTCCAAAGGCTTCAGAAAATGTCTTGAATATGGACGTCCAATAACTTTGAAGATTCGGACAAGTCCAAAACGTATGAAAGAGGGAACCAGTTAACGTCTTACATCTGTTGCACAGTGGATTCATCCCTGGATACATTTTGGCAAGTTTTTCTTTGGAAAGATGTAGACGATGTAAAACCTTAAATTGTAGGAGTCCATGGTTGGCACAAATTGAAGACGAATGTACTTTTTGAAGAACAGACTGCCAGGTATCATCAGTTATTTCAACTGTTAAATCATCTTCCCATTGGGATCTGATAGGAAATGTCCTTTTTTTTTACTCACTGGAAACAAAACTTTTTTGGCAACAGCTCCTAAAGTGACCTTCACTGTGAACATGCAGGCTTAAGATGAAACAAGATGAAATAAAACACAGGAGTCTCTGAATCCCAGTTCTCACTTATCACACAGCTCTCTGGAGTTACAAGCTTTCTTGGCTCTGAGCTTGAAATCGGGCTTGAGAGAAAAGTGGGTGAATATCTGACTGTGTGAGTGTTGGAATCCTGAAATGACACCGGTGACGGTGTTTCCGCCCTCGGGCTTCTCGTTCAGTGTCGCTCCGGTGGTGTGAAGAAGCGGAGGAGTGTGCAGGACCGCTCTTCCTTCCAAAAGCTGTTTTTGTTTCCTGGTTGGAGCGAGGGAATCCGGCTCCTCAGAGCTCCTCCACGTCTTCATGCTTTAAATAATCTCAATCTGCAAAAATGCTGACGTTCAGTTTAAAGCAGGTCTGCAGGTTTTCTATACTCATTTCAAAGCATTGAAAAAGCAGTTTTCGGTCCTGTCTCCTAGATCCAATTCCAACTAAGCTTTTCAAAGATATTCTTCCAGTTATTTTAAATACGATCTTAACTATAATAAATACATCTCTAGAAATTGGCTATGTGCCACAGTCATTTAAATTCGCAGTAATCAAACCACTGCTGAAAAAACCTAATCTTGATCCTGATATTCTAGCCAACTGCAGACAGATATCAAATCTGCCTTTTATTTCAAAAGTCCTGGAAAAAGTCGTGGTTAAACAGCTTTGCCGCCACCTACAGGACAATAGTTTATTTGAGAAATTTCAGTCAGGATATAGAGCTTATCACAGCACTGAAACTGGAGCAGTTAGAATGTGAGGTTGGCATCAGAGGAAAAGCCCTCTGCTGGTTCAAATCCTATTTATCTAATAGGTACCAATTTGTTCACGTTAACCAACAGTCCTCACCGTGCTCCCAGGTCAGTTATGGGGTTCCTCAAGGGTCCGTGTTCAGGCCAATTTTATTTCTGTTATATATGCTTCCTTTAGGGAACATAATTAGAAGCCACGATATCAATTTTCATTGTTATGCAGATGACACACAATTGTATTTATCGATAAAACCTGATCAAACTAATCAAATAGACAGACTCAGTGACTGTATCAGAGAAATTAAATCCTGGATGACTACGAACTATCTCCGTCTTAATCCTGGCAAAACAGAGGTCATTATATTAGGCCCCCATAAACTGAGAGAGTGTCTATCTGAACAGATTATCACCTTAGATAACGTCCGTGTATCCTCCTCCTCTACTGTCAGGAACCTCGGGGTCTTATTTGATCAGGATATCTCCTTTAAAGCACACATCAACCTGGCTTGTAAAACAGCATATTTCCACTTGCACAACATAGCTAAAATAAGAAACATTCTACCGAGAAGCGATGCAGAAAAACTCATCCATGCATTTGTTTCCACTAGACTGGACTACTGCAACTTCCTTCTTGCAGCCTGCCCAAAAAGTGCGTTAAAAAACTTATTATTAACCGGAACTAGAAGACGTGAACACATTACTCCCGTTCTAAAATCTCTTCACTGGCTTCCTGTTGAGTTTAGAGTTAGTTTTAAAATCCTTCTCCTCACTTACAAAATCCTAAATGGGATGGCTCCGACCTATCTCCAAGATGCTTTAACGCCTTATCAACCAATCAGAGCACTTCGCTCTCAAAATGCAGGGTTACTGGTGACTCCTAGAGTCTCTAAATGGACACTAGGTGGAAGAGCCTTTAGCTATCAGGCACCGTTTTTATGGAATTAGCTTCCAAGTGGTGTCAAAGAGGCAGACACAGTCTCCACATTAAAGGTTAGGCTCAAGACGTTTCTCTTCAATGCAGCCTATGATCAGGTCAGCTAGGGATTCTAAATTAAACCAAACTATATTAAACCAAACTAAACTAACTAAATACTAGTTTAAATACTAAACTATCCACAAAGCTGCCCTAGGAGCTAGAATGCTGTGGGAAGTACGGTGCACTGAGCCCTATCCTCTAATGTCTGAATGTTATTCCCTTTAGTCCGTTCATTGCTTTTCACCTGCTGTCCCCCCCTTCGAGGGGGAGTCTTCTCCAGTTTCAGTTGCTGACTCCACTATCACGAGGGCCTACGAACAAGCTCCGTCCGGACCGGGAGGACACTCCTGTCGGTCCTGCCCGTGGACTGGCTTCGGTTCTACTTCTGGGATCCGTGGTTCTTGTGCTGGACCGTCCAACGGACTGTACTCAACATAGTCCTAGGCTTTACTTCTTATTGTCTCATGCTAGCTGTTGCCAAAGCTGTCCGTCCCTGGGAGAGGGATCCCTCCATACTGTGGTTCTCCCCAAGATTTCTTCTTTTCCCACTGGGTTTTTGGAGTTTTTTCTTGCCGGATGTGAGGGTCTAAGGCGGTGGTTGCTTCGTTTTGTCTCGTTACTGTGAATTTGACATATTAAAGCTAGGGTTGGCGATCTGAATGAAATACATTTTTTTTAAATACTGGTTAAAATGATCTTTATGACCCGATGGGAAGCAATTCATAGCGTGTTTTGAAAGTAGAGCGGGAAATATCCGCTATCTACAGCAGAAGTAAAACGGGAAAAACAGCAACCAATAGTCTTGCCGGGACACCTTTTTTTTTAAACCAATCAAATGTCTTCGCCGTTCGACCTGCCCCCTGCGCGTACATGTCAATGGCGTGCACTGACCCTGGTTCAGTGCGCGCGTAGAAGGACGGAGCGTCGTTGCAGATGGAGGAGAAAAATGTTTGGGGGTTTACTTACCGTTGAGTGCGTCATAACTTGGCGTAGTGCAAATAAAGAAAAACAAAACGAAGCGCTGAGGACAGCGTTGCTTGTGCGTGTAAGCGGGTGCGTCCGAGCTCCCAACGGGAGCTCCTCCAATGGGGTGGGAGCTGGGCGGAGCTAGGCGGAGCCTTGGGGAGATGCTACATTCGTGCCACATGCTAGTTTTCCAAGATCGCCAACCCTAGGGTTAACATTATGCTTATTCACTGTTATTTTTACCAACCAATGTAACATCTTGAAGCCCTCTGAGGCAACTGTTGTGATACTGGGCTATACAAAAATAAATTGATTGATTGATTTTCTCTGTGCAGATGTGTTCTTGTTCCAGGGAGCTCACGTCACACGTTAGCTTCTTTTTCATCCCTCAGAACGTAAGGCCACAGATTTGAGAGGGGTTCAGTGGACGTCAGCAGCCAGAGTGTCTTGGAAACCGTTGCTGCTGCAGCACAGGCAGGAAGATGAAGCAGTTCTGCTTTAATTCAAACTACTTTAGCATCGGGACATGTTTACCTACTCATTCAACTCACCCTCCCCAGTCCCAAGAGGAGAAAGCAAAGTTATTTCTTCTTCAGAAGCAGCGCTAAATGTTAATATGTGAGAGTTTAAACATTTTTTTCAGCCTGTCACAGTTCAAGTGACTGTAGTCAGAACAGTCTAGATTGAAAACAATCAAACCAAAAAAATCAGTATATAACCCAATGTCTCATTACAGTGTGTGCGTGTGTACTTTATCTCTGTCCTCCGATCATCTGATATAAACTAACTACACTTTATGGTGTTTATTTGCACAGATTTTAAATTGTTGAAGTCTGAAAATATCCTTTATTCCCACAACAGTGGCAAAGTTTTGAGAGATTTCAGAGTTAAAAGTATCTTTAAAAAATCAAATCTTTAGAGATCATTAGTGCTAGATTAAGCCTCTCTGTAAAGGAATCTGAATATACTAATTATATATTCAGCTGCTTAATAAATGACTGAACGTATCTTTAAATTCCATTAATACATTATTGCCAACTCCTCAGTCAACAAAGTTCTAATGACATCACTGTTTAATTTGCACATCTGCTCATGTGCATATCTAGGTCAAAATGAACTTTGTCATCAAGACCAATGATGGGAGTAAAGGTGTTAAAATAAACTGTGTTACTATTAACAAGTAATCTAATTCCCATCACTCAGATTACCGTTTCCCTGAATGACACTGAGGAGATTCAGCTCCATGTACAGAAGTTCAGAGGATGAAGTCAAGCTGAACAGAGGAAGTGGAAGGAATGGATGAAAATGAGGGCCGGCTCTACATCGAGCACCTCAACACCACTGTAATGCAGAAGGCCATTAGGGATCTGCAGGTCTCCACCAATGATGACGAGTTCAACAACATCTCACAACAAGACAACAACCTGGTCAAAATGAATGAAACGTCGTTACATTCCTGCAGTGTCTCCCTGTGGAAGAGGAGGATGTGTTAGGAAACACTGCCTCCTGCTGGAGCTCCACAGCACTGCACTCTGCAGTCAGTCCACTGTGGTCAGATGGAGGAACTTGGCCTACAGCCCTCCAGGATCTGAATCTTACGCCCCTGCCAGGAGCTCCAGTTTGCATTTTCATCAAGAACTTTCCACAGCCAGCAGTGGAAAGTGAGCCTGGTTCTGCACAGGGGCATTTTTACCACGGTGTTCCACGGCCTTTCCTTTTACCAACACTCAGTAAACGTTTGGAAACTGAGGAGACCATTTTTTTTTAAGCCTTAGAGGCAGATTTCTTTCGCATTCTTGTTTGATTAAACAGTTTAAGTTGTTCAACAGTCCGGGGTCTCTGTTGTATTTTACGGCTCATAATGCGTCACACATTTTCAGTGGGGGACAGGTCTGGACTCCAGGCAGGCCAATCTAGTACCTGCACTCTTTTACTACGAAGCCCCGCTGTTGCAACACGAGCAGAATGTGGCTTGGCTCTGTCTTTCTGAAATAAGCAGGGGCGTCATGAAAAAGGTTGGATGGCAACATATGTTGCTCCAAAAACTGGATGTACCTTTCAGCATTCATGGAGCCTTCACAGATGTGGAAGCTACCCATGCCTTGTTCACGAATACACCCCCAGACCATCACAGATGCTGGCTTTGAACAGTGGACACGATAAACACACTTTCCAAAAACAATTTGAAATGTGGACTCGTCAGACCATCTCAGATGAGCTCAGGCCCAGCAAAGCCGGCGGCGTTTCTGGGTGTTGTTGATAAAGGGCTTTCGCTTGGCATAGTAGAGTTTTAACTTGCACTTACAGTTGTAACGACGAGCTGTAGACTGACAGTGGCTTTCTGAAGTGCTCCTGAGCCCATGTGGTGATATCCTTTACGCAGTGATGCCGGTTTTTGACACAGTTCCACCTGAGGGGTCAAAGGTCACGGACATTCAATGTTGGTTTTCAGCCTTGCGGCTTATGGGCAGTAATTTCTAGAGATTCTCTGAACCTTTTGATGATATTATGGACCGTAGATGATGAAATCCCTAAATTCCTTGCAATAGCTCATTCGGAAATGTTGTTGTTCGATAATTTGCTCACGCATTTGTTCACAAAGTGGTGACCCCCGCCCCATGCTTGTCTGTGAATGACTGACCATTTCAGGGAAGCTGCTTTTATACCCAATCATGGCACCACCTGTTCTCCACCTGTTCTCAATTAGCCTGTTCACCTGTGGGATGTTCCAAATAAGTGTTTGATGGGCGTTCTTTAACTTTCTCAGTCTTCTTGCCACTTGTGCCATCTTTTCTGAAACATGTTGCAGGCATCAAATTCAAAATGAGCTAATATTTGCAAAAAAAATAACAGTTTACCAGTTTGAATGTTAAGTATCTTGTCTTCGCTGCATATTCAACTGAATACAGGTTGAAAAGGATTTGCAAATCATTATATTCTGTTTTTACTTAGGATTTACACAACGTGCTAACTTCACTGGTTTTGGATATTGTACAATTCTCAGAATATTCACAGAAGAAAGCCCAGGATTGGAGAACATGATTGAGAAGGACGACTCTCTTCCTGCACAGATGAAGGAAGGTGGGAGATAAAAACCTGTCCGTTAGGGAAATGAGTGAGAGCTGGACGGGAGCTTTTCAGTGCAAGAACATTTCTGGTCAAACTGACGGGCAGCAGATCAGCCGCAGGAGGAGGGATGAACTTTGCTTTTTTTTTTTTTTAACACTGGAGCCCCGTTTACATGACAACAGTAACAGGAGGGCAACAGTTCCTGAAGATGACAGAAAAGAAAGATCTGCTCCACATTAACTTTAACATCTCCAAGACTCTGTTGAACTGAAAAAGAAAAGCACTGCAGAGGAGAGAAGTTCTCAGTCCGATCTCTCATTTCAAATCTCCTAATAAGCTCCCTCTGTGTTTGCCTCCGGCAGTTGTGATCTGTCCCTGATCATCCTGGATTTCACCAGGAGTTATGTCATGGCAGCAGGGATTTAATACTAAAAAGTGCTTCTTCCAGATGGATTTCCCCCGACACCACGTCAGTCCGACGTGTGCCCGAGTGAGACAGCGCTGTTTTCAGCATGCTGACTTTATTTTGGGAAAAAGTATTTCTCATCTCAAACATCGCAGGAATAAGTGCACGTCACTGAAAACGCAGGAAGACACGCAAAATGAATAATTCCTGGTAAAATGGGAAAACTCGCTAAAAATGGACCCGGATGACTGGATCCAACATGGCAGCCGATTCCAGAAATGTTCCTTGGTTATGGTGAAAGTGGAGAGAGAGGATGCAGACATGTCAAGATGTCATCTGACAACACAGACTGCAGAGTTCTGCTGGGAATCATGTCAGTGATCAGCCGAGTCACAGACACAAAAACCGCATGATTACATGAACACATGATCAGACTCTTCATCCTACTGCGGCCAAATTAATCCACTGCTAATGGTCGGGTCTTCCTTGTTCCAGTGCATGGAGTCAAAGGTCGTACAGAAAGCAAATATAGAATTTACAAAGTATAAATAAAAAGTTCTATTTTGAAAATGTACATCTAAATTTATGCTATTTTATTTTGAAAAAAGCTTCACTTCAATCAATCAATCAATTTTATTTTTGTATAGCCCAGTATCACAACAACAGTTGCCTCAGAGGGCTTCAAGATGTTACATTGATTGGTAAAAATAAAAACAGTGAATAAGCATAATATTAATATGTCAAATTCACAGTAACGAGACAAAACGAAGCAACCACCGCCTTAGACCCTCACATCCGGCAAGAAAAAACTCCAAAAACCCAGTGGGAAAAGAAGAAATCTTGGGGAGAACCACAGTATGGAGGGATCCCGCTCCCAGGGACGGACAGCTTTGGCAACAGCTAGCATGAGACAATAAGAAGTAAAGCCTAGGACTATGTTGAGTACAGTCCGTTGGACGGTCCAGCACAAGAACCACGGATCCCAGAAGTAGAACCGAAGCCAGTCCGCGGGCAGGACCGACAGGAGTGTCCTCCCGGTCCGGACGGAGCTTGTTCGTAGGCCCTCGTGATAGTGGAGTCAGCAACTGAAACTGGAGAAGACTCCCCCTCGAAGGGGGGGACAGCAGGTGAAAAGCAATGAACGGCCTAAAGGGAATAACATTCAGACATTAGCAGATAGGGCTCAGTGCACCGTATTTCCCACAGCATTCTAGCTCCTAGGGCAGCTTTGTGGATAGTTTAGTATTTAAACTAGTATTTAGTTAGTTTAGTTTAGTTTGGTTTAATATAGTTTGGTTTAATTTAGAATCCCTAGCTGACCTGATCATAGGCTGTATCGAAGAGAAACGTCTTGAGCCTAACCTTAAATGTGGAGACTGTGTCTGCCTCTTTGACACCACTTGGAAGCTGGTTCCACAAAAACGGTGCCTGATAGCTAAAGGCTCTTCCACCTAGTGTCCATTTAGAGACTCTAGGAGTCACCAGTAACCCTGCATTTTGAGAGCGAAGTGCTCTGATTGGTTGATAAGGCGTTAAAGCATCTTGGAGATAGGTCGGAGCCATCCCATTTAGGATTTTGTAAGTGAGGAGAAGGATTTTAAATCTAACTCTAAACTCAACAGGAAGCCAGTGAAGAGATTTTAGAACGGGAGTAATGTGTTCACGTCTTCTAGTTCCGGTTAATAATAAGTTTTTTAACGCACTTTTTGGGCAGGCTGCAAGAAGGGAGTTGCAGTCGTCCAGTCTAGTGGAAACAAATGCATGGATGAGTTTTTCTGCATCGCTTCTCGGTAGAATGTTTCTTATTTTAGCTATGTTGCACAAGTGGAAATATGCCGTTTCACAAGCCAGGTTGATGTGTGCTTTAAAGGAGATATCCTGATCAAATAAGACCCCGAGGTTCCTGACAGTAGAGGAGGAGGATACACGGACGTTATCTAAGGTGATAATCTGTTCAGATAGACACTCTCTCAGTTTATGGGGGCCTAGTATAATGACCTCTGTTTTGCCAGGATTGAGACGGAGATAGTTCGTAGTCATCCAGGATTTAATTTCTCTGATACAGTCACTGAGTCTGTCTATTTGATTAGTTTGATCAGGTTTCATAGATAAATACAATTGTGTGTCATCTGCATAGCAATGAAAATTGATATTGTGGCTTCTAATTATGTTCCCTAAAAGAAGCATATACAACAGAAATAAAATTGGCCCGAGCACGGACCCTTGAGGAACCCCATAACTGACCTGGGAGCACGGTGAGGACTGTTGGTTAACGTGAACAAATTGGTACCTATTAGATAAATAGGATTTGAACCAGCAGAGGGCTTTTCATCTGATGCCAACCTCACATTCTAACCTCTGCAGGAGAATATTGTGGTCGATTGTATCAAAAGCTGCACTGAGGTCTAAGAGAACAGGGATTGAGACTAGACCTGCGTCAGCCGCCAATAGCAAGTCATTAGTGACTTTAACTAACGCAGTCTCAGTGCTGTGATAAGCTCTATATCCTGACTGAAATTTCTCAAATAAACTATTGTCCTGTAGGTGGCGGCAAAGCTGTTTAACCACGACTTTTTCCAGGACTTTTGAAATAAAAGGCAGATTTGATATCTGTCTGCAGTTGGCTAGAATATCAGGATCAAGATTAGGTTTTTTCAGCAGTGGTTTGATTACTGCGAATTTAAATGACTGTGGCACATAGCCAATTTCTAGAGATGTATTTATTATAGTTAAGATCGTATTTAAAATAACTGGAAGAATATCTTTGAAAAGCTTAGTTGGAATTGGATCTAGGAGACAGGTCGAAGTTTTAGAAGACATTACAATCGAAGTAATCTCAGCCCCATTTACTGGTGAGAAACTATCCAGTATTTCAGGTATTTCAGGTGGCGGCAGTGGCTGGTTTCCCTGAGCTTGATCTGAGAAGGTGCTTCATTGATTTTACCTCTGATGGTTATAATTTTATCATTAAAGAATTTAAGAAAGTCATGGCAATTTAAAGATTCTGGGATTATTGGTTCCACTACAGTATGACTGTTTGTCAGTCTGGCTACAGTGTTGAATAGAAACCGAGGGTTATTTTTGTTTTCTATTAAACAAGAGTAATATAATGTCTTGGCTTTAAAAAGAGTTTGTTTATAGCTTAGCAAGCTACATTTCCAGGCCTTCAGAGATTGTTCCGATTTAGATTTACGCCACAGTCTTTCTAATTGCCGAGTTTTTTGTTTGAGAACACGGGTTTCAGAATTAAACCATGGAGCAACGCGCCTGGGTCGATTGGTTTTCAGCTGCAACGGGGCCACTATGTCAAGGGCAGATTTTAGTGAGTGCATAGCACTGTCAACAAACTGATCACTATTATCACCACTGGTCAATAAGCTCATTTCTGTGAGTTCACAAGGTAATGCAGCAAATGCAGGTTGGATCAATTCTTTGTACCGAGCCACAGATTTTTCAGATAATGTCCATATCAGCTGAATTTTATCTTTTTGAGCAGAGTAGTCTTCAATCAAAACCTGAAAAGTAATTCAAAAATGGTCTGAGAGTATGGGGTTCTGAGGGAGAACATTTAGGTCACTGACCTCTATCCCATATGTTAAGACCAGATCCAGGGTGTGCTTGTGACTATGAGTGGATTCATCAACATTTTGAGTGAAACCGATACTATCTAATACTGCAATAAACGCATTACTCAAACTGTCACCAGAATCATCCACATGGATGTTAAAGTCACCTATTATAAGGATCTTGTTATGAGCCAATACTATATTGCTTAAAAACTCTGAGAACTCAGTTAAAAAGTCAGAGTAAGGACCAGGAGGTCGATACACAATAATTAATAGCACAGCTTTTTGATTCTTCCAATTTGGACAAGTAAGCGTTAGTATTAAGCTTTCAAAAGAGTTGAATTTAACATTAGTTTTGGGTTTAAGAAGAAGGCTGGAGTGCGATATCACTGCCACACCTCCACCTCGACCTGTTGATCTAGCTGTTTGGAAATTAACATAGGTTGGAGGGGTACATTCATTGAGCCTCACATAGTCATCTTGCTGAAGCCAAGTTTCTGTTAGAGCAAGGAGATCAATGTTATTGTCACCGATAAGGTCATTAACTAACAGAGATTTAGTGGAGATTGCTCTAATGTTTAGTAGACCACATTTTATGTATTTCCTACTGGAAGAGTTATTCTGTCTTGTACAGGTGTTAAGCTTTTTACCCATTGACTTTTTTCTAATGCTTTGAGCACTATGGACAGACACAGTCTCTGTTTGCCTAGGTAAACCTCCATGCTTGATTTGTAAAAATCCGGGAGCAGGATTAGTGACAGGATCAACAAGATCAACAGAGGAGCGTTCTACACGACTGCTCTGCGCCCGGGGCTCATAGCTGGATTGTCAATTTAGGGTACGAAGCCGATCAGCCATATTGCGAGCTAAAAGGGCTGCACCATCCAAAGTTGGGTGGATGCCGTCCCTGCGGATGAGCCCAGGCTTTCCCCAGAAGGTGCACCAGTTGTTTAGAAAAATAACTCAGTTTTCCTCACTCCATCTAGACAACCAGCGACTGAATGATGAAAGTCGGCTATACATTTCATCATTGACCAAATTGGGCAGGGGACCAGAGAATATTACAGCATCAGACATCGACTTAGCCAATTCATACACCGAGGCTACTTGTAATTTGAGCACCTCCGATTGTCTCCGCCGGGCATCATTACCGCCCGCGTGAATCACGACTCGACGGAATCTCCTACCTTTCTGTTTTAAAAGCCTAAGGTTCCCCTCGATGTCACCCACTCTGACCCCGGGTAACACCTAACCTTCACCGCTGGCAGCTTCACGTCTCTAACTATAGAGCTGCCAATCACCAGCATGTCCAGTTCAGCCGGTGTGTCGTCTCTGAGGGGAGAGAACCTATTGCAGTCGTACCTGTTAGCGAGGGCAGGAGATACTTATTGGGCCCAGGGGTTTGATGCATAGCTGCAATAGGTCTTCTTGGCTGATGGGGTCTCCAGGTTCCAACCCAAGGTTCAGTATTGGCCATTGCTGAGGGGAAAGAACATGTTTTAGATACCAGAACCAAAGGCATGTCGTGAACAGAAATTTGAAAAACTATTGTGCATCCATCCATCCATCCATCCATTTTCTACCGCTTATCCGGGGCCGGGTCGCGGGGGCAGCAGTCTCAGCAGGGATGCCCAGACTTCCCTGTCCCCACAGGTCAATGACATGATTGACATGTTGAGAGTTGAGTGAATTCTAAGCTCTGGTTAAATGGAGCTTCTCCTCATCATGGAAATGATCTCCAGCACTGCAGGTGATCAGCCTGCCATGCCATCCTGAAACAGAGTAGAGCAGAAACAGAGACAACAACAACAACAACAGCAGCAGCAGCAGCAGCAGCAGCAGCAGCAGCACCAGCATCATCATCATCATCAAATCCAGGCCACAGCGCCTCTTTGGGCCAATACATTGAGAATGGTGAAAAAAATCACCTTCTCGTCCAGGGGTGCCCGATCCTGTTCCTGAAGCCCCTATCTAGCATGTTTCAATTCTCCCCCTGCTTCAACAACAAACCTGATTCTAGAATGATTCTGTCTCACCAAGCACCTAACAAAACCCAGCGAAGAGCCTGTCATCGCATACAGGTGTGTTGAAGCAGGGAGTGAGCTAAAACATGCCGGATAGGGGCTCTGCAGGAACAGGACTGAGCAGCCCTGTTCAAGTCTTTTTCTAGCTTTTTCTATGGAATCTTTCCTGACAGCGCTGTTACGACCTGTTCCATCAGATGAACACAATATATAATAGGGGTGTTTAAAAAAATCCATTCGGTGATATATCGCGATATGACGTCACGGGATTCTCGCATCGATTCAAAATACGTCCATATCGATTTTTAATTATGTATTTACTCCGAGGAATATTTATAAAGCCGGAATCTGGACGCACTTTGGCTTTTACAACAAGGACGGAGGGACAGATAAGAGCCACGCCATTTGTAAAATGTGCTTTGCAAAAGTCAAATACAGCGGAAACACCACCAACCCACATGCATTTGAGCAGGATGTCCCCATGCAGGACACCCTGAGGGCCCTGGACAGCTGTGTGAGGGACAGGCTGCGTCCCCCCAGGTGTGAGAAGGAGCGTTGCCTCCTCAGCAGGTCCTCCCTCCCTGCTGCTATCAGACTCTACAGCCAGCACTGCTCCAACCAGTCCAAACACACACACTGTTCTAAATGACTCTCCTGTGTATTTGTCTTTTCATGTCTCTCACATTTTTCTATAATATTGTACATATGTCTGTCCTATATGTATATTTAAATACTATGTAACTCATATCTGCTATTAATATTATAGTTTACATATGTGTTCTGTCTTAAATGTATATTTAATTTATATTTGATTTATATCTGTTAGTGTATATGTTATTTCTTTACATCTGTCTGAAACTTATATTTAAATTATGTCATTTAGTTTGTATCTGTTATTTAATTATATTTATCCTAAATTTATAGTTAATTTTTCTATGTATGGTTGGACCTTTTAAATTCTCATATTTCGCATTTCTTTTCTGTTTCTATTTCTTTTCTCTGTGCTGCTTAACATTGCAATTTCCCCCTGTGGGACAAATAAAGGAATTTCAATTCAATTCAATTCAAGGTTTTACAATGATTGCACTTTATTTTCTCAAAACATGTTACATTATTGAAGGTATATGTAGCTTTTATTTTTCATTTACTGTTTAAATGAAAAAGTAGTCTGCAACTTGTTTGCTGTTAAATATAGTTGCTTGAGTGCTTCTGTTGCATTTGGGATGAATGAAATGTGTTTCATACAAGTTTTCTCATGAAGTACTACTAATTTACAAATTAATTGTTCCTAAAGTACCGCAATAATCGTCATGAACATTGGTATCGGGATATATCGGGATATATCGAATCGTGACCCATGAATCGTGATACGAATCGTATCGCCAGATACTAGGCGATACACACCACTAATATATAATCAAACCCAGGCGTTCCTTCTTTTTCCGTTTTTGTGCAGCTCTTCCATCAGATGCTTCTCCTGCAACAAATTCACTCCGAGATACTTACCCCTATATGAACTCACTCTCAGGTACCCCCGTCTGGATCTCAGCTCCGAGAGAAAAGGGAAAAAAATAACAGACTGCACACATACAAACAGGTGGAGAAGGAAACTTGACCAAAGGAACTTAGTGCCACGATGCCATACTTACCAGTTCAACAAAGCTGGTCTTCACTCTTTTTGAGGCCTGGGAGTTGTGTTTCAATCGTGTCTCTTTTTCTCTTTTCTCTGTAAATCTTTTTCTCTGTAAAGTGTTGTGTCTTTTCTGAACTGTTTTTTGGTCCTTCAGAAATTTCGTTTTCTGTCTTTCCAGAGCGTCGTCACTCTTTATCCCTCTTTATCCCTTTCTCTTTTTCTGATATGTAATTCATGGTGTCTTTTCTGAACTTTTTTTTTTTGTCCTTCGAGGACTCATGTTTTTCCTCATTCTTCCTCTTTTCACCTCATGAAGCATTTCCTCTTTCTGGCTATAAAGATATTTATATCTCTATTTTAGGGACCGATGCTGTAGTGTCTGTTTATTATCAATTGTTCCAGAAATTTTTCAGCTCTCAACGTTATAAGTGCCTTTAACACAGAATAAACCGGTGCTCCAGCCCTTTCTCCTCTTTTGTGATATGGAATTCCTTGCATCTTTTCTGAAGTTTTTTTGGTTTTTGTCCTTCGAAGATTCTTTTTTTTTTCTCTTCCTTCCAGAGCATGGTCCCTCTTTTCCCCTCATGAAGCATCTCCTCTTTATGGGTATATTATTCTCTGTATTTTAGGGGCTCTGCTGTTGCACTGTGTTTTTTATCAACTGTTTGTTGTAAGTCTTGAACCTCACAGCACTACTTGCTACTGAGGAATCCATAATGGGCGTGATGCTTCAGCCCTGTGGCACAATGGAAAGTTCCACAGGGTTTTTATTAGGGACCGAGCCCCGGAGGGCAAGGTGGCCGCAGGCCACCTTGCCCGTAGGGCAAGGTCTCTATTGTTATTCGTTCGTTTGTCGTTCTCGTTCTCCTCCTCTATTATTATACTTACGCGAATTTGACCCCCTAAACATGCACGAAAACTCACCAAATTTGGCACGCACATCATGACCGGCGAAAAATTTTATAAAATGGAAAAAAAAAACAACATCTGCTCTCTAGCGCCACCTAGATCCCAAAAAACCTCTAAAACAGTCGCTACGGCCCGCAGGAATGTCGTAGAGAGATCAAACCAACGTTGACGCGTTCGTCTCATTGAGATCTACATTTCACGCGCTGACACCCCTGACCTAAATCCAACAGGAAGTCAGTTATTTCCCTTTCAAATTAAAATTTTGCTCAAAATCACTCCTCACGAAAAAATTATCTCCTCCGAGACCGTTTGTCCTACAAACATAAGAGTCACGCGACGTGAAAGAGGACAATTTTCTCTACAAAAGTTGTGAACAACTTTGTCAAAAGTCTAACGGTGTGGATTTTATTAGCGTTCAAATTTGGAAGTCTGAAATCCTGCCTTGCTCCGGCCCTCATCCATTATAATGGGGGAAAAAGGAAAAAGGTCGCCTTTTTTCAGCACCTCGAACAAGTGGCGACTGCGGCTAAACCGTGACTCCTATCAACAAACCGAGCACACGCAAAGTTGCAGCAGGTTCTCCCGAACAAGATGATGTAACATAAGTGGGGAAAATACCATGTTATATGTATGTTTTCACAGGTAAGAAAAGGTGTGCGCTCTGCATTTTTTTGCCTCTCAGTTATAATGGAGCCGGATGGGGAAAAATCTTGCGCTTCTCACAAGCTGAGGCCTCTGGGGTCCAAACTAAAAGTGTGACTGCTCTGAAAGCCTCACCAAGTGAAAGACAACACATTTTCCTATCAAACGTGATATTTTTTGTTCAGTTATGCCAAACAGCAAAGGAACAAGGACCAGTTGTTTCCCAAACAGAAACTTTTATTTTCGCCTCTCTCCACTCTAACTGAAATTACCATATATGGGCATACAGTGCAGTTACACAGCTGACAGCAGCTGTCAATCAAACTCTGACACTCAGTGCCTTCATTCAGTGACTGTCAAAAGCAGATGGCAAAAGCTAACTACTCCTTGTTAGTGGATGGGAGATGCTAACTACTCCATGTTAGTGGAAGACAGATGCTAAGAGCTCCATGTTAGTGGGTGGGAAATGCTGAGAACTCCATGTTAGTGGATGGGAGATGCTCACTACTCCATGTTAGTGGATGAGACATGCTAACTACTCCATGTTAGTGGATTGGAGATGCTAACTACTCCATGTTAGTGGAAGACAGATGCTAAGAGCTCCATGTTAGTGGATGGGAGATGCTAACAATTCCATGTTAGTAGATGGGAGATGCTAACAACTCACTGTTAGTGAATGGGAGATGCTAAGAGCTCCATGTTAGTGGATGGGAGATGCTAACTGCTCCATGTTAGTGGATGGGAGATGCTAAGAACTCCATGTTAGTGGATGGGAGATGCTAGCTACTCCATGTTAGTGGATGGGATATGCTAGCTACTCCATGTTAGTGGATGGGATATGCTAACTACTCCATGTTAGTGGATGGGAGATGCTAACTACTCCATGTTAGTGGATGGGAGATGCTAGCTACTCCATGTTAGTGGATGGGAGATGCTAACTACTCCATGTTAGTGGATGGGAGATGCTAACTACTCCATGTTAGTGGATGGGAGATGCTAACTACTCCATGTTAGTGGATGGGACATGCTAAGTACTCCATGTTAGTGGATGGGAGATGCTAACTACTCCATGTTAGTGGATGGGAGATGCTAACAGTTCCATGTTAGTGGATGGGAGATGCTAACTACTCCATGTTAGTGGATGGGAGATGCTAACAGCTCCATGTTAGTGGATGGGAGATGCTAACTACTCCATGTTAGTGGATGGGAGATGCTAACTACTCCATGTTAGTGGATGGGAGATGCTAACAGCTCCATGTTAGTGGATGGGAGATGCTAACACCTACATGTTAGTGGATGGGAGATGCTCACTACTCCATGTTAGTGGATGGAAGATGCTAACGACTCCATGTTAGTGGAAGACAGATGCAAAGAGCTACATGTTAGTGGATGGGAGATGCTAACAACTCCATGTAAGTGGATGGCAGACGCTAACTACTCCATGTTAGTGGATGGGAGATACTAACTACTCAATGTTAGTGGATGACAGATGCCAACAACTCCCATGTCAGTGGGTGGACGTCTCAGTCGTGGGCCGGCAAGGAGGCTCGGTCCCGACCAATGCCGCTTGCGGCTTTATTCTTTCTACATTTTGATGTTTTGTGTGATTAACTTAAGCTTTTTTGTTTTGTCTACACTCTGCACCTCACATTACAATCAAAATGTCCTGCATGCTTCACTGGACTGCTGTTTTGATTAATAATCGTCGTTCAGAATGAGGGGTGCTTTGTACTGTGAGTGATGCACGCCGAACGAAAAAGACGGAGCTTTTCTTTTGGTGACAGTGACCAAGGAACGAGCACACAGATGAATGACCAAAGTCGTGCTGTGAAGATGTTGAACTGAAAAAGGCAGTAAAGAGGTTTCTCACTGGCCCGGGACGGTGGGCTGCAGGTCCTGGTGTCGTCACGTTTTGTTGTTGAGCACTGGGACGACCTGCCATGGTGCACTCTGGAGCTTTTCTCTTCCATTTGTCCAGCTTCACAGCTCCATATGCTGCTGGCCCTGGACTCTAAAAGAGGAAGAAATTATACATGAACTGACTGTGGATTTTCAGATTTTTGCAAAGCGTTTGACGAAGAATTTACACTCACCTGTCCTGTATTTTCATAGAAACTTCCAGCTGTGGGGCGGTGGCCAAATGTTGACGATGATTTGGGGTTAACGGGTTTTGGCACGGGTCTGACATTATAGTCAGCTGGTCCTGTAAAATGAAAAACTCATGAAATTGGCATAAAGTCTCCTAATTATTCTCAGTAAATAATATGCTGATCTCAAATAAATACAATACCTGGTAATTGGTCATCTCTGCGTTCCTTCAATCTCCCGGAATGTTACGGCTGTCGCCGTATTCTCGGTTCTCCCCCCCCATGTGAGTGTGTGTGTCTGTCAGAGTGCGTGATCCCAGGCTGCTGCTGCTGCTGCAGGAATCATCTCCATTGCCTGCACCTGGGGAGCCGGGCCCGAGAGAGCCTCGTCAACCAACCCTGCGGAGCAGCTGAGGGGATAAAAGCAGCCAACAAGACACAGACTGCAGCTGGCTGTAGCTCGCCATGCTCACGTGTCTCTTGAGCTCTGTGTTAGTGTCGTGAATGCTGTTAAGTAGGACTATTTGTAGTTTTGGTTCTGTGTTTTGAATTATCCTTTTGGTTTGTGTTTGGCTTCACAAATCCTTTGAGTTTTTCTATATTATCTGTTTTTAGTTACCTTTCGGATTTGTGTTTTGGTTTTACAACTCTAGGTTAGAGTCTCTTTTTGTTACCGTTTGGTTTTACTTTTGTTAAATAAATAACTTTAATTTCCACGTTCAATCTGTGGTCTTTATGTTACTGCCTTCACCCGTCTCCCAAACGAGCTGGTCGTAACATAAGTGGGGGCTCGTCCGGGAATCATTTCCGTTAAAGGAGACCCGGACACTATTAAGTTATTTGTTTATTAAAAATAAGACTTTTTGTGTTTGTAAAATGGCATCGTTTGATTTAAAGAGTTTCTTGGCGGCTCCCTCATTTGATTTAATTAATAAGTGCACAAAGGATAATCTAAAAGAAATGGCTGTCCACTTAAGTGTCTCTTTTGATAAAAATGTTTTGAAGAGAGATTTAAAGACTCTTGTTGTTGGTAGTTTGGTGGAATTGGGGTTGATTGTTTTGCCGGTGCTCCCTGATTCTCCTATGTGGGCACCTGAGTCTGAGATGGCTGGCAGCCACAGACCTGCAGCTGCAAGACGTGCTGCTGATCATGCTGCATCTGGGGAGATCAGTGAGGTGACTGAAAAGCCCAAGACTCCATTCACCGTGCCTCACTTTGATCCTCGCTCCCCACCGAGTGCAAGCTCTCTGGATGAAGCCAGAGTGAAGGTCAGACTGGCACCACTCCAGATGGAAGCCCAGGAGCGGGCTGAGAGTCGGCAGGCCCAGTTAACACTGGAGATCAGGAGGATGGAAATCGAGGCTGACAAAGAGGTCCGCCTACGTCAGCTGGAGCTCGAAGCTCAGCCCAGAGCAACTCCTGCACCGAGCGCGTCTGCAGATGCAGACGGATCCCACCTTTCCACCAGCTCTACCCATGACTCGTTTGATCTTGGTAAGAACATACCACTTGTGCCATCATTCAGAGAGACAGAAGTTGACAGTTATTTTGCTGCATTTGAACGAATTGCTTGTGCACTACGTTGGCCCAAAGATGTGTGGCCACTTCTGCTGCAGTGTAAAATTCATGGGAAAGCCCAAGAAGCTGTTGCAGCTCTTCCTTTGGAGGAGAGCCTAAATTATGAGAGTGTAAAGATGTCCATTTTACGCGTTTACGAACTGGTCCCTGAAGCATATAGGCAAAAATTCAGAAAGCACAGAAAAGCCCCAGCTCAGACCTACATCGAGTTCGCACGGGAAAAGGGAATCCTCCTTGATAAATGGTGCAATGCTTGTAAAGTGGATGACTTTGATTCAGTGCGTGAGTTAATTTTGCTGGAGGAATTCAAAGCATGTCTTCCTGAGCGCATTGTGGTGTACCTAAATGAACAGAAAGCCTCAACTCTGTCCTCAGCTTCCGTGCTTGCCGACGAGTATGTGCTTACACACAAGTCTGTGTTTCAGCCTGGCTCAGAAAAGTCTGGTACTCCAGCAGTACCCAGTGTACCGACTAGGGGCGTTAATAAAAGGGATGAGAGAGACTGTTTTTACTGTCACCGTTCTGGACACCTCATCGCAAACTGCCCCACCTTAAAAAGAAAACAAAGTGGTTCTGGGTCGCCTCCTAAAGGCCTTGGGTTCATTAAAACTGAAACTTGTTCCGATTCCAATCCAGTATCTCCTGTGTATCCAGATCCATGTTTTGAACCGTTTCTCTTTGACGGGTTTGTGTCGCTGACAGCTGAATCCGCTGATCAGTGTCCCATACGCATTTTGAGAGACACTGGTTGCTCTCAGTCTGTCATCCTGGCAAGTGCATTGCCGTTTTCCAAAGAGTCCTATTGTGGTTACAGCGTTCCTTTGAGGGGTATTGAAATGGGTTACACCCCGAGGCCAGTACATAAGGTGTACATCAATAGTAAGTTAATGAGTGGGATTTTCCCAGTGGCTGTTTGCCCTGCTCTGCCCATAGAGGGTGTTGTTTTGTTAATGGGTAACGACATAGCTGGTGGTAAGGTAATTCCTGTGCTGGAAGTGTTGGACTCTCCAAAGTATGCCGAGACGGATAAACCTGAGGCTGACTCAAAGCTGTTCCCATCTTGTGTGGTAACACGAGCACAAGCTCGCAAAAGGGACGAATTCTCTCTGTCGGATACTGTGCTCATGTCTGCTTTCTCAGGTGAGGGGGATGTGGACGCTGTGTCGGAGAGTGCTCGTCCATCTTCACCTCCTGGGGGCGCCGAGTCTACTCATCCTGGTTCATCCCTGTCGGACGGCCCGACACTGCCAGTGAACAGTGAACGTCTCACCACCGCGCAGAGGGCTGATCCTACTTTGAAACGTTGCTTCGAGAGTGTGGTGAGCGCTGACAAAGCAGGTCCTGGAGCAGTAGCTTATCTCCTGAATAAAGAGATACTGGTGAGGAGGTGGACTCCTGTGTCTGGTCCTGAACATAGCGTTTGTCAGATTGTTGTTCCCTCTGTGTATCGGCAGCAGGTGCTGTCTATTGCACATGAGAGTAAATGGTCAGGTCATTTGGGAGTTAACAAAACGTATAATCTCATCCTCAGACATTTCTTTTGGCCTGGATTAAAATCTGATGTAGCCAAGTTTTGTCGCTGCTGTCATGTGTGCCAGTTGGCGGGCAAACCGAACCAGAAAATTCCTCCTGCTCCACTCCATCCCATCCCTGCCATAGGGGAACCCTTCGAGCGTGTGATAATAGACTGTGTGGGTCCACTGCCCCGCACTAGGTCAGGAAACCAGTACTTGCTTACCATTATGTGCACCGCCACCCGTTATCCTGAGGCTATCCCGCTGCGTAAAATCACCTCAAGCTCCGTAGTCAAAGCCTTGACTAAGTTCTTCTCAACGTTTGGCCTTCCCCGAGTGGTCCAAACCGACCAAGGCACAAATTTTCAGTCACGGCTTTTCAAACAAGTCCTCAAAACATTAGAAGTTAAACATTCAGTCTCTAGTCCATATCATCCTGAGTCCCAAGGAGCTTTAGAACGCTGGCATCAGACGCTAAAGTCTATGCTCCGCAAATACTGCTTAGAGTCAGGAAAGAGTTGGGACGAGGGAGTTCCGTTTGTTCTATTTGCTGCTCGCGATGCTGTCCAGGAGTCCTTAGGATTCAGTCCAGCAGAGCTCGTTTTCGGCCATATCCCGCGTAGTCCGCTTAAGTCCTTGAAAGAAAAACTCCTTTCCTCTGAAGTCTCCAGAGAGGAAAACGTGCTCACTTTTGTGAGCAAATTCCGAGAACGGTTGCATTGTGCAAATTCCTTCGCTAAGAAGTGTCTTCAGTCCTCCCAAAAGGCGATGAAGCGTCGTTATGACCGTTCCGCTGTCCCTCGACGTTTCCACGTAGGTGACAAAGTCCTAGCTTTATTACCTATTCCGGGCACTTCTCTCTCCGCTAAGTTCGCCGGTCCTTATGAGGTCCGTAGCTGTCTCAGTGACACCGATTATGTTATTGCAACACCCGAGAGAAGACGTAAAACACGCGTCTGTCACATAAACATGCTTAAGCCGTATTTTACCCGCGAGGCAAACCCAACTGCTGTACCACTGGTGACTTCTTCAAAGTCTAATACCATAGCTGTGAATGCAATGGTAGTTACTGAGCCCTCTGCTACCGTCGACGGTTTAACATTACATCACTTCCATCAGCAGACTGCTCGCCTACCGAACTCTGAGATGCTAAAAGCACTGCCGGCCCAGTTAGGTCACTTAACCTGCGTGCAACAGAGTGACATAACTGAGTTGTTAGGTCAGTTTAAGTGTCTTCTTAATGATGTCCCAACCCGTACCACCGTTCTACAGCACGATATTGACGTCGGAGACGCCAAGCCCATCCGACAGCCGCCGTATCGAGTAAACCCAGCTAAACGCTCTGTGATGAAGAACGAGACCGATTATCTTCTAGCAAATGGTCTAGCCATTCCCAGTTCCAGTTCGTGGAGTTCCCCGTGTTTGTTGGAGACGAAACCAGATGGTTCACCGCGTTTTATTACCGACTATCGCCGTGTGAACTTCCGTCACTAGTCTCGACTCGTATCCCCTTCCTCGTATGGAAGATTGTGTTGACACTATTGGGACTGCGAAATTCGTCAGCAAATTAGACTTGTTAAAGGGATACTGGCAGGTCCCATTAACCGAACGTGCATCTGAAATTTCTGCCTTTCCAACGCCCGACTGTTTTTTGCAGTATACCGTAATGGCATTCGGAATGTGTAATGCCCCGGCCACTTTTCAGCGTTTGGTCAACACTGTTTTGTCCGGGCTACCCAATTGTAATGCCTACTTGGACGACTTAATTGTGTATACAGAGACGTGGGAGGAGCACCTCCACATCCTTGAACAGGTATTCGCTCGGTTGGCACGTGCCACGTTGACCTTAAATCTTGCGAAGTGCGAGTTTGGCAAAGCAACTGTTACATACCTGGGGAAGCAAGTGGGCCAAGGCCAAGTCAAACCTCTCGCAGCTAAGATATCCGCTATAACAGAATTCCCAGTTCCGAGCACCCGGAAAGCACTACGCCGTTTCCTGGGAATGGCAGGATATTACAGGGGCTTCTGCCGTAATTTCTCCTCCGTCGTTCAGCCTCTAACTGCGCTGCTTAGTCCAAAAGTTGACTTTGTTTGGTCCCCTTCTTGTCAGCATGCTTTTGACAGTGCCAAGTCAGCCATGCGCCCGTCCTCACTGCGCCCGACTTCTTGCGACCCTTTAAACTGGAGGAAGATGCCTCCGCGGTTGGTGCCGGAGCTGTTCTCCTGCAGGAAGATGGTGATGGAGTTGACCATCCAGTCTGCTACTTCTCAAGGAAGTTTGATAAACACCAGGTGAACAACTCCACCATAGAAAAGGAAACTCTTGCTTTGTTGTGGGCACTCCAGCACTTCGAAGTTTACATCGGTTCTAGTCCTCAGCCGGTGGTGGCCTTCACTGACCACAACCCACTAGTTTTTCTCAAACGCATGTATAACCATAATCAGAGACTCATGCGGTGGGCACTGGTCATGCAAGACTACAACCTGGAAATCCGACATAAAAAGGGGTCAGAGAATGTGGTCGCCGATGCGCTGTCCAGAATTTGGGACTGATTTGTGTTTTGAAACTGTTTTTTTTTTATTGTTGCAAGCCATGCTCTGGCTTGCAGCTTAAGGGGAGGGGTGTTACGGCTGTCGACGTATTCTCGGTTCTCCCCCCCCATGTGAGTGTGTGTGTCTGTCAGAGTGCGTGATCCCAGGCTGCTGCTGCTGCTGCAGGAATCATCTCCATTGCCTGCACCTGGGGAGCCGGGCCCGAGAGAGCCTCGTCAACCAACCCTGCGGAGCAGCTGAGGGGATAAAAGCAGCCAACAAGACACAGACTGCAGCTGGCTGTAGCTCGCCATGCTCACGTGTCTCTTGAGCTCTGTGTTAGTGTCGTGAATGCTGTTAAGTAGGACTATTTGTAGTTTTGGTTCTGTGTTTTGAATTATCCTTTTGGTTTGTGTTTGGCTTCACAAATCCTTTGAGTTTTTCTATATTATCTGTTTTTAGTTACCTTTCGGATTTGTGTTTTGGTTTTACAACTCTAGGTTAGAGTCTCTTTTTGTTACCGTTTGGTTTTACTTTTGTTAAATAAATAACTTTAATTTCCACGTTCAATCTGTGGTCTTTATGTTACTGCCTTCACCCGTCTCCCAAACGAGATGGTCGTAACACGGAAATAACAGCAGAAGGTGCTTTGCGAAAGACTAATTTATCTGCAGTCTCCACCGAATATTTGCCTTAAACACAGAACAGAGGTGAATTCATTTATCTTCCAATATCTATTGTCTCCTCTCTGAGACTACCAAGTTATTTGAAATTTGAAGTAAGTCATTTTTACCTGGTCCGGGGCCTGCTAACTTTACTTGGCTCTGTCATTTCCCTTTCAGTGAAATTCCCGGAGCGGTGTGTCGGCCAGTCCTGGTTGTGTTAGGTTCGACGAAATGGGCTGGGCCGGGAGAATGGTGAACTGTACTCTGGAGGTGTCGTGAAGCCATGGAGAAAGCAGGGGACTTCGATTTCGTTGGATCATGTTTAGACGTTCCTGTATCAATGACATGACATAAAAAAACACATTCAGGTTTCATCGCAGCATGGACTCTTTCTGATACAAAAATAAAAGATGAATGAATGTACGATTTGGTGATTTGGTCTATCTTTCTGGTCGTACCTGTTAGCGAGGGCAGGAGATACTTATTGGGCCCAGGGGTTTGATGCATAGCTGCAATAGGTCTTCTTGGCCGATGGGGTCTCCAGGTTCCAACCCAAGGTTCAGTATTGGCCATTGCTGAGGGGAAAGAAAGATGTTTTAGATACCAGAACCAAGGGCATGTTGTGAACAGAAATTTGAAAAACTATTGTGCATCCATCCATTTTCTACCGCTTATCCGGGGCCGGGTCGCGGGGGCAGCAGTCTCAGCAGGGATGCCCACACTTCCCTGTCCCCACAGGTCAATGACATGATTGACATGTTGAGAGTTGAGTGAATTCTAAGCTCTGGTTAAATGGAGCTTCTCCTCATCATGGAAATGATCTCCAGCACTGCAGGTGATCAGCCTGCCATGCCATCCTGAACCAGAGTAGAGCACAAACAGAGACAACAACAACAGCAGCAGCAGCAGCATGATCATCATCATCATCAAATCCAGGCCACAGCGCCTCTTTGGGCCAATACACTGAGAATGGTGAAAAAAAATCACCTTCTCGTCCAGGGGTGCCCGATCCTGTTCCTGAAGCCCCTATCTAGCATGTTTCAATTCTCCCCCTGCTTCAACAACAAACCTGATTCTACAATGATTCTGTCTCACCAAGCACCTAACAAAACCCAGTGAAGAACTTGTCATCGCATACAGGTGTGTTGAAGCAGGGAGTGAGCTAAAACATGCCGGATAGGGGCTCTGCAGGAACAGGACTGAGAAGCCCTGTTCAAGTCTTTTTCCAGCTTTTTCTATGGAATCTTTCCTGACAGCGCTGTTACGACCTGTTCCATCAGATGAAGACAATATATAATCAAACCCAGCCGTTCCTTTTTTTTACGTTTTTGTGCAGCTCTTCCATCAGATGCGTCTCCTGCAACAAATCCACTCCGAGATACTTACCCCCATGTGAACTCACTCTCAGGTACCCCCGTCTGGATCTCAGTTCCGAGAGAAAAGGGAAAAAAATAACAGACTGCACACATATGCACACATACAAACAGGTAGAGAAGGAAACTTGACCAAAGGAACTTAGTGCCACGATGCCATACTTACCAGTTCAACAAAGCTGGTCTTCACTCTTTTTGAGGCCTGGGAGTTGTGTTTCAATCGTGTCTCTTTTTCTCTTTTCTCTGTAAATCTTTTTCTCTGTAAAGTGTTGTGTCTTTTCTGAACTGTTTTTTGGTCCTTCAGAAATTTCGTTTTCTCAGTCTTTCCGGAACGTCGTCATCACTCTTTATCCCTCTCTCTTTTTCTGATACGTAATTCATGGTGTCTTTTCTCAACTTTTTTCTTTTTTTTTTTTGTCCTTCGAGGATTCATTTTTTTTCTCATCCTTCCAGAGCATGGTCCCTCTTTTCCCTTCATGAAGCATTTCCTCTTTATGGGTATATTATTCTCTGTATTTTAGGGGCTCTGCTGTTGCACTGTGTTTTTTATCAACTGTTTTTTGTAAGTCTTGAACCTCACAGCACTACTTGCTAGTGAGGAATCCATGATGGGCGTGATGCTGCAGCCCTGTGGCACAATGGAAAGTTCCACAGGGTTTTTCCTCTTTCTACATTTTGATGTTTTGTGTGATTGACTTAAGCTTTTTGGTTTTGTCTACACTCTGCACCTCACATTACAATCAAAATGTCCTGCATGCTTCACTGGACTGCTGTTTTGATTAATAATCGTCGTTCAGAATGAGGGGTGTTTTGTACTGTGAGTGGTGCACGCCGAACGAAAAAGATGGAGCTTTTCTTTTGGTGACAGTGACCAAGGAAGGAACACACAGATGAATGACCAAAGTCGTGCTGTGAAGATGTTGAACTGAAAAAGGCAGTAAAGAGGTTTCTCACTGGCCCGGGACGGTGGGCTGCAGGTCCTGGTGTCGTCACGTTTTGTTGTCGAGCACTGGGACGACCTGCCATGGTGTACTCTGGAGCTTTTCTCTTCCATTTGTCCAGCTTCACAGCTCCATATGCTGCTGGCCCTGGACTCTAAAAGAGGAAGAAATTATACATGAACTGACTGTGGATTTTCAGATTTTTGCAAAGCGTTTGACGAAGAATTTACACTCACCTGTCCTGTATTTTCATAGAAACTTCCAGCTGTGGGGCGGTGGCCAAATGTTGACGATGCTTTGGGGTTAACGGGTTTTGGCACGGGTTTGACACTATAGTCAGCTGGTCCTGTAAAATGAAAAACTCATGAAATTGGCATAAAGTGTCCTAATTATTCTCAGTAAATAATATGCTGGTCTCAAATAAATACAATACCTGGTAATTGGTCATCTCTGCGTTCCTTCAATCTCCCGGAAATAACAGCAGAAGGGGCAGCAGTCTCAGCAGGGATGCCCAGACTTCCCTGTGCCCACAGGTCAATGACATGATTGACATGTTGAGAGTTGAGTGAATTCTAAGCTCTGGTTAAATGGAGCTTCTCCTCATCATGGAAATGATCTCCAGCACTGCAGGTGATCAGCCTGCCATGCCATCCTGAAACAGAGTAGAGCAGAAACAGAGACAGAGACAGAGACAACAACAGCGACAGCAGCAGCAGCAGCATCATCATCATCATGAAATCCAGGCCACAGCGCCCTTGGGCCATACACTGAGAATGGTGAAAAAAAATCACCCTCATTCCAGGGGTGCCCGATCCTGTTCCTGAAGCCCCTATCTAGCATGTTTCAATTCTCCCCATGCTTCAACAACCAACCTGATTCTAGAATGATTCTGTCTCACCAAGCACCTAACAAAACCCAGTGAAGAGCCTGTCATCGCATACAGGTGTGTTGAAGCAGGGAGTGAGCTAAAACATGCCGGATAGGGGCTCTGCAGGAACAGGACTGAGCAGCCCTGTTCAAGTCTTTTTCTATGGAATCTTTCCTGACAGCGCTGTTACGACCTGTTCCATCAGATGAACACAATATATAATCAAACCCAGCCGTTCCTTTTTTTTTCCATTTTTGTGCAGCTCTTCCATCAGATGTGTCTCCTGCAACAAATCCACTCCGAGATACTTACCCCTATATGAATTCACTCTCAGGTACCCCCGTCTGGATCTCAGCTCCGAGAGAAAAGGGAAAAAAATAACACAGACTGCACACATATGCACACATACAAACAGGTGGAGAAGGAAACTTGACCAAAGGAACTTTGTGCCACGATGCCATACTTACCAGTTCAACAAAGCTGGTCTTCACTCTTTTTGAGGCCTGGGAGTTGTGTTTCAATTGTGTCTCTTTTTCTCTTTTCTCTGTAAAGTGTTGTCTGTTCTGAACTGTTTTTTGGTCCGTCAGAAATTTCGTTTTCTGTCTTTCCAGAGCGTCGTGACTCTTTATCCCTTTCTCTTTTTCTGATATGTAATTCATGGTGTCTTTTCGGAACTTTTTTTTTTTTTGTCCTTTGAGGATTAATTTTTTTCGTCATTCTTCCTCTTGTCACCTCATGAAGCATTTCCTCTTTGTGGCTATAAAGATATTTATATCTCTATTTTAGGGACCGATGCTGTAGTGTCTGTTTCTTATCAATTGTTCCAGAAATTTTCAGCTCTCAACGTTATAAGTGCCTTAAACACAGAATAAACCGGTGCTACAGCCCTTTCTCCTCTTTTGTGATATGGAATTCCTTGCATCTTTTCTGAACGTTTTTTGTTTTTTGTCCTTCGAAGATTCATTTTTTTTTTCTCTTCCTTCCAGAGCATGGTGTAGCACCTATGCTATCAGGCAAAGATAATCAAGCTACTGGACCAGATATCGGCTCGACGGAGTGGTGAGTTAATGAATTAAACAACCACAGCCAGGTTAAATTCAAATGGAAAAGCCGGTATAAATTTATTTACAAGTTGACAGACAGACAAATAGCAAATACTGGCACTTAACTCAGTTAACGCACCCTTTAAAGAACCTTTTAAATGGATTTCACCTTAATCTTTCAGTTAAAGTTCAAACAAAAGGTTTAGTTTAGTTCCTTTTTATGTTTCAATCTATTTTCCGTTCAGATGACCGGTCATGTAATTTTGTGGGTTTTTCATTAGAAACTAAAATAAACTGCTTAAATTTGGGTTTAAGCTCTATTTAAGTTCAATGTATGTCACCCTTTTCACCTTTTGAATCAGTTTTGCAACTTCAAGTTTATACCAATGGCACCTTTAAAGTTTACAAAATTGTGAAAAATCAAAACAAAGACGATGCAAAATGCAAAAGCGACTTCAGAACAGCTTTTTGTAAATGTCCTTTGACTTAGCAAACACTTCTTATGGGGATGGCTAGTAGCTACGTCATCGAAGCTGAACACGTCACTTCCGTGTCCAAAGGGGCGATGGTGCAGTGCTGTGTCCCCTGTTGTAACAACAGGAACGATGTCAACAAAACCATATCCTACTACTGCTTTCCTCTGATATTACATCATTATATTATTTTTACTGATATTACAAATAACGAGGCGGACTCACGTTATATAGATCAGATTTTTATTGTTTCATTTAATGACGTCTCAGAGCCAGACAGCAGCGGCACCGCCGCCAGGTCTCCTCCCCACAGCGGGACGGTCCCACCGAGACACACACACCCAGCACCGGACCCGGTCCTGAGCAGGACCCCGGACCGAGCAGGACACCGGACGGAGTGGACCGGGACTCAGTCCACAAGGGCGGCGCGTGCCCCCCGTTCCCGGTGCTGCTTAAATTAATTAAAGACAATTTATAGACGTCTAAATAAAATTTTTGGCTAAACGTCCTCTGTCTGAATTTAATCACCCTTCAGCTGATATTATTTTCTAGGCTGCTGGCATCACATCACTGATTAAATAAATCATTTGCTAAACTTTAGAGTTTATTTACATGTCAGTCGCGGTTCTTCAGGTCCTGCTGGTTCCCACATCAGCTCCTCTCATGGCGCCGGCGCATCAAAAGTAACTCTATCGGCCAGAACAATATGGTGTAAAACAGCACAGGACAAAATAAAGTCCCACATCTTTTCAGGTCTGAACAGCAGCGTTTCCCCCGCTGGATCTGAAGCTGCTCTGCAGCAGCTGTGTGTCTTCTCTCACTGTTAAAACTGCGCTCCTCTCCGGCAGGATGGACCAGCGGAGTTATCCAAAGTTAATAATCCTTTATTAATCCCACAAGGGGGGATATTATTAGATATTCTGTAAGGGCTTTTTTATTATTATTATTATTGTTATTATTTTACTTTTTAACCTGTACTGAATGTGTGCTGCTTCTGCTTTATGGCGTGTTTGAGGTTTGGTTTAAAATTATTTCCCTGGATGACACTTCTAGAATAAACTGTAAGTTGTCCACAAACCGCAGACAGACAGTACCCGATTCTAACATAGATAATTAATTAATAGTTAAGTTACACAGCATGATGCGACGACTGACACCCTCGTGTTAATGCTAGCTAGCCCCTTAATCACTCACCTCAACCTCGTAAATGTTGTTTTTCATTGAAGCCTGTACTTTCCATTTCAGACTTCCACCTGTCACCACAGAAACAATTACAACTCGGTTTGAGTTGTAAGGATTTAAACCCCTCTTCACTAACTTTGGAAAGTCAGCAAAATTCACTGTTACCATGAAAAAAGTGACCTGTTCTTTGGCAACAGCCATTGTGTTTACATTGCGCGCTAGAAGCCTTGGACCCGGAAGTGACTTGTGACGTCACACTAGCCATTCCCATGTCCTTTCAGCAACGTGTCCCGTTGAAGGAAATGCACAAATGTCAATCTCCTACCGAAACCTTAGCAGTGAGTTCGTGGGTTGTGTTGGCTGTGTAGAAGAGGACCACGTGATGTTGTAGTGCAGTCCAATGCGTTTTGCTCCTTGGGTAGGCTCGCCTCTGTGTCACAGTGAAAAGTTCAATCCAGAAACTTCTCCCAACTCCTCCGGAGGGAATCAGAAACCTGGCCTGCAGGACAGGCCATGAAGAATATAATTTTAGTCCATTTGTAAAAATAAAACCTCTCTAAAACTAAAACTGAGCTGCCACACGGGGCTACGTGACTGACTGAAAATTCAAGATGGCAGCTACTCCTTGTCCAAACCGCTCTGTAGTACAGCTTAACCAACTTCTTTTCACACAAAATGTACTCAAAACATATCAAATAAAACACTTTCAGGCTCAGATCATGTCAATATGAAATTACAAAACATACACGTGCCATTTTCAACTGTGTTGATCAAGTCTGAATGGGAATAATCACCTTGTTTACAACGGCAAAACACTGTGCAAAGACAGGCAAATAAAACGACGTAAAACTCACCAAAACTCTTCTGGTAGTGTCTAAAACTCCTTTTTTGGCTCACACCCCTCCTCCGGTTCGGTTAGACAACAGTTTTGCGCTGATATCTCAAAAGCCCCTTTTCCACAGTGACGGTACGGTTCAGGTCTGGTAGGATCGGATCGGATATGCACGCGTTTCCATTACCAGTGGTGACGTCATAAGGGTGACGAGCCGTGACCAACCGCGACCATTTTCGGTCCTGCTCGCGAGCAGCTACCACCTGTACTGTGCCGGATATGGTAGGGCGGGACTTGAGCACCCGTGTCTGCCGATTGGACCGTGACATGTGCCACTCTGGCTAGCCCGCGAAGCAGCCAGGCATCTTGTGACGATCTGTTCCACCGGTCTCACCGCGACAACGCCGCAAACTTTTCCAAAAAGTGTACTGAACACCGGTCTTCACGGGAGGAGCAGTGGCTGCTTTCCATCACTGCAGAGGAGGTTCAATGAAACAAACAGTGCCGTTAGAAATGGAAAAAAAAAAAGGAAAAAAAACCCACCACAAATGGAAAAAAAGGGGGAAAAAAACTCAGTTGTCTCAGAGCGGCTGCTCTCCGTCCGCTCCAGACCCGGTCAGCACCGCGCAAAATGCAAGAAACTGAGGAGAGATTACAGAAAAATAAAGGATCACAACAGCTGCAGTAGGATCCTGAGGAAGATCCGGCGGTGTTCTGATGCCATGGACCGAAGTTATGAACATACCGGCGAGTGAAGCAGAGGAGGCAGGAGGACGGCACGGCCGCCCGACTGAGGAGGAGCTGATGGCAAGTTTTAAAACTCTGAAACGTACAACCACCAGTGTTCACATGCAGTTATCCACCACTGAAATCTGAGGTTTCTGTCTTAAATTTGTCTTAAATAAACGCAGCGTGCTAGCTGTTTAGCATTAGCACGCGGCTAGGCTAGTTAGCTTTGCACCCTGCTGGACATCATATTCCATGTAGCGTTGTCTGTTGCATTAAGTGTGGTAACGTTTCTGCAGGAGGACAGGAGTCACTCCTGGACCAGGAGTCGTCCTCTGGGCCCAGGGGTGGAGGAGGGAGATGTAGCATCGTCAGGATGGAGCATCCACTCCACCTCCACCTCCAGCCAGACTGTCCTGTGTTATGAAGCCCCAGCAGCTGGGAGGTGAGTAGCAGCTTTGTTCATGCTGTAGATAATGCAGGAAAGGATTCAGCATCTATACTGGTATTCTATCAAGTAGAATTCTATTAAGTATCACATAGATACTTTCACGACTGCTGCTCCAGCTGGATACAGGGCCCAGGAGACAGCGCAATGGATGCATAGCACTGAAATAAATCTATGCTGCTGTTTCTGCAGCTCCAGTTTGCTGTGGTGAACTGTGGATGTTTACACTGAACAGCTCTCCTCGTCCAGTGTTACAGTGAACACAAACTGGTGAAGTAGCAAAAACTGCTGTACAAACGACAATAGATAATATTGAATCCATTACAGAAGTGCAGAGCAGTCAGCTGATCGGCCACACTCTGCAATTACACCCTGGGAATAACATTCAGCAATGTTACTGTCCAGGAACGTCTCCACCAGCTGCACCACAGGGTCTGATGGGTAGATGCAGGGAGTGGGTGGCAGTGCCTTGCTTAACTGCTCTCTTTCCCCCTTTGCTTTTTACCCAGGAGGAGGCTGGAGCACCACCCAGACCTGACGGAGCCCCCGAGAGAAATTCAGGCTTCAGGTGAGCTGGGAGTTGCAGCGTGATAAACGGCATGTCCATCAGGAGGAGGAGCAGGAGGAGGAGCGGCGTCTGAACCTGCAGTTCCTTGAAGGTGGAGCAGGGTAGCGAGGCTGAATGAGGCTGAAAGAGGCTGATTTGGCCTCTCAGCAGCAGCAGAGCCAGGCCTTCAGACGTTCCTGCAGCGGGTCTCTCTGCTGGTCCAGACTCCAAGAACCCAGCGCTACACAGGAACAACTCAACAACTGGTGGTGTTGATGTCCTTTCCAATAAAAACAGTTTTCACACCCATATGTGTCTGAATTCACTGGTTCTTGCTCAACACAAGCACAGCAGTGTTTTTGCATTTGGCATTTCTTTCTAAGTCGTGGTGCTGAATGGAGATGAAGTAACTTCATTTGTAAAGGTTGTATGTGGTGATATTTTGAATATTTTATATGGTGATTATCATGAACTTCAGGCAATTCTGCACTGCGACACGTTACAGTAACAGGCTGCTTTATGGAAACACACACTTCAGTCTGACTGCTGGTTGAAGAGCGAAAGGTAAGGTGGAGCCAGAGTCATGTACATGTAGGGAGAAGCCAGTACTGATTTAATATTACCCTGTTACAGCTTTAAACACAACTGTCAGCAAATACAGCCTTATAAAACAATTCTCCCATCATCAACCAACTCTTCTTCTGAGCTGGCCTCATGTTGACAAGCATGTAGTCTCTGCGCAATTCCTAAGACTGGTTTGAAACTAAACCTTGAACAGCAAACTGTTCTGTCTGTCAGAAAAAAATTATGAATTTTACCCAGTTGTGAGCAGACCTGTGCTTCATATATAACAGAATAGACTATTTATCTCACCATGGAGACATTCAGTTATGGAGGCTCGTAGAACAAACGGCTGCAAATAAATGGATTTTGCATATAAGTCATAGAAATCTAAAAGACGAAAAGATCCAACTTAATATACAACAGATCTAAATTATAACATTTCTACTACTACCAAAATAAAACTGGAGCTATAATGTATAGAAATATGTTCAGGTATGTAGAAATATGTTCAGGTATGTTTTAGAGCAACAGAATGTGTGGATAATGAAGTGTCCACGGTTGATTTGGAGTTCTACAGTAACCATAATATAATATCTATATAGTGTCAACACAGTTCAGACACTTTCTCACCTCTGATTTTCAATGACTTCATAATTTATTACCGAATTTCCATGACCACAACACAGCCTCACGCTTCACTGAAATGTAATATTATTCAGTACTGAAACATTACGAGCTGAGCAGAACTCCTCAGAGCTCCTCCACTCCTCCGTCTGATGTCTTGTTTTGCCGGCGCGTTTGCTGGTGCGTAATGACGTCACTTCCTGTGGCTGTTCATCACCCCGCCTACATTACAACAGGAACCCCGCTAATGGAAACGCGACACGTGATTTGTGCCTGGTACGCTTTAACCGACCCGATCCGACCCGACCCGACCCGTACCGTGACCAGCTGCGCAGTGGAAAAGGGGCTTTAGTATCTCTCGTAGTTTTCTGTTAATGGCTGATCTGCGTGCAGACTGGATCACCGAGCTGCAGCGGCTGCTCTCTCCGTGTCACGCAGCTCGCGGGTGGGGGAGGGGCGCGCTTCAAAAAACTTTATTGAAACAAAAGTGTACAATACTTTTTCTTTTTAAACAAAATTAAAACCAATGAATTACTTATGTAAATGATAAAAATATTTATGTAACAACGTTTAACTGTTTTTATAATGTTTTTAATGAAGTTATTTATTCCTATTTATTGACCCATTTTCTCAATCATTAAGTGCTTTGTTTATCTGTAACGGGGGTTACATCCTCCCCTCCTTTTCTCATGTTCGTCCTCGGACATGTTCTATACAGTTTCTATCTTAAGCACTTTGGGAACATTCAAAGACTCTGCTATTGCTGCAGATACACCATGAAATAGGGACTGGACTACAGAAACTAATGGGTTATCAAGTTGGGGGTAAGTCAGTCTCTGTGCAGGTTCCCTATGCCTGGTTGAGCGTCTCAAAGGTTCAGTGGGACTGTCACTATCGTTAGTGGCGTCTGGACACTGGTCAGCATCAGTAACTTTCTCTGTCCGCATGTCAGATATGTCTTTGGTCTGAATGTCTTAAGGGACTCTTCTGGTGAAACTTGTTCTTCAGGATCTCTGGAAGGTAAGTTTTCTTCTTCAAGGTGAGTATCAGCTTGAATCTCTTTGTCACTTTCGATTGGACTGTATTTAGACAGGTCTCTCTCGACAGGATCGACTTCAGGTATGGACTCTTTTGGTAGGTTTGTCTCATCAGGTAAGTATGACTCATCCAGTAGTTGTGTCTCATCCGGTAAGTGTGTCTCATCAAGTTTGTTTGTCTCAGCTGGTAGGGTTTGACTCTCTCTGGGGGCGTCCTCAGGATTTTCAGGTTGCTTTGTTTCAGGTGTGAAGTAGGGCCTTTTGGTTTCCCTGCTCTGCATTGTAGTTGAAAGTCAAATGTGGACAGCGCCGCCAACCACCTATAACTTGTAGCATCAAGTTTGGCAGTTGTTAGGACGTATGTTCGTGGGTTGCTGTCTGTGATGACAAGGAATGGGCGGCCGTAAAGGTAGTCTTGGAATTTCTCACTGACTGCCCACTTGAGGGCGAGAAATTCTAACTTGTGTGCAGGATACTTGGCTTCACACTTCGACAACCCGCGGCTAGCGTAGGCTATGACGCGTTTTTGACCTTCTTGAGTTTGGTAGAGGGCGGCCCCTAGTCCAGATGTACTTGCGTCTGTGTGCAAAGTAAAAGGGAGTTTGGGGTCGGCGAACCTGAGCACAGGTGCACTTAGCATTCAACACGATCATAGAAAAATTGCCGTTTGGCAATCCATGGTCCATCTGGGCCCGAACGGGTCTTTTGGGTTGTGGTATTGGTCTGTGTCAGTTTTGACACTTGTCTTTTTCCGTGTAGGTGGGTATCCGCCAGTGAGCTGGTTGAGAGGTCGCATGATTTTTGAGTAGTCCTTCACAAACCTACGATAATAACCGCAGAATCCCAGGAACATGCGCAGTTCTTTTAGGTTGTTTGGTTTTGGCCAGGTTTTGAGTGATGAGATCTTATCGGGGTCTGTTTCAATTCCCTTCTCTGAGATGATGTGGCCGAGGTACTTGATCGAGCTTTGGAAAAAACGGCATTTCTGGGGTGACAATTTAAGGCCATACTCTTTCAAACGACCAAGGACTCGCAGGAGGCGTTCTTCGTGTTCCTCCAATGATGAAGAGAACACAATTAAGTCATCAAAGAATACCAGGGCTTGTTTCAGGTTGAGCTCCCTCACGCAACGCTCCATTAGCCTCTGGAACGTGCTGGGGGCATTTGTTATTCTTTGCGGCGTCCTATTGAACTCAAAGAAGCCTAGAGGGCAGACAAACGCAGTTTTTTGTTTATCAGCCTCCTCCATTTCAATCTGATAAAACCCTGACTTCAAGTCTAAGACTGAAAACCACCTGGAACCACTTAAGGCCGCAAAAGACTCCTCGAGGTTGGGCAGAGCGTAAGAGTCTTTTACTGTCTGCAGGTTTAACTTTCTATAGTCAATACATAGTCTGATATCTCCATTCTTTTTGCGTACGACTACGATCGGGGATGAGAAGGGGGATTCAGATTCACGTATGACTTCAGCGTCAAGGAGTTGCTGCAAGTGGCTGCACACTGCCTCTAAATCTTGAGGGTGTATCGGTCTTGCTCTGTGTTTGAAAGGTGTGGGGTCGCTCAGTGTGATGTGGTGTTTGATCTTTTCAGTGCGACCGAAATCAAGCTCGTGCTGGGCAAATACCTCTGGCATTGAGTTTAGCTTGTCTGTTATCCTTTGTTTCCACTCGCTGGAGATTGGGGAATCAGCAAATTCAAACTGAAGATTTGATTTGGTTTCATGCTTGGCTTTTACCGTTTTGTTGTTTGCAGGCTGGACACTTTGGATTGCATGGATCTCTGCTATGACAGTCTTTGGAGTTAGTGTGATAGCGTGATTGGATTCGTTTCTGAGGATAACTGGTATGCAGTGGGGAAGCTTGGATGGGAGAGTCGCTAACCCATCTTTCACAAGGAGACCACCAGGTAAGAAGCTTGTGGTTGGCGCTTCGGCAGTCACCCACTTCCCAGTTTCAGGTACTCTGCATGTGACTGATCCTTCCAAAACCTTTGTTTGTCCAGCCCCAATAGTTTCACAGTCTGTGCTGTTCAGTTTCACTTCACTCAATCTTGATTCAACTGATTGTCTTTTTCTGGCCGCAAGTGTTTTGAGGACAACCTTGTAACCATACGGGATTGAGTGTCTGTCTTTGGGCTCAGCAACCAGTCCGTACTGCTCGTACAGGATGTCCAAGGTGTTTGTGCCTATCAGCAGTGCAGGTGAGTTGGAAGTGAAGTTGGGAACAATCAAGGCTAAAGTTGGCACCTCGATGTCTGCACCCAGCGAGCTTTTTGGAAAGGTGAAGGCAGTCTCAATGAAACCGAGGTAGGGGACATTCTGGCCGTTGGCACCTTCAACTTCCAACAGGTCATTTAAACTGTGGACAGGTAAGTGAGACAGTTTTTCTTCATAGAAGGACTGGGTTATTGTTGTCACTTGCGAGCCCGTATCCAATAAACAGACTTGAGCAGTACATTTCGCTCCGACAAGACCTTTGGGAAGAGAAATGGACTTTTCAGCTTGAGTGTGGCAGCTGAAGACACGTTTCTTCTTTCTCTTGGGACACTTTGACTTTTCTTCAGCTCCAGTTTGTCCCATAACTGAAGCTGTGTCTAGTTTAACGAGTTGCGTTCTTGTCCATTTGCTTTGTTCCATGCCATCTGCTTTTCTCTGAACAGTGTCCTTTTTTCTGCGACAAGGGGAGAGTTTGGCTCGTTTTCGCACTGCGGCTTGATATGTCCATCCTCCCCGCATCTGAAGCAGTACCATGGCTTAGGACGGTTGCTTGGGTGATTGTTAGATCTTTGCTCTGAGGACTGCGATTTGTGAGCTTTGATGCTTTCAGAAGGGATCTTTGGCTTGGTTGAACTTGGGGCTCTTGGCTTGTTTTCTTTGGTTTCTGAGTCTTTCTTGTTTATGAGTGATGCAAGGTGAGACTGTAAACTGGCTATTTGCTTTTTGAGGTCTTTTATTTCTGACAGGGGATCAACAGCTTTAGACGACTGGCGTTCTGGACTTTGGGACTGGGCACCTTGATAGTGGGAGAACACCTTTGGCTTTGCTGTGTTCAAGTGCAATTTCATGCGTGACATTTCGGATGCGCGTCTCTTTTCAGCAGTTCGGAGCATGACAAGGAGTTCTGCGAAGGTAGGTGGAGTTTGCCTTTTTTGTTCAAGTTGGAGCTCCGCTATTAGATCATTGTCCCAACAGCCTCTGATGAATTGCTTTAACAGCTGCTTGTCAAGGTCGCCTGCAGGGACACCACCCCTGATGAATGTTGTATTCAGCATGACCTGGAGTCTCTGGAGGTAAGATGAGGGTTCTTCACCATTATTTTGCATGGTGTTGAGGTATTTGGCAAAGAGATCGTCGCCGTCTTCTACCGTGCCGACAGCTGAATCGAGGATCTTCAGGTAAGTGAGAGGAGGCGATTCTGCAGGGAAGTGCTTTACTAGATCAACGGCAGGTGAAGAGAGACTATCCAGGAGCCTTCTTGACTTGAATGAATCAGGTTGCTTGGGATCTTTGAGAAGGAGTTCAACACTTGATCGCCAGCTTTCATAATCCACTTCATTGTTTGGATGGGGATTGCGCCCTGAGAACAGCCTTAATCTGAAGGGCGTGTTCATTTGTGCACCGAAATCTTCAGTTCTCAGAACATGTTCGACTATCACTTTTTGAAGCTCTAGTGGATTGACATCAGAAGGGCTTAGAGTGGGTGTCTCGACATTCACTGGCATGGGCAGGGGACTCACAACAGCAGCATGGGTTTGTTGGTGGACTGGTCCAATAGCTGGTGGGTCCTCTTGCAAAGGGCTGGCAGGAGCATTTGAATCAGGGACTGGGTCAGTCAAACCATCATGTTCATCAGAGTCAACTGCTTGACTAATGGAGGTAAGTTCTTCTCTCAGTATGTCAGCGAGGTCTCTGCCAGTCAGTTTTGCTATGTTTCTCAGTTCAGTCAAGTAAGTCTGAGTAGCAGTCTTGCTAAACGCAAGTGAGTGAACTGAACTCAAACTTTCAACCAGAAAATGTAAGTCAGATTTGTCTTTTGGAGTGAACATATAGGGTAGCAACTTGGACAAGGCTTGGACTGCTGCACCCGATGCATACTCAATAATGGACTGTTGGCCCTTCTCTGGGTGAGGGTGATCTATGTGTACCAGTGCTTGGAGCGACCCGTACTGTTTGAGAAAGTCAAAAAGCTCTTCGTCAACTTCAGTGCCAGTAAGACCAGAAATAAGAAGCAAACTTGGTATTTTAACATTACTCTTTTGCACAGCTTCCATGTCTGCTGTATTGCAGATAAATGTGGGTTCACGAACATACACGAACCACTCCTGGCTGGCTCACCAAATATTTGTAGCACCTATGCTATCAGGCAAAGATAATCAAGCTCCTGGACAGATATAGGCTCGACGGAGTGGTGAGTGAATGAATTAAACAACCACAGCCAGGTTAAATTCAAATGGAAAAGCCGGGATAAATTTATTTACAAGTTGACAAATAAATACTGGCACTTAACTCAGTTAACGCACCCTTTAAAGGTGCATTAAGGAGTTTTACAACCTTAAAAATACTTATTCTCCACCATAAATATGTTACACATTTTTAATGATGTGTACAGTGTGCCCTGACATATTCATTACAAGTACCTCTAACAGCGCTAAATTGTCACTTGAAAGTTGCAGTGCCGGTTGGGCACCAGTATTTTTTGGGGGAGAATTTGAAAGGAATGATGTAATGCGCGCTCCGGCTCATTAGGTTTCATTATGTCCGCCATTACTCCGCCAGATGCTTAGTGAGCAACAACTGAGCAGGAGCTTCCAGAAAGTAAGAAAAGACTGGCTTCTAGCACTGCCACAACTCCAGCAGAGACTCCACCAGGTAAGAGAAACTTAAATCTTACTAGAGCGCTTCTAAACGAGCCAAGACGGAGTCCCCCTCTTCCGTGCACGGGAGCCACAGGGACGAGTTTTTCACTAAGGTGCGTTACGCCCAAGGCCTGCAGGGGGCGCTGTTTCACATAAAACGTGCAAACTCCTTAAGGCACCTTTAAAGAACCTTTTAAATTGATTTCACCTTAATCTTTCAGTTAAAGTTCAAACAAAAGGTTTAGTTTAGTTCCTTTTTATGTTTCAATCAATTTTCAGTTCAGATGACCGGTCATGTAATTTTGTGGGTTTTTCATTAAAAACTAAAATAAACCGCTTAAATTTGGGTTTAAGCTCTATTTTAAGTTCAATGTATTCACCCTTTTCACCTTTTGAATCAGTTTTGCAACTTCAAGTTTATACCAATGGCACCTTTAAAGCGATACTTCAACATTTTGGCAAATTGGCCCATCTAGGGCATTTCGGTAGTCATTTAGAACAGCATACTTACTTTTTTTGTGAGGGCGAGCTGTTGTTTATTCAGCGGTGAGTCTGAGGAGAGCTTCACGGCGGACATAATGGAAGTGGATGGTACAGTAGCTTCCCTCGTCAAACTCATCAATCCAACACAATCCAACAACCCCAAAACACACTTTGGTGGACACGTTATAATCCCCACATTCACTACGCTGTGAAATATTAATGCAAAATTACGAGATTGAGCGTTTTTTTGCGAAGATTGCTAAGACGGAACTACTTACTAAACATGGCGTCTGGGCGTAGTGATCTCAAAAGAAAAAGTAGTTCCCAATATTTGCTTCAATGTCGCAATGCTACAATATTATTTGTTGGTGTTTCACAGCGTAGTGAATGTGCGGATTATAACGTGTCCACCAAAGTGTGTTTTGGGGTTGTTGGATTGTGTATTTGATGAGTTTGACGAGGGAAGCAACTGTACCGTCCACTTCCATTATGTCCGCCGTGAAGCTCTCCTCAGACGCACCGCTGAATAAACAGCTCGCCCTCACAAAAAAAGTAAGTATGCTGTTCTAAATGACTACCGAATTGCCCTAGATGGGCCAATTTGCCAAAATGTTGAAGTATCGCTTTAAAGTTTACAAAATTGTGAAAAATCAAAACAAAGACAATGCAAAATGTAAAAGCGACTTCAGAACAGCTTTTTCTAAATGTCCTTTGGCTTAGCAAACACTTCTTACGTCCTTTCAGCAACATGTCCCGTTGAAGGAAATGCACAAATGTCAATCTCCTACCGAAACCTTGGCAGTGAGTTCATGGGTTGTGTGTTGGCTGTGTAGAAGAGGACCACGTGATGTTGTAGTGCAGTCCGATGAGTTTTGCTCCTTGGGTAGGCTCGCCTCTGTGTCACAGTGAAAAGTTCAATCCAGAAACTTGTCCCAACTCCTCCAGGGGCAATCAGAAACCTGGCCTGCAGGACAGGCCATGAAGAATATAATTTTAGTCCATTTGTAAAAATAAAACCTCTCTAAAACTAAAACTGAGCTGCCTCACGGGGCTACGTGACTGACTGAAAATTCAAGATGGCAGCTACTCCTTGTCCCAACCGCTCTGTCGTAAAGCTTAACCAACTTCTTTTCACACAAAATGTACTCAAAACATATCAAATAAAACACTTTCAGGCTCAGATCATGTCAATATGAAATTACAAAACATAAACGTGCCATTTTCAACTGTGTTGATCAAGTCTGAATGGGAATAATCACCTTGTTTACAACGGCAAAACACACTGTGCAAAAACACGCAAAAAAAAAAAAAACGACATAAAACTCACCAAAACTCTTCTGGTAGTGGCTAAAACTCCTTTTTTGGCTCACACCCCTCCTCCGGTTCGGTTAGACAACAGTTTTGTGCTGATATCTCTTGGTATCTCTCGTAGTTTTCTGTTAATGGCTGATCTGCGTGCAGGCTGGATCACTGCGCTGCAGCGACTGCTCTCTCCGTCTCCCGCAGCTCGCGGGTGGGGGAGGGGCGCGCTTCAAAAAACTTTATTGAAACAAAAGTGTACAATACTTTTTCTTTTTAAACAAAATTAAAACCAATGAATTACTTATGTAAATGATAATATTTATGTAACAACGTTTTTAACTGTTTTTATAATGTTTTTAATAAAGTTATTTATTCCTATTTATTGACCCATTTCCTCAATTATTAAGTGCTTTGTTGATCTGTAACGGGGGTTACATCGGTCCCTCTTTTCCCCTCATGAAGCATCTCCTCTTTATGGGAATATTATTCTCTCTTTATTATAGGGGCTCTGCTGTTGCACTGTGTTTTTTTTATCAACTGTTTTTTGTAAGTCTCGAACCTCACAGCACTACTTGCTAGTGAGGAATCCATGATGGGCGTGATGCTGCAGCCCTGTGTCACAATGGAAAGTTCCACAGGGTTTTTCCTCTTTCTACATTTTGATGTTTTGTGTGATTAACTTTTTGGTTTTGTCTACACTCTGCACCTCACAACATGATCAAAATATCCTGCATGCTTCACTGGACTGCTGTTTTGATTAATAATTGTCTGTCAGAATGAGGGGTGTTTTGTACTGTGAGTGGTGCACGCTGAACGAAAAAGACGGAGCTTTTCTTTTGGTGACAGTGACCAAGGAACGAGCACACAGATGAATGACCAAAGTCGTGCTGTGAAGATGTTGAATTGAAAAAGGCAGTAAAGAGGTTTCTCACTGGCCCGGGACGGTGGGCTGCAGGTCCTGGTGTCGTCACGTTTTGTTGTTGAGCACTGGGACGACCTGCCATGGTGTACTCTGGACCTTTTCTCTTCCATTTGTCCAGCTTCACAGCTCCATATGCTGCTGGCCCTGGACTCTAAAAGAGGAAGAAATTATACATGAACTGACTGTGGATTTTCAGACTTTTGCAAAGCGTTTGACGAAGAATTTACACTCACCTGTCCTGTACTTTCATAGAAACTTCCAGCTGTGGGGCGGTGGCCAAATGTTGACGATGCTTTGGGGTTAACGGGTTTTGGCACGGGTTTGACATTATAGTCAGCTGGTAATGTAAAATGAAAAACTCATGAAATTGGCGTAAAGTGTCCTAATTATTCTCAGTAAATAATATGCTGATCTCAAATAAATACAATACCTGGTAATTGGTCATCTCTGCGTTCCTTCAATCTCCCGGAAATAACAGCAGAAGGGGCAGCAGTCTCAGCAGGGATGCCCAAACTTCCCTGTCCCCACAGGTCAATGACATGATTGACATGTTGAGAGTTGAGTGAATTCTAAGCTCTGGTTAAATGGAGCTTCTCCTCATCATGGAAATGATCTCGAGCACTGCAGGTGATCAGCCTGCCATGCCATCCTGAAACAGAGTAGAGCACAAACAGAGACAACAACAACAACAACAACAACAGCAGCAGCAGCAGCAGCAGCAGCATCATCATCATCATCATCATCAAATCCAGGCCACAGCGCCTCTTTGGGCCAATACACTGAGAATGGTGAAAAAAAAAATCACCTTCTCGTCCAGGGGTGCCCGATCCTGTTCCTGAAGCCCCTATCTAGCATGTTTCAATTCTCCCCCTGCTTCAACAACAAACTTCATTCTAGAATGATTCTGTCTCACCAAGCACCTAACAAAACCCAGTGAAGAGCTTGTCATCGCATACAGGTGTGTTGAAGCAGGGAGTGAGCTAAAACATGCCGGATAGGGGCTCTGCAGGAACAGGACTGAGCAGCCCTGTTCAAGTCTTTTTCTAGCTTTTTCTATGGAATCTTTCCTGACAGCGCTGTTACGACCTGTTCCATCAGATGAACACAATATATAATCAAACCCAGCCGTTACTTTTTTTTTCCATTTTTGTGCAGCTCTTCCATCAGATGCGTCTCCTGCAACAAATCCACTCCGAGATACTTACCCCTATGTGAACTCACTCTCAGGTACCCCCGTCTGGATCTCAGCTCCGAGAGAAAAGGGAAAAAAATAACACAGACTGCACACATATGCACACATACAAACAGGTGGAGAAGGAAACTTGACCAAAGGAACTTTGTGCCACGATGCCATACTTACCAGTTCAACAAAGCTGGTCTTCACTCTTTTTGAGGCCTGGGAGTTGTGTTTCAATCGTGTCTCTCTTTTTCTCTTTTCTCTGTAAATCTTTTTCTCTGTAAAGTGTTGTGTCTTTTCTGAACTGTTTTTTGGTCCTTCAGAAATTTCGTTTTCTGTCTTTCCAGAGCGTCGTCATCACTCTTTATCCCTTTCTCTTTTTCTGATATGTAATTCATGGTGTCTTTTCTGAACTTTTTTCTTTTTTTTGTCCTTCGAGGATTCATTTTTTTCCTCATTCTTCCTCTTGTCACCTCATGAAGCATTTCCTCTTTCTGGCTATAAAGATATTTATATCTCTATTTTAGGGACCGATGCTGTAGTGTCTGTTTCTTATCAATTGTTCCAGAAATTTTTCAGCTCTCAACGTTATAAGTGCCTTAAACACAGAATAAACCGGTGCTACAGCCCTTTCTCCTCTTTTGTGATATTGAATTCCTTGCATCTTTTTTGAACTTTTTTGTTTTTTGTCCTTCGAAGATTCATTTTTTTTCTCTTCCTTCCAGAGCGTGGTCCCTCTTTTCCCCTCATGAAGCATTTCCTCTTCATGGGTATATTATTCTCTCTGTATTTTAGGGGCTCTGCTGATGCACTGTGTTTTTTATCAACTGTTTGTTGTAAGTCTTGAACCTCACAGCACTACTTGCTACTGAGGAATCCATGATGGGCGTGATGCTTCAGCCCTGTGGCACAATGAAAAGTTCCACAGGGTTTTTCCTCTTTCTACATTTTGATGTTTTGTGTGATTAACTTAAGCTTTTTGGTTTTGTCTACACTCTGCGCCTCACATTACGATCAAAATGTCCTGCATGCTTCACTGGACTGCTGTTTTGATTAATAATCGTCGTTCAGAATGAGGGGTGTTTTGTACTGTGAGTGGTGCACGCCGAACGAAAAAGATGGAGCTTTTCTTTTGGCGACAGTGACCAAGGAAGGAACACACAGATGAATTACCAAAGTCGTGCTGTGAAGATGTTGAACTGAAAAAGGCAGTAAAGAGGTTTCTCACTGGCCCGGGACGGTGGGCTGCAGGTCCTGGTGTCGTCACGTTTTGTTGTTGAGCACTGGGACGACCTGCTATGGTGTACTCTGGAGCTTTTCTCTTCCATTTGTCCAGCTTCACAGCTCCATATGCTGCTGGCCCTGGACTCTAAAAGAGGAAGAAATTATACATGAACTGACTGTGGATTTTCAGATTTTTGCAAAGCGTTTGACGAAGAATTTACACTCACCTGTCCTGTATTTTCATAGAAACTTCCAGCTGTGGGGCGGTGGCCAAATGTTGACGATGCTTTGGGGTTAACGGGTTTTGGCACGGGTTTGACACTATAGTCAGCTGGTCCTGTAAAATGAAAAACTCATGAAATTGGCATAAAGTGTCCTAATTATTCTCAGTAAATAATATGCTGGTCTCAAATAAATACAATACCTGGTAATTGGTCATCTCTGCGTTCCTTCAATCTCCCGGAAATAACAGCAGAAGGTGCTTTGCGAAAGACTAATTTATCTGCAGTCTCCACCGAATATTTGCCTTAAACACAGAACAGAGGCGAATTCATTTATCTTCCAATATCTATTGTCTCCTCTCTGAGACTACCAAGTTATTTGAAATTTGAAGTAAGTCATTTTTACCTGGTCCGGGGCCTGCTAACTTTACTTGGCTCTGTCGTTTCCCTTTCAGTGAAACTCCCGGAGCGGTGTGTCGGCCAGTCCTGGTTGTGTTAGGTTCGACGAAATGGGCTGGGCCGGGAGAATGGTGAACTGTACTCTGGAGGTGTCGTGAAGCCATGGAGAAAGCAGGGGACTTCGATTTCGTTGGATCATGTTTAGACGTTCCTGTATCAATGACATGACATAAACAAACACATTCAGGTTTCATCGCAGCATGGACTCTTTCTGATACAAAAATAAAAGATGATTGAATGTACGATTTGGTGATTTGGTCTATCTTTCTGGTCATACCTGTTAGCGAGGGCAGGAGATACTTATTGGGCCCAGGGGTTTGATGCATAGCTGCAATAGGTCTTCTTGGCCGATGGGGTCTCCAGGTTCCAACCCAAGGTTCAGTATTGGCCATTGCTGAGGGGAAAGAAAGATGTTTTAGATACCAGAACCAAGGGCATGTCGTGAACAGAAATTTGAAAAACTATTGTGCATCCATCCATTTTCTACCGCTTATCCGGGGCCGGGTCGTGGGGGCAGCAGTCTCAGCAGGGATGCCCAGACTTCCCTGTCCCCACAGGTCAATGACATGATTGACATGTTGAGAGTTGAGTGAATTCTAAGCTCTGGTTAAATGGAGCTTCTCCTCATCATGGAAATGATCTCCAGCACTGCAGGTGATCAGCCTGCCATGCCATCCTGAACCAGAGTAGAGCACAAACAGAGACAACAACAACAGCAACAGCAGCAGCAGCAGCAGCATGATCATCATCATCATCAAATCCAGGCCACAGCGCCTCTTTGGGCCAATACACTGAGAATGGTGAAAAAAATCACCTTCTCGTCCAGGGGTGCCCGATCCTGTTCCTGAAGCCCCGATCTAGCATGTTTCAATTCTCCCCCTGCTTCAACAACAAACCTGATTCTGGAATGATTCTGTCTCACCAAGCACCTAACAAAACCCAGTGAAGAGCCTGTCATCGCATACAGGTGTGTTGAAGCAGGGATTGAGCTAAAACATGCCGGATAGGGGCTCTGCAGGAACAGGACTGAGCAGCCCTGTTCAAGTCTTTTTCTATGGAATCTTTTCTGACAGCGCTGTTACGACCTGTTCCATCAGATGAACACAATATATAATAGGGGTGTTTAAAAAAATCCATTCGGTGATATATCGCGATATGACGTCACGGGATTCTCGCATCGATTCAAAATACGTCCATATCGATTTTTAATTATGTATTTACCCGGCAAATATCCATTGCAGCGTCTTTTTATGTGCTGCACTTTTACTCCTGGCCACTAGTTGGCAGCACACCACACCAAGAGCTTTGCAGAGCCTCCAGTCCGCCAGAGGAAGAACAGCATCTCGCGAGAGCTATCCCGGCTGGTTTCTTCACACTACCGTCTCGCGGTAATTGGATCACACAACAGTCTCCCGTGGCGGAGGAAGTGGGAGACGCTCCGAGGAATATTTATAAAGCCGGAATCTGGACGCACTTTGGCTTTTACAACAAGGACGGAGGGACAGATAAGAGCCACGCCATTTGTAAAATGTGCTTTGCAAAAGTCAAATACAGCGGAAACACCACCAGCCCAAATGCATTTGAGCAGGATGTCCCCATGCAGGACACCCTGAGGGCCCTGGACAGCTGTGTGAGGGACAGGCTGCGTCCCCCCAGGTGTGAGAAGGAGCGTTGCCTCCTCAGCAGGTCCTTCCTCCCTGCTGCTATCAGACTCTACAGCCAGCACTGCTCCAACCAGTCCAAACACATACACTGTTCTAAATGACTCTCCTGTGTATTTGTCTTTTCATGTCTCTCACATTTTTCGATAATATTGTACATATGTCTGTCCTATATGTATATTTAAATACTATGTAACTCATATCTGCTATTAATATTATAGTTTACATATGTGTTCTGTCTTAGATGTATATTTAATTTATATTTGATTTATATCTGTTAGTGTATATCTGTTATTTCTTTATATCTGTCTGAAACTTATATTTAAATTATGTCATTTAGTTTGTATCTGTTATTTAATTATATTTATCCTAAATTTATAGTTAATTTTTCTATGTATGGTTGGACCTTGTAAATTCTCATATTTCGCATTTCTTTTCTGTTTCCATTTCTTTTCTCTGTGCTGCTTAACAATTTCTCCCTGTGGGACAAATAAAGGAATTTCAATTCAATTCAATTCAAGGTTTTACAATGATTGCACTTTATTTTCTCAAAACATGTTACATTATTGAAGGTATATGTAGCTTTTATTTTTCATTTACTGTTTAAATGAAAAAGTAGCCTGCAACTTGTTTGCTGTTAAATATAGTTGCTTGAGTGCTTCTGTTGCATTTGGGACGAATAAAATGTGTTTCATACAATTTTCTCATGAAGTACTACTAATTTACAAATTAATTGTTCCTAAAGTATCGCAATAATCGTCATGAACATTGGTATCGGGATATAACGAATCGTGACCCATGAATCGTGATACGAATCGTATCGCCAGATACTAGGCAATACACACCACTAATATATAATCAAACCCACCCGTTCCTTTTTTTCCGTTTTTGTGCAGCTCTTCCATCAGATGCGTCTCCTGCAACAAATCCACTCCGAGATACTTACCCCCATGTGAACTCACTCTCAGGTACCCCCGTCTGGATCTCAGCTCCGAGAGAAAAGGGAAAAAAATAACACAGACTGCACACATATGCACACATACAAACAGGTAGAGAAGGAAACTTGACCAAAGGAACTTTGTGCCACGATGCCATACTTACCAGTTCAACAAAGCTGGTCTTCACTCTTTTTGAGGCCTGGGAGTTGTGTTTCAATCGCGTCTCTTTTTCTCTTTTCTCTGTAAATCTTTTTCTCTGTAAAGTGTTGTGTCTTTTCTGAACTGTTTTTTGGTCCTTCAGAAATTTCGTTTTCTCAGTCTTTCCGGAACGTCGTGACTTTTTATCCCTCTTTATCCCTTTCTCTTTTTCTGATACGTAATTCATGGTGTCTTTTCTCAACTTTTTTCTTTTTTTTTTTTTTGTCCTTCGAGGATTCATTTTTTTTCTCATCCTTCCAGAGCATGGTCCCTCTTTTCCCCTCATGAAGCATTTCCTCTTTATGGGTATATTATTCTCTGTATTTTAGGGGCTCTGCTGTTGCACTGTGTTTTTTTATCAACTGTTTGTTTTAAGTCTTGAACCTCACAGCACTACTTGCTAGTGAGGAATCCATGATGGGCGTGATGCTTCAGCCCTGTGGCACAATGGAAAGTTCCACAGGGTTTTTCCTCTTTCTACATTTTGATGTTTTGTGTGATTAACTTAAGCTTTTTGGTTTTGTCTACACTCTGCGCCTCACATTATGATCAAAATGTCCTGCATGCTTCACTGGACTGCTGTTTTGATTAATAATCGTCTCTCAGAATGAGGGGTGTTTTGTACTGTGAGTGGTGCACGCCGAACGAAAAAGATGGAGCTTTTCTTTTGGTGACAGTGACCAAGGAAGGAACACACAGATGAATGACCAAAGTCGTGCTGTGAAGATGTTGAATTGAAAAAGGCAGTAAAGAGGTTTCTCACTGGCCCGGGACGGTGGGCTGCAGGTCCTGGTGTCGTCACGTTTTGTTGTTGAACACGGGGACGACCTGCCATGGTGCACTCTGGACCTTTTCTCTTCCATTTGTCCAGCTTCACAGCTCCATATGCTGCTGGCCCTGGACTCTAAAAGAGGAAGAAATTATACATGAACTGACTGTGGATTTTCAGATTTTTGCAAAGCGTTTGACGAAGAATTTATACTCACCTGCCCTGTACTTTCATAGAAACTTCCAGCTGTGGGGCGGTGGCCAAATGTTGACGATGCTTTGGGGTTAACGGGTTTTGGCACGGGTTTGACACTATAGTCAGCTGGTCCTGTAAAATGAAAAACTCATGAAATTGGCATAAAGTGTCCTAATTATTCTCAGTAAATAATATGCTGATCTCAAATAAATACAATACCTGCTAACTGATCATCTCTGCGTTCCATCAATCTCCCGGAAATAACAGCAGAAGGGGCAGCAGTCTCAGCAGGGATGCGCAGACTTCCCTGTCCCCACAGGTCAATGACATGATTGACATGTTGAGAGTTGAGTGAATTCGAAGCTCTGGTTAAATGGAGCTTCTCCTCATCATGGAAATGATCTCCAGCACTGCAGGTGATCAGCCTGCCATGCCATCCTGAAACAGAGTAGAGCAGAGACAGAGACAACAACAACAACAGCAGCAGCAGCATCGTCATCATCATCATCATGAAATCCAGGCCACAGCGCCTCTTTGGGCCAATACACTGAGAATGGTGAAAAAAATCACCTTCTCGTCCAGGGGTGCCCGATCCTGTTCCTGAAGACCCTATCTAGCATGTTTCAATTCTCCCCCTGCTTCAACAACAAACCTGATTCTAGAATGATTCTGTCTCACCAAGCACCTAACAAAACCCAGTGAAGAGCCTGTCATCGCATACAGGTGTGTTGAAGCAGGGAGTGAGCTAAAACATGCCGGATAGGGGCTCTGCAGGAACAGGACTGAGCAGCCCTGTTCAAGTCTTTTTCTAGCTTTTTCTATGGAATCTTTCCTGACAGCGCTGTTACGACCTGTTCCATCAGATGAACACAATATATAATCAAACCCAGCCGTTCCTTTTTTTTCCATTTTTTGTGCAGCTCTTCCATCAGATGCGTCTCCTGCAACAAATCCAAACCGAGATACTTACCCCTATGTGAGCTCACTCTCAGGTACCCCCGTCTGGATCTCAGCTCCGAGAGAAAAGGGAAAAAAATAACACAGACTGCACACATATGCACACACACAAACAGGTGGAGAAGGAAACTTGACCAAAGGAACTTTGTGCCACGATGCCATACTTACCAGTTCAACAAAGCCTGTCTTCACTCTTTTTGAGGCCTGGGAGTTGTGTTTCAATCGTGTCTCTTTTCTCTGTTAAGTGTTGTCTTTTCTGAACTGTTTTTTGGTCCGTCAGAAATTTCGTTTTCTGTCTTTCCAGAGCGTCGTCACTCTTTATCCCTTTCTCTTTTTCTGATATGTAATTCATGGTGTCTTTTCGGAACTTTTTTTTTTTTTGTCCTTTGAGGATTAATTTTTTTCCTCATTCTTCCTCTTGTCACCTCATGAAGCATTTCCTCTTTGTGGCTATAAAGATATTTATATCTCTATTTTAGGGACCTATGCTGTAGTGTCTGTTTATCAATTGTTCCAGAAATGTTCAGCTCTCAACGTTATAAGTGCCTTAAACACTGAATAAACCGGTGCTACAGCCCTTTCTCCTCTTTTGTGATATGGAATTCCTTGCATCTTTTCTGAACGTTTTTTGTTTTTTGTCCTTCAAAGATTCTTTTTTTTCTTCTCTTCCTTCCAGAGCATGGTGTAGCACCTATGCTATCAGGCAAAGATAATCAAGCTACTGGACCAGATATCGGCTCGACGGAGTGGTGAGTTTATGAATTAAACAACCACAGCCAGGATAAATTCAAATGGAAAAGCCGGCATAAATTTATTTACAAGTTGACAGACAGACAAATAACAAGTACTGGCACTTAACTCAGTTAACGCACCCTTCAAAGAACCTTTTAAATTGATTTCACCTTAATCTTTCAGTTAAAGTTCAAACAAAAGGTTTAGTTTAGTTCCTTTTTATGTTTCAATCTATTTTCAGTTCAGATGACCGGTCATGTAATTTTGTGGGTTTTTCATTAGAAACTAAAATAAACTGCTTAAATTTGGGTTTAAGCTCTATTTTAAGTTCAATGTATGTCACCCTTTTCACCTTTTTTTTTTTTTTCTTTTTTTTTTTCCACAATATGTTTATTAATTTTCCATTTTAAGAAACAAACAGACAACAAACAAGTAAGGCACAACACTAAAAACACAAGAATAATCTAAAACAAACAAGACAAAACAGAAAACAAAACGAAAACACAAGAAGACAAAAAGCACAAAAGGCAAAAAGAAAGAAAAGAAGAAAAAAAAAAAAAAAAAAAAAAAACACCCTAAATAAGATCTGCGGTAAATAAAATATTGATTAAATCAGTATATGCATAGAGTATTCAACATACATATATTTCAATAAACAATGTATACAAATGTGTCGATCATTGCATTCTAAGTCCATAGTTCGGTCTCCATCTTCATCTTTGGTTCTGGTTCATCAGTAGTCCAACTCCGAAACTAAAAAATGGATGAATATTATGGCGCTATAAAAGCAATTAACACAGTCCTTGTCCAGTTCTGTGTATTTACACATTATGCCCCTTCATGAAGTCTTGGAAAGAAGACCACAACTTGTCAAAATCTTCCACCTTTCCTCTGGCTATATAGGTCAATTTTTCCATTGCCAAATTAGATGACATCTCTGCGAACCATTGGTCAGATGTAGGTCTCTGGACCTCCTTCCATTTCAAAGCAATTGCACGTTTAGCTTGTAACAAACAAAAATTGATTAATTTACGTTCCTTTACAGTTGCTGGAAAATCTTCAGGGTATATGTGCAAAAGGCATATTTTAGCTTCAACTGGAATATTCTTTCCTGTAAATGCAGAGATTAAGTTGAGTACCTCTTTCCAGAATATCTGCAGGTTTTGGCAGCTCCACATGCAGTGTAACAGCGTACCAGCTTCATCCGTACATTTGATGCAGTGATCAGGAATACTTGGATTAAAGTGATGTAGTTTAACAGGTGTGATATAGGTCCTAAGCAGCCATTTATATTGTAAAAGTTTACATCTTGTATTTATTGTTTGACTTTGGGCTAGAAGGCAAGTTTCCTCCCAATCCTCCACACTGATATCTGACTGTAAATCATTTTTCCATGCAGATAGACAGGAAAGAGAGTTCTCTTTAGAAGTTGCTAATAACAGACTGTAAAGGGTGGAAATTTGACCAGTATTATGTACGCGCTTAACCATAACTTCTTCAATGGTTGATAGCAAGGGTTCTGAGGTTGTTTTAATTTGGGAATATATATAGCTTCTTAATTGCAAATATTTAAAATGATGCTCCCTAGGTAAATTAAATTTTTCTTTTAATTGTGTGAATGACATTAAAGTGCCCTCATCGTACAGATCTTTTATTTTGCTTAGTCCTTTCTCCATCCAATGTCTGAATCCCATATCACACCTCCCAGGGGTAAAGTTTTCATTTCCCCATATAGGTGTGAAACAAGAAAGTTTGGGTGTGTCATCTAAAAATGTGTGGGCTTCATGCCATATTGTTAGAGTATTTTTAAGGAATGGATTCTGTGTGTGTTTTTTGAGTATCTTGGCTTGTGCTGAGTAGAGGTATTGAGACAGTGGGAGTTCTATTGCATTGTTTTCTATCTGAACCCAGGCTGGAATGTCTGTTGTAAAAAAGTAGTACATGGCTGTTCTGAGTTGGGCAGCCCAATAATACAATTTCATGTTGGGTAACTTAAGCCCGCCACGTTCATAGGGCAGGTAGAGAAGAGAAATACGTATTCTAGGGTGCTTGTTGTTCCATATGAAGCGGGTGAAGTTTTTCTTAAGAACAGAGAAAAGAGAGACTGGTAGAGGAAGCGGGATTGCCTGAAAAAGATATAAAAACTTAGGCAGGACAGACATCTTTATAATATTTATACGTCCTATCATAGAGATGGGCATTAAGCTCCATTTGTCTAGAGATTCTTCTATGGCTTTAACCAGTGGGTCATAATTGATTGATATTATATCTTCAATCGTAGGTGATACTCTTATACCCAAGTAAGTAAATCCCTCTGGGGCATTAGTAAATTCAGTATGGATCTGTGATCGTTCTCTCTCTTCCCTGTTCAGAATTAACAAGGCACTTTTTTTGTTGTTAATTTTGAAACCCGAGAATTCTCTAAATGTCTTCAGTAAATGGTTAAGGGCCTTTAGTGAGGAACTTAGCTGTGTTAAAAACAAAATAATATCATCTGCAAAAAGAGATAAACGGTGTTCTGTTTTCCCGATAGTCATGCCTGTAATGTCAGATGACTGGCGAATTGCCATGGCTAAAGGTTCAATAGCAAATAAAAATAATAAGGGGCTCATAGGGCAGCCTTGGCGAGTAGATCGACTGAGATTAAAGGGTTCTGAAATTTGGTTGTTTGTCACAATTTCTGCTACCGGATCGGTATATAATAGTTGAATCCATCTAAGATATTTTTCTCCAAAACCAAATCTTTTTAAGACATCAAACAAGTAGCTCCATTCAATTCTATCAAATGCCTTTTCAGCATCTAATGACAGAATTGCATGGTCTCTGGCATTTCGTTTAGCGTATAAAACATTCAATAGCCTCCGTGTGTTATGGAAACCTTGTCTGCCAAGAACAAATCCATTCTGATCATTGAGAATTAGGTTAGGTATTATTGGTTCTATACGTCTGGCCAGAGCCTTACACAGTATTTTGGTGTCGCAAGATATTAAAGATATGGGTCGATATGATGTTCTCTCAAAGGGACATTTGCTCGGCTTTAAAAGGAGGGAAATTACAGCAGCTCTTAAAGACGGGGGTAGTATTCCTTTTTCATATGATTCATTAAACACCTCTAAGAGATGAGGCAATAGTTTACCAGCGAATGTTTTATACAATTCGATGGGCAGCCCATCAGGCCCAGGTGCCTTACCACTGCTCAAACCTTTCATTGCTTCAAATAGTTCCTCAATACTCAAACCCTTATCTAGATCGACTTTTGCTTTTTCAGTTAGTGTTGGAAAATGTAATTTATCAAGAAAGTCCTTTTGTTTTTTTGAGGTGTTTGGTGAGCTGTATTCAGATTTGTATAAGTCCTCATAAAACTCTTTAAAAGCAGAGTTTATTTCAGATGGATCAATTAGGAATTTTCCATTTTGTAGCTTAATTGAGTTAATAGATCTATCAGTTTGTATCTTTTTCAACCTCCAAGCTAGCAGCTTTCCAGCTTTCTCTCCCTGGTCATAGTATGATTGTTTCAGCCACATCAAACTGGATGCTATTCTATTGGTGGTTATCTCATTATACTGGGATTTTAATAAAAGAAGTTCATGTCTTTTCCCTGGGCTGTCATTATGGTGAAGTCTCTGCTCCAGTTCTTTGACTTTTTGTTCGAGAGTGTTAAGCTGTGAATAATATATTTTGGTTTTATGTGCAGTATAACTTATAATCTCGCCTCTTAAGTAGGCCTTAAATGCCTCCCATTTTACAGACGCACTGGTTTGATTTGTATTTAGAGAGAAGTATTGGTCTATTTTCCCATCAATAAACTTTACAAAATCTGGATCTTGGAGCCATCTGGACTGAAAACGAAATCTAGGCATTGAGCGCATGGCATCTGGTAAACGCATTGTTAAAGAAATTGGTGCATGGTCTGATAGCAGTATACTATCATACCAACATTTCTCGATTTTTGATCAGAATCCATTTGAGATCAAAAAATAATCTATTCTAGAATATGTCTTGTGTGTGCTTGAAAAGCATGAATAGTCTCTTTTATCAGGATTAAGATTTCGCCAAACATCGATTAAGTTTAGATCAGTCATATATTCTTTGATAATTTTTCTCGTTTGTTGATGGGAGGTATCAATGCCCGTTGAGCGATCCAGTGCTGGATTTAACACACAATTAAAATCGCCGCCAATTATGTATTGACCAGGATAGGATGATACGTAAAGAAAGAGATTTTGAAAAAAAGAGGGGTCATCACCATTAGGAGCATATACACATATTAAACTGACTTGGGTGGATATTATGGTCCCATTCAGTATAACATACCTTCCAGATGGGTCTATGTGCTTTTTTCTTAATTGAAAAGGGATTGATTTGTGAATTAATATCATGGCTCCTCTGGCATGAGATGAAAAAAAAGCAGAATACACTTGCCCCGGCCACCTTTTTTTAACTCTATTTATATCTTTTTCTATCAAGTGAGTTTCTTGTAGGAAAATTATATTGGTCTTCATTTGTTTTATCCTATTCATTACCTGTTTTAGTTTTACCAGTTTATTGAGCCCTCTTGTGTTCCAGCTCGAGATTTTTAACTCTAACCTAGTAGTCATCTTTGTTTAAAAACTGAGTTTAGAATGCCCGAAAATCTTGGAAAAAAAAAAAAAAAAAAAAAAAAAAAAAGAAGAAGAAACACAATGACGAGCATAATACCGAGATCTTATTCCCTCCCACAAAACCCTCATGTACTTCCCAAAACGACGTACATGTAAATTACAAAAAGAGTAAATGACTCCGATTATGATCATCGTATGATCCACAAAATGAGGAGCAACGATGTTCTTGAGCTAATACAGCATCATAAGGCTCACTGAAATATAAAAGAAAGACTGAGTTCAACCAGAAATAAGTTTAAAGATAAATTTAAAATTAAATAGGTAAATCCGGTGGAAGGAAAAAGAACAGTTAACTCTGGCCACCCTTTTAACTAACTTTAATCCTGTTAACACAGTATTTATATCTAATAACAATTTGAGGGGATTCGACGGGTGTATATCTCTCGAGCAAGTGTCTTACAATTTTTCCCTTTTCCTAACCCATTTCAAAACAATTATTTATATATCCAATCTTCTTCTTCTTCAAAAAAAAAAGAAAAAAAATTTTTTTTTAATTAGATGCCTCTCTATTATAAATAGAGGGAGAGAGAGAAAGAGAAAAAAAAAGAGAGAGAGAGACAGAGAGAGAAGAGAAGAAAGAGAGAAAGGCTTGTCCGAGAGACAGTTCTTCCATCATATATAACCGAGATATTTACAGAAATTACCTATAGTCTGTGGTTCTCGGCGCTGGAGTGCTCTCATGGAGAAGCGGTGTCGGTGGATTCAATGTTGTGAAGGAAATCCTCTGCCTCGGTGACGGATCTGAAGATGAGGCGCCTGCTGTCATGGGTGATCACCAGGTGAGCTGGGTAGAGCAGCCCGTAGCGAATGTTTAGGGCACGAAATCTTGCTTTTACTCCATCGAACAGACGTTGTCGCTGTCGGGTTTCACTTGACAGGTCCGGAAAAAAGCTGATCCGTTGGTTATTATAGCGCACATCCCCTTGTCTTCTGGCCACTCTCAGTGTATTTTCACGGTCTTTATAGTTCAGAAATTTGATGATTATCGGTCTGGGCGCTGTAGACCGGCTCGTGTTAGCTTGACCAACCCGGTGCGCCCGCTCAATCACCGGGGGTGGCGTGAGAGTGTCACCCAGTAGCTTGGGAAGCCAATTTTCCAAAAAATGACATATATCAGTGCCTTCTGCTTTTTCGGGGAGGCCAACCATTCTCAGATTAGAGCGCCTTGCCCTGTCTTCTTGTTCTTGAATTTTGTTGCGCAACATCTCCGTTGTTCCTTCCAGTTGTTTAACTCTCTGTTGTAAGGCGATGACATCATCCTCGGCTTGTGATATTCTCTCCTCCGTTTCTCCAATTCTCCTCGAATGGGATAACAAATCTCCCTTGATGTTATTAATAGCCTCCAACACTCCGGTTGACTGATCGCCGAGGTCTTGTTTCAGCGAACGAATTGCATTCAGTATCTCTGCATTGGATGGTCCGCTAGTATTAGCCTCTTCGCGGTTGTCGTTAGCATCATAGATAGCATCAGTTGGAGCAGTGGGGTTTTGCTCTGTTGCTTTCGATGGTGATTGTCCAGGTTTAGCGATTTTTCGTGGCATATTTCCCAGATTTCTTCCACACATACAAAGCGAGTTTCTTCAAATTTTAGTCGTTTTTCGAGTTTCTTTTCAGAAATTCAGTGGCGAGCCAAGTTGAGGTGGTCTGTCAGTCCCGCCCCATAACCCGGAAGTGCCCTTTTCACCTTTTGAATCAGTTTTGCAACTTCAAGTTTATACCAATGGCACCTTTAAAGTTTACAAAATTGTGAAAAATCAAAACAAAGACAATGCAAAATGCAAAAGCGACTTCAGAACAGCTTTTTCTAAATGTCCTTTGGCTTAGCAAACACTTCTTATGTCCTTTCAGCAACGTGTCCCGTTGAAGGAAATGCACAAATGTCAATCTCCTACCGAAACCTTGGCTCTGAGTTTGTGGGTTGTGTTGGCTGTGTAGAAGAGGACCACGTGATGTTGTAGTGCAGTCCGATGAGTTTTGCTCCTTGGGTAGGCTCGCCTCTGTGTCACAGTGAAAAGTTCAATCCAGAAACTTCTTCCAACAACTCCGGAGGGAATCAGAAACCTGGCCTGCAGGACAGGCCATGAAGAATATAATTTTAGTCCATTTGTAAAAATAAAACCTCTCTAAAACTAAAACTGAGCTGCCTCACGGGGCTACGTGACTGACTGAAAATTCAAGATGGCAGCTACTCCTTGTCCAAACCGCTCTGTAGTAGAGCTTAACCAACTTCTTTTCACACAAAATGTACTCAAAACATATCAAATAAAACACTTTCAGGCTCAGATCATGTCAATATGAAATTAAAAAACATACACGTGCCATTTTCAACTGTGTTGATCAAGTCTGAATGGGAATAATCACCTTGTTTACAACGGCAAAACACTGTGCAAAGACAGGCAAATAAAACGACGTAAAACTCACCAAAACTCTTCTGGTAGTGGCTAAAACTCCTTTTTTGGCTCACACCCCTCCTCCGGTTCGGTTAGACAACAGTTTTGCGCTGATATCTCTAAAGCCCCTTTTCCACTTTGACGGTACGGTTCAGGTCTGGTAGGATCGGATCGGATATGCACGCGTTTCCATTGCCCGTGGTGACGTCATAAGGGTGACGAGCCGTGACCAACCGCGACCATTTTCGGTCCTGCTCGCGAGCAGCTACCACCTGTACTGTGCCGGATATGGTAGGGCGGGACTTGAGCACCCGTGTCTGCTGATTGGACCGTGACATGTGCCACTCTCGCTAGCCCGCGAAGCAGCCAGGCATCTTGTGACGATCTGTTCCACCGGTGTCACCGCGACAACGCCGCAAACTTTTCCAAAAAGTGTACTGAACACCGGTCTTCACGGGAGGAGCAGTGGCTGCTTTCCATCACTGCAGAGGAGGTTCAATGAAACGAACGGTGCCGTTAGAAATGGAAAAAAAAAGGAAAAAAACCCACCACAAATGGAAAAAAAGGGGAAAAAAAACTCAGTTGTCTCAGAGCGGCTGCTCTCCGTCGGCTCCAGACCCGGTCAGCACCGCGCAAAATGCAAGAAACTGAGGAGAGATTACAGAAAAATAAAGGCTCACAACAGCTGCAGTAGGATCCTGAGGAAGATCCGGCGGTGTTCTGATGCCATGGACCGAAGTTATGAACATACCGGCGAGTGAAGCAGAGGAGGCAGGAGGACGGCACAGCCGCCCGGCTGAGGAGGAGCTGATGGCAAGTTTTAAAACTCTGAAACGTACAACCACCAGTGTTCACATGCAGTTACCCACCACTGAAATCTGAGGTTTCTGTCTTAAATTTGTCTTAAATAAACGCAGCGTGCTAGCTGTTTAGCATTAGCACGCGGCTAGGCTAGTTAGCTTTGCACCCTGCTGGACATCATATTCCATGTAGCGTTGTCTGTTGCATTGAGTGTGGTAACGTTTCTGCAGGAGGACAGGAGTCACTCCTGGACCAGGAGTCATCCTCTGGGCCCAGGGGTGGAGGAGGGAGATGTAGCATCGTCAGGATGGAGCATCCACTCCACCTCCACCTCCAGCCAGACTGTCCTGTGTTATGAAGCCCCAGCAGCTGGGAGGTGAGTAGCAGCTTTGTTCATGCTGTAGATAATGCAGGAAAGGATTCAGCATCTATACTGGTATTCTATCAAGTAGAATTCTATTAAGTATCACATAGATACTTTCACGACTGCTGCTCCAGCTGGATACAGGGCCCAGGAGACAGCACAATGGATGCAGAGCACTGAAATAAATCTATGCTGCTGTTTCTGCAGCTCCAGTTTGCTCTGGTGAACTGTGGATGTTTACACTGAACAGCTCTCCAGTGTTACAGTGAACACAAACTGGTGAAGTAGCAAAAACTGCTGGACAAACGACAATAGATAATATTGAATCCATTACAGAAGTGCAGAGCAGTCAGCTGATCGGCCACACTCTGCAATTACACCCTGGGAATAACATCCAGCAATGTTACTGTCCAGGAACGTCTCCACCAGCTGCACCACAGGGTCTGATGGGTAGATGCAGGGAGTGGGTGGCAGTGCCTTGCTTAACTGCTCTCTTTCCCCCTTTGCTTTTTACCCAGGAGGAGGCTGGAGCACCACCCAGACCTGACGGAGCCCCTGAGAGAAATTCAGGCTTCAGGTGAGCTGGGAGCTGCAGCGTGATAAACGGCATGTCCATCAGGAGGAACAGCAGGAGGAGCAGGAGGAGGAGCGGCGTCTGAACCTGCAGTTCCTTGAAGGTGGAGCAGGGTAGCGAGGCTGAATGAGGCTGAAAGAGGCCGATTTGGCCTCTCAGCAGCAGCAGAGCCAGGACTTCACACGTTCCTGCAGCGGGTCTCTCTGCTGGTCCAGACTCCAAGAACCCAGCGCTACACAGGAACAACTCAACAACTGGTGGTGTTGATGTCCTTTCCAATTAACAGTTTTCACACCCATATGTGTCTGAATTCACTGGTTCTTGCTCAACTCAAGCACAGCACTGTTTTTGCATTTGGCATTTCTTTCTAAGTAGTGGTGCTGAATGGAGATGAAATAACTTCATTTGTAAAGGTTGTATGTGGTGATATTTTGAATATTTTATATGGTGATTATCATGAACTTCAGGCAATTCTGCACTGCGACACGTTACAGTAACAGGCTGCTTTATGGAAACACACACTTCAGTCTGACTGCTGGTTGAAGAGCGAAAGGTAAGGTGGAGCCAGAGTCATGTACATGTAGGGAGAAGCCAGTACTGATTTAATATTACCCTGTTACAGCTTTAAACACAACTGTCAGTAAATACAGCCTTATAAAACAGTTCTCCCATCATCAACCAACTCTTCTTCTGAGCTGGCCTCATGTTGACAAGCATGTAGTCTCTGCGCAATTCCTAAGACTGGTTTGAAACTAAACCTTGAACAGCAAACTGTTCTGTCAGAAAAAAAATTATGAATTTTACCCAGTTGTGAGCAGACCTGTGCTTCATATATAACAGAATAGACTATTTATCTCACCATGGAGACATTCAGTTATGGAGGCTCGTAGAACAAACGGCTGCAAATAAATCGATTTTGCATATAAGTAATAGAAATCTAAAAGACGAAAAGATCCAAGTTAATATACAACAGATCTAAATTATAACACTTCTACTACTACCAAAATAAAACTGGAGCTATAATGTATAGAAATATGTTCAGGTATGTTTTAGAGCAACAGAATGTGTGGATAATGAAGTGTCCATGGTTGATTTGGAGTTCTCCAGTGACCATAATATAATATCTATATAGTGTCAACACAGTTCAGACACTTTCTCACCTCTGATTTTCAATGACTTCATAATTTATTACCGAATTTCCATGACCACAACACAGCCTCACGCTTCACTGAAATGTAATTTTATTCAGTACTGAAACATTACGAGCTGAGCAGAGCTCCTCAGAGCTCCTCCACTCCTCCGTCTGATGTCTTGTTTTGCCGGCGCGTTTGCTGGTGCGTAATGACGTCACTTCCTGTGGCTGTTCATCACCCCGCCTACATTACAACAGGAACCCCGCTAATGGAAACGCGACACGTGATTTGTGCCTGGTACGCTTTAACCGACCCGACCCGACCCGTACCGTGACCAGCTGCGCAGTGGAAAAGGGGCTTTAGTATCTCTCGTAGTTTTCTGTTAATGGCTGATCTGCGTGCAGACTGGATCACCGTGCTGCAGCGGCTGCTCTCTCCGTCTCACGCAGCTCGCGGGTGGGGGAGGGGCGCGCTTCAAAAAACTTTATTGAAACAAAAGTGTACAATACTTTTTCTTTTTAAACAAAATTAAAACCAATGAATTACTTATGTAAATGATAAAAATATTTATGTAACAACGTTTAACTGTTTTTATAATGTTTTTAATGAAGTTATTTATTCCTACTTATTGACCCATTTTCTCAATCATTAAGTGCTTTGTTTATCTGTAACGGGGGTTACATCCTCCCCTCCTTTTCTCATGTTCGTCCTCGGACATGTTCTATACAGTTTCTATCTTAAGCGCTTTGGGAACATTCAAAGACTCTGCTATTGCTGCAGATACACCATGAAATAGGGACTGGACTACAGAAACGAATGGGTTACCAAGTTGGGGGTAAGTCAGTCTCTGTGCAGGTTCCCTATGCCTGGTTGAGCGTCTCAAAGGTTCAGTGGGACTGTCACTATCGTTAGTGGCGTTTGGACACTGGTCAGCATCAGTAACTTTCTCTGTCCGCATGTCAGAAATGTCTTTGGTCTGAATGTCTGTCTTAAGGGACTCTTCTGGTGAAACTTGTTCTTCAGGATCTCTGGAAGGTAAGTTTTCTTCTTCAAGGTGAGTATCAGCTTGAATCTCTTTGTCACTTTCGATTGGACTGTATTCAGACAGGTCTCTCTCGACAGGATCGACTTCAGGTATGGACTCTTTTGGTAGGTTTGTCTCATCAGGTAAGTATGACTCATCCAGTAGTTGTGTCTCATCCGGTAAGTGTGTCTCATCAAGTTTGTTTGTCTCAGCTGGTAGGGTTTGACTCCCTCTGGGGGCGTCCTCAGGATTTTCAGGTTGCTTTGTTTCAGGTGTGAAGTAGGGCCTTTTGGTTTCCCTGCTCTGCATTGTAGTTGAAAGTCAAATGTGGACAGCGCCGCCAACCACCTATAACTTGTAGCATCAAGTTTGGCAGTTGTTAGGACGTATATTCGTGGGTTGCTGTCTGTGATGACAAGGAATGGGCGGCCGTAAAGGTAGTCTTGGAATTTCTCACTGACTGCCCACTTGAGGGTGAGAAATTCTAACTTGTGTGCAGGATACTTGGCTTCACACTTCGACAACCCGCGGCTAGCGTAGGCTATGACGCGTTTTTGACCTTCTTGAGTTTGGTAGAGGGCAGCCCCTAGTCCAGATGTACTTGCGTCTGTGTGCAAAGTAAAAGGGAGTTTGGGGTCGGCGAACCTGAGCACAGGTGCACTTGTCAATTTTTCTATGATCGTGTTGAATGCTGTTTGGCAATCCATGGTCCATCTGGGCCCGAACGGGTCTTTTGGATTGTGGTATTGGTCTGTGTCAGTTTTGACACTTGTCTTTTTCCGTGTAGGTGGGTATCCGCCAGTGAGCTGGTTGAGAGGTCGCATGATTTTTGAGTAGTCCTTCACAAACCTACGATAATAACCGCAGAATCCCAGGAACATGCGCAGTTCTTTTAGGTTGTTTGGTTTTGGCCAGGTTTTGAGTGATGAGATCTTATCGGGGTCTGTTTCAATTCCCTTCTCTGAGATGATGTGGCCGAGGTACTGGATCGAGCTTTGGAAAAAACGGCATTTCTGGGGTGACAATTTAAGGCCATACTCTTTCAAACGACCAAGGACTCGCAGGAGGCGTTCTTCGTGTTCCTCCAATGATGAAGAGAACACAATTAAGTCATCAAGGAATACCAGGGCTTGTTTCAGGTTGAGCTCCCCCACGCAACGCTCCATTAGCCTCTGGAACGTGCTGGGGGCATTCGTTATTCTTTGCGGCATCCTATTGAACTCAAAGAAGCCTAGAGGGCAGACAAACGTAGTTTTTTGTTTATCAGCCTCCTCCATTTCAATCTGATAAAACCCTAACTTCAAGTCTAAGACTGAAAACCACCTGGAACCACTTGAGGCCGCAAAAGACTCCTCGAGGTTGGGCAGAGCGTAAGAGTCTTTTACTGTCTGCAGGTTTAACTTTCTATAGTCAATACATAGTCTGATATCTCCATTCTTTTTGCGTACGACTACGATCGGGGATGAGAAGGGGGATTCAGATTCACGTATGACTTCAGCGTCAAGGAGTTGCTGCAAGTGGCTGCGCACTGCCTCTAAATCTTGAGGGTGTATCGGTCTTGCTCTGTGTTTGAAAGGTGTGGGGTCGCTCAGTGTGATGTGGTGTTTGATCTTTTCAGTGCGACCGAAATCAAGCTCGTGCTGGGCAAATACCTCTGGCATTGAGTTTAGCTTGTCTGTTATCCTTTGTTTCCACTCGCTGGTGATTGGGGAATCAGCAAATTCAAACTGAAGATTTGATTTGGTTTCATGCTTGGCTTTTACCGTTTTGTTGTTTGCAGGCTGGACACTTTGGATTGCATGGATCTCTGCTATGACAGTCTTTGGAGTTAGTGTGATAGCGTGATTGGATTCGTTTCTGAGGATAACTGGTATGCAGTGGGGAAGCTTGGATGGGAGAGTCGCTAACCCATCTTTCACAAGGAGACCACCAGGTAAGAAGCTTGTGGTTGGCGCTTCGGCAGTCACCCACTTCCCAGTTTCAGGTACTCTGCATGTGACTGATCCTTCCAAAACCTTTGTTTGTCCAGCCCCAATAGTTTCACAGTCTGTGCTGTTCAGTTTCACTTCACTCAATCTTGATTCAACTGATTGTCTTTTTCTGGCTGCAAGTGTTTTGAGGACAACCTTGTAACCATACGGGATTGAGTGTCTGTCTTTGGGCTCAGCAACCAGTCCGTACTGCTCGTACAGGATGTCCAAGGTGTTTGTGCCTATCAGCAGTGCAGGTGAGTTGGAAGTGAAGTTGGGAACAATCAAGGCTAAAGTTGGCACCTCGATGTCTGCACCCAGTGAGCTTTTTGGAAAGGTGACGGCAGTCTCAATGAAACCGAGGTAGGGGACATTCTGGCCGTTGGCACCTTCAACTTCCAACAGGTCATTTAAACTGTGGACAGGTAAGTGAGACAGTTTTTCTTCATAGAAGGACTGGGTTATTGTTGTCACTTGCGAGCCCGTATCCAATAAACAGACTTGAGCAGTACATTTCGCTCCGACAAGACCTTTGGGAAGAGAAATGGACTTTTCAGCTTGAGTGTGGCAGCTGAAGACACGTTTCTTCTTTCTCTTGGGACACTTTGATTTTTCTTCAGCTCCAGTTTGTCCCATAACTGAAGCTGTGTCTAGTTTAACGAGTTGCGTTCTTGTCCATTTGCTTTGTTCCATGCCATCTGCTTTTCTCTGAACAGTGTCCTTTTTTCTGCGACAAGGGGAGAGTTTGGCTCGTTTTCGCACTGCGGCTTGATATGTCCATCCTCCCCGCATCTGAAGCAGTACCATGGCTTAGGACGGTTGCTTGGGTGATTGTTAGATCTTTGCTCTGAGGACTGCGATTTGTGAGCTTTGATGCTTTCAGAAGGGATCTTTGGCTTGGTTGAACTTGGGGCTCTTGGCTTGTTTTCTTTGGTTTCTGAGTCTTTCTTGTTTATGAGTGATGCAAGGTGAGACTGTAAACTGGCTATTTGCTTTTTGAGGTCTTTTATTTCTGACAGGGGATCAACAGCTTTAGACGACTGGCGTTCTGGACTTTGGGACTGGGCACCTTGATAGTGGGAGAACACCTTTGGCTTTGCTGTGTTCAAGTGCAATTTCATGCGTGACATTTCGGATGCGCGTCTCTTTTCAGCAGTTCGGAGCATGAGAAGGAGTTCTGCGAAGGTAGGTGGAGTTTGCCTTTTTTGTTCAAGTTGGAGCTCCGCTATTAGATCATTGTCCCAAAAGCCTCTGATGAATTGCTTTAACAGCTGCTTGTCAAGGTCGCCTGCAGGGACACCACCCCTGATGAATGTTGTATTCAGCATGACCTGGAGTCTCTGGAGGTAAGATGAGGGTTCTTCACCATTATTTTGCATGGTGTTGAGGTATTTGGCAAAGAGATCGTCGCCGTCTTCTACCGTGCCGACAGCTGAATCGAGGATCTTCAGGTAAGTGAGAGGAGGCGATTCTGCAGGGAAGTGCTTTACTAGATCAACGGCAGGTGAAGAGAGACTATCCAGGAGCCTTCTTGACTTGAATGAATCAGGTTGCTTGGGATCTTTGAGAAGGAGTTCAACACTTGATCGCCAGCTTTCATAATCCACTTCATTGTTTGGATGGGGATTGCGCCCTGAGAACAGCCTTAATCTGAAGGGCGTGTTCATTTGTGCACCGAAATCTTCAGTTCTCAGAACATGTTCGACTATCACTTTTTGAAGCTCTAGTGGATTGACATCAGAAGGGCTTAGAGTGGGTGTCTCGACATTCACTGGCATGGGCAGGGGACTCACAACAGCAGCATGGGTTTGTTGGTGGACTGGTCCAATAGCTGGTGGGTCCTCTTGCAAAGGGCTGGCAGGAGCATTTGAATCAGGGACTGGGTCAGTCAAACCATCATGTTCATCAGAGTCAACTGCTTGACTAATGGAGGTAAGTTCTTCTCTCAGTATGTCAGCGAGGTCTCTGCCAGTCAGTTTTGCTATGTTTCTCAGTTCAGTCAAGTAAGTCTGAGTAGCAGTCTTGCTAACCGCAAGTGAGTGAACTGAACTCAAACTTTCAACCAGAAAATGTAAGTCAGGTTTGTCTTTTGGAGTGAACGTATAGGGTAGCAACTTGGACAAGGCTTGGACTGCTGCACCCGATGCATACTCAATAATGGACTGTTGGCCCTTCTCTGGGTGAGGGTGATCTACGTGTACCAGTGCTTGGAGCGACCCGTACTGTTTGAGAAAGTCAAAAAGCTCTTCGTCAACTTCAGTGCCAGTAAGATCAGAAATAAGAAGCGAACTTGGTATTTTAACATTACTCTTTTGCACGGCTTCCATGTCTGCTGTATTGCAGATAAATGTGGGTTCACGAACATACACGAACCACTCCTGGCTGGCTCGCCAAATATTTGTAGCACCTATGCTATCAGGCAAAGATAATCAAGCTACTGGACCAGATATAGGCTCGACGGAGTGGTGAGTGAATGAATTAAACAACCACAGCCAGGTTAAATTCAAATGGAAAAGCCGGGATAAATTTATTTACAAGTTGACAAACAAATACTGGCACTTAACTCAGTTAACGCACCCTTTAAAGGTGCATTAAGGAGTTTTACAACCTTAAAAATACTTAACTCCACCATAAATATGTTACACATTTTTAATGATGTGTACAGTGTGCCCTGACATATTCATTACAAGTACCTCTAACAGCGCTAAATTGTCACTTGAAAGTTGCAGTGCCGGTCCGGCACCAGTATTTTTTGGGGGAGAATTTGAAAGGAATGATGTAATGCGCGCTCCGGCTCGTTAGGTTTCATTATGTCCGCCATTACTCCGCCAGATGCTTAGTGAGCAACAACTGAGCAGGAGCTTCCAGAAAGTAAGAAAAGACTGGCTTCTAGCACTGCCACAACTCCAGCAGAGACTCCACCAGGTAAGAGAAACTTAAATCTTACTAGAGCGCTTCTAAACGAGCGAAGACGGAGTCCCCCTCTTCCGTGCACGGGAGCCACAGGGACGAGTTTTTCACTAAGCTGCGTTACGCCCAAGGCCTGCAGGGGGCGCTGTTTCGCATAAAACGTGCAAACTCCTTAAGGCACCTTTAAAGAAACTTTTAAATTGATTTCACCTTAATCTTTCAGTTAAAGTTCAAACAAAAGGTTTAGTTTAGTTCCTTTTTATGTTTCAATCTATTTTCAGTTCAGATGACCGGTCATGTAATTTTTTTGGGTTTTTCATTAAAAACTAAAATAAACTGCTTAAATTTGGGTTTAAGCTCTATTTTAAGTTCAATGTGTTCACCCTTTTCACCTTTTGAATCAGTTTTACAACTTCAAGTTTATACCAATGGCACCTTTAAAGCGATACTTCAACATTTTGGCAAATTGGCCCATCTCGGGCAATTCGGTAGTCATTTAGAACAGCATACTTACTTTTTTTGTGAGGGCGAGCTGTTTATTCAGCGGTGAGTCTGAGGAGAGCTTCACGGCGGACATAATGGAAGTGGATGGTACAGTAGCTTCCCTCGTCAAACTCATCAATCCAACACAATCCAACAATCCCAAAACACACTTTGGTGGACACGTTATAATCCCCACATTCACTACGCTGTGAAATATTAATGCAAAATTACGAGATTGAGCGTTTTTTTGCGAAGATTGCTAAGACGGAACTACTTACTAAACATGGCGTCTGGGCGTAGTGATCTCAAAAGAAAAAGTAGTTCCCAATATTTGCTTCAATGTCGTAATGCTACAATATTATTTGTTGGTGTTTCACAGCGTGGTGAATGTGCGGATTATAACGTGTCCACCAAAGTGTGTTTTGGGGTTGTTGGATTGTGTATTTGATGAGTTTGACGAGGGAAGCAACTGTACCGTCCACTTCCATTATGTCCGCCGTGAAGCTCTCCTCAGACGCACCGCTGAATAAACAACAGCTCGCCCTCACAAAAAAAGTAAGTATGCTGTTCTAAATGACTACCGAATTGCCCTAGATGGGCCAACTTGCCAAAATGTTGAAGTATCGCTTTAAAGTTTACAAAATTGTGAAAAATCAAAACAAAGACAATGCAAAATGCAAAAGCGACTTCAGAACAGATTTTTCTAAATGTCCTTTGGCTTAGCAAACACTTCTTATGTCCTTTCAGCAACATGTCCCGTTGAAGGAAATGCACAAATGTCAATCTCCTACCGAAACCTTGGCAGTGAGTTCATGGGTTGTGTTTAAGGCTGGGCAATTTTATCGATTCTGTGATGTAAATCGATATTTTTTTTCGCCAGAAAGTATCGATCTTTCAGCCGCAAGTATCGATAGATTAAGTCTCATTCAAATCCCGCTTGTTCCGTCCTGCACTCTGCTCGCTGCCCCCTCCCCCTGCTCCGTCTGCTTTGCAGGAAGAGCAATTAGGTCAGCCAGCCACTGGTGTCGCTGTAGCACTTCTAGTAAGTTACCCACAGAAGAAGAAAGAGCAAGAAGGATCGAGAAAATGGCAGAGAATTTAACTTCAGCGCCGCCGTGTCTTAAACCCGAGCGCCCCCCAATTGGGGGCCTGGCAGCAAACATTTCAGAGATTGTCTAATAATATGGATTATTTCTGACAGAATGTCATGATGCTTAAACAGCAGAACCTGGGCTAACCGAATATATCAGCCATTATAACATTAACGCTATTATAAGGCTAAATGAATTATGAACCATATTCGTGATCGTGTCAACCCACTCGCCGAAATATTGATCGTAGCGCTATGAAACATGATACAATTCACACAAACAGCCTCTCAGACGAGAGCTGAGACTCCGCTGGTTACAACCATACCACTCAAAGCCGTCTAAAACCACAGAATCTGCCAGAAAATGCCACTAAAACAGCCAACAGCAAGATCGCGTTTTCAAACTGCGGTAAAAAAAATCGCCTCTTACCTGGACTTTTGTCCATATAGAGTCCGAATTATGCGTTTATTGTCCATCGGGATCACTTAGCTTAGCCACTTAGCCACCTCTGACGTCAATCCGGGCGTAAAACTGACCCCTCGTTAGCCTCAAGGAGCTCTGTGATTGGTCAGCGCCATACAGTTTGTCTGCGCCATGACGGTGTTTTGCTTGTTCTGATTGGCTAACAGAGTTGTCAATCACATGTCGGTGACCCCTGCTGCATTCTATTGGCTCAGCCGAGTCTAGCGACGTACGGGGTGTCTGTATTCATGAAGCTGCTGCGGAGCTGGGAGCCTGTATACAGAGGAGGCTTTACGCACGGAGCGTCCAGCTGAGCGTAAACAGACGCTCTGTGTGAATTTCCACTGCAGTCACGCCAGAGACTGCTCTGTTTGGATGTTTTGAACCTCAGCAGTGATATAAAAGTGAAAAATATGATTTGGTACATTAGAAAATTCAGATTTCACAAATGGCACCACAGTGTGCCAAAGTGTGCCATCGCCTGACCTGTCTGTACTAAAACCTATCAAATGTTGTTCTGCTTCACTTTCACAGAGTCAACCTTTGCAGAGAGAGTGTTCACATATTTGTCGATGATCTGATGGAGGTTTAGAGCTGCAGCTGGATTTTTCCAAAGAGATGATCACATTGAAAATGCTTTTTTCTTTTAGGTGAGACTGAAAATTTTTCATTTGTGCTGTGTTCCATCTTCAGTCACACTTAACCAGTAACATATATACTGATATTTACACATCTGGACAAATCTTGCAAGTGTTCACTTTATGAGGAGACAGTGACCACTCAAATAGGCCGAGTTATTACAGTGTTACGGCCCGAACGCACTGGACGCGGAAGCGCCGCGCACTGCGCTTCTGATCGCCTCCCATGTTAACCTATCTAACCGGCCGCACCGAACGCGCAGTGGAGCGCCGCTCGCGCTCTGCAGCGCGCCCGCTCCGCTTCGTTCTATTTTTCACGCGAGCCGCGAGCGCCGGGAGCGCCATCTGTCAAGCTGGATCAAGCAGATCGGACCAGACAGGAAGTCGGAAACAGAAAAGGCAAGAGAATCCGGTCAATTTTCAAAATATAACAAATTAAATGACGATTAGTTACGGGCGGTGTTGCTCGTCCGTCTATAATTTGTCACTTGGGTCTAATCACAAGACAGATGGACACACAAACAGACATACGCATGTACGCACCCACACCCACACCCCCCCCCACCCCCCACACCCCCACACCCCCCCCCCCCCCCCACACACACACACACACACACACACACACACACACACACACACACACACACGTGATGCAGAAAAAAAGAGGACAGGAGGAGTCTCTCCACAGGTCACCACAACACACACATCCATACTGGCAGAGCGAGACAGAGGGAACAGGGAACATACGTGAAAACCGAGAGCTGACGGAGCGAGCCGAGTGCAGCCGATGTGTGACCAGCACAGAGAGCGCAGGCGCCTCCAGTGCGAACAGCCAAGCGCCGGGGCGGAGACGCGCGCGGCGCCGCTACACTTCCGCGTCCAGTGCGTTCCCGGCGTTACACTCTTTTTAGTTTAGTATGTCATTTTTGAGAAGAGGCTCTGAAAAATAGCCCAGGGCTTAAAGGGTTACATCAGATGTTTTAAAAAGTTTTAAAAAGAAGAAAGAAAGTGTTGATTTGGACAAAAATTTTGCGGTTTGCAAGTTGTGTCACACAAACGTCAAATACTCAGGAAATACAACGAACCTACGGGCGCACCTCACACGTCACCAGTGAGTTAAATGTGTTCAAATGGCACGTTGTTACTTGAATTATTGGCTGTTTTAGAGTAACCAAGGTATTATGTTTACTAACTGGGTGGCTAGAGGGATACCCTCAGAAGTTAAATGTGAAGTTAAAAAAAAACTGTAAAAGAAACTGTTCAGAACAGGCCACTTGCTGCAATTTTCAATGTGCACTGGAATGCTGTTGCACTTTATTCACCTCACAAAGGCTAGCAAGCCACAGTTTGCACTGTTTCAATTAAAAATAAATTTTCTCGCCACGTCTTTGATTCACTTTGTGCAGCATTTGCAAGCTGTAGACTCTCTCTGCATAGTCAGAGCCATATATTGTGTATTTGATGCATTCTTTTTTCAGTTCGGTTAAATCAATCCAAGTCAATGGAACAGTAACAAGATGTCACCAAAACCACACTTTCCCCTGAAAATCTTGCAGAAAATGATGTTAGTTTAACAAATCGTATCGAGTTGCATCGAATCGTATCGGATCATATCGTTGGCCGAAAATCGTGATATATATCATATCGTGAGCTGAATATCGTGTATCGTATCGTCAAATGAGTGTATCGCTACAGCCCTAGTTGTGTTGGCTGTGTAGAAGAGGACCACGTGATGTTGTAGTGCAGTCCGATGAGTTTTGCTCCTTGGGTAGGCTCGCCTCTGTGTCACAGTGAAAAGTTCAATCCAGAAACTTGTCCCAACTCCTCCAGGGGCAATCAGAAACCTGGCCTGCAGGACAGGCCATGAAGAATATAATTTTAGTCCATTTGTAAAAATAAAACCTCTCGAAAACTAAAACTGAGCTGCCTTACGGGGCTACGTGACTGACTGAAAATTCAAGATGGCAGCTACTCCTTGTCCCAACCGCTCTGTCGTAAAGCTTAACCAACTTCTTTTCACACAAAATGTACTCAAAACATATCAAATAAAACACTTTCAGGCTCAGATCATGTCAATATGAAATTACAAAACATAAACGTGCCATTTTCAACTTTGTTGATCAAGTCTGAATGGGAATAATCACCTTGTTTACAACGGCAAAACACACTGTGCAAAAACAGGCAAAAAAAAAAACGACGTAAAACTCACCAAAACTCTTCTGGTAGTGGCTAAGGCCCAATCCCAATTCTCTGCTTAATCCTCACTCCTCAACCTTGATCCTCAATCTCAAATTAAGTGCCTCCTAAAAACAAGTGTTAAGGAATGTAATGTCACTTGGAAATGGGACAACCCTTGAAGACAGTTACGTCCTTGGACCACAGGGGGCAGCACTGCGCAAAGAGGGTAGAAGAAAGCCAGAAGTGCAGCGTTTCCTGGAGGAAAAAAGTTTAGCCAGGGGGGAGCGCGCGGCGGGGAGTTTTTGGACCGTCAGGAGGGTGCTTGTGGCTCGCGCGACGCTTCTGTGGACCGTCCGAAGGACAGAGAAAGCACACACGCGTGGACCGCTGTTTTTTTCCCCTCTCCGTTGTCAAGGCGCTGCAGAATTTAGCGCGGTGGTGGTGGGGGTGGGGGGCTGGCAGCAGTAATAATTTTGGTCAATGATCAATAACAACGCCCTTTATAACTCTAAGTAATGCGCCCTGCATTAGAAATGTTTAACATTTTGCATGTGTGACCTTGTTAATAAATGCATTCAAATGAATTTTCTTGATTTCTTTCTAATAGCCTTTGTAAATATTATCTGTGATAGAAAGTTAATACAACTACTCCCAAAGTAATATACACAATTTTTTATTAATAAAATAACAGCAAAACGAACTATTTAACAAGCATTCTGGGTTCTCCTTAACTCCAAGGTAGGTCTGGTAGAATCTCAAAATTAAGGGAGATAACGTCCCTTAGTCTCGCTCCTTTCCTCAACTTGTTTAGGAATGGGACAGCACTTAACTTCACGGGAGCGCGCATTTTGAGGAATGAGGAGTAAGATTGAGGATTAAGCAGAAAATTGGGATTCGCCCTAAAACTCCTTTTTTGGCTCACACCCCTCCTCCGGTTCGGTTAGACAACAGTTTTGTGCTGATATCTCTTGGTATCTCTCGTAGTTTTCTGTTAATGGCTGATCTGCGTGCAGGCTGGATCACTGCGCTGCAGCGACTGCTCTCTCCGTCTCCCGCACCTCGCGGGCGGGGGAGGGGCGCGCTTCAAAAAACTTTATTGAAACAAAAGTGTACAATACTTTTTCTTTTTAAACAAAATTAAAACCAATGAATTACTTATGTAAATGATAACAATATTTATGTAACAACGTTTTTAACTGTTTTTATAATGTTTTTAATAAAGTTATTTATTCCAATTTATTGACCCATTTTCTCAATCATTAAGTGCTTTGTTTATCTGTAACGGGGGTTACATCGGTCCCTCTTTTCCCCTCATGAAGCATCTCCTCTTTATGGGTATATTATTCTCTCTGTATTATAGGGGCTCTGCTGTTGCACTGTTTTTTTTATCAACTGTTTTTTGTAAGTCTTGAACCTCACAGCACTACTTGCTAGTGAGGAATCCATGATGGGCGTGATGCTTCAGCCCTGTGTCACAATGGAAAGTTCCACAGGGTTTTTCCTCTTTCTACATTTTGATGTTTTGTGTGATTAACCTAAGCTTTTTGGTTTTGTCTACACTCTGCGCCTCACATTATGATCAAAATGTCCTGCATGCTTCACTGGACTGCTGTTTTGATTAATAATCGTCTCTCAGAATGAGGGGTGTTTTGTACTGTGAGTGGTGCACGCCAAACGAAAAAGATGGAGCTTTTCTTTTGGTGACAGTGACCAAGGAAGGAACACACAGATGAATTACCAAAGTCGTGCTGTGAAGATGTTGAACTGAAAAAGGCAGTAAAGAGGTTTCTCACTGGCCCGGGACGGTGGGCTGCAGGTCCTGGTGTCGTCACGTTTTGTCGTCGAGCACTGGGACGACCTGCTATGGTGTACTCTGGAGCTTTTCTCTTCCATTTGTCCAGCTTCACAGCTCCATATGCTGCTGGGCCTGGACTCTAAAAGAGGAAGAAATTATACATGAACTGACTGTGGATTTTCAGATTTTTGCAAAGCGTTTGACGAAGAATTTATACTCACCTGCCCTGTATTTTCATAGAAACTTCCAGCTGTGGGGCGGTGGCCAAATGTTGACGATGCTTTGGGGTTAACGGGTTTTGGCACGGGTTTGACACTATAGTCAGCTGGTCCTGTAAAATGAAAAACTCATGAAATTGGCATAAAGTGTCCTAATTATTCTCAGTAAATAATATGCTGATCTCAAATAAATACAATACCTGCTAATTGATCATCTCTGTGTTCCTTCAATCTCCCGGAAATAACAGCAGAAGGGGCAGCAGTCTCAGCAGGGATGCCCAGACTTCCCTGTCCCCACAGGTCAATGACATGATTGACATGTTGAGAGTTGAGTGAATTCTAGGCTCTGGTTAAATGGAGCTTCTCCTCATCATGGAAATGATCTCTAGCACTGCAGGTGATCAGCCTGCCATGCCACCCTGAAACAGAGTAGAGCACAAACAGAGACAACAACAGCAACAGCAGCAGCAGCAGCAGCAGCAGCAGCATCATCATCATCATCATCATCAAATCCAGGCCACAGCGCCCCTTTGGGCCAATACACTGAGAATGGTGAAAAAAATCACCTTCTCGTCCAGGGGTGCCCGATCCTGTTCCTGAAGCCCCTATCTAGCATGTTTCAATTCTCCCCCTGCTTCAACAACAAACCTGATTCTAGAATGATTCTGTCTCACCAAGCACCTAACAAAACCCAGTGAAGAGCTTGTCATCGCATACAGGTGTGTTGAAGCAGGGAGTGAGCTAAAACATGCCGGATAGGGGCTCTGCAGGAACAGGACTGAGCAGCCCTGTTCAAGTCTTTTTCCAGCTTTTTCTATGGAATCTTTCCTGACAGCGCTGTTACGACCTGTTCCATCAGATGAACACAATATATAATCAAACCCAGCCGTTCCTTTTTTTACGTTTTTGTGCAGCTCTTCCATCAGATGCGTCTCCTGCAACAAATCCACTCCGAGATACTTACCCCCATGTGAGCTCACTCTCAGGTACCCCCGTCTGGATCTCAGCTCCGAGAGAAAAGGGAAAAAAATAACACAGACTGCACACATATGCACACATACAAACAGGTAGAGAAGGAAACTTGACCAAAGGAACTTTGTGCCACGATGCCATACTTACCAGTTCAACAAAGCTGGTCTTCACTCTTTTTGAGGCCTGGGAGTTGTGTTTCAATCGTGTCTCTCTTTTTGTCTTTTCTCTGTAAATCTTTTTCTCTGTAAAGTGTTGTGTCTTTTCTGAACGGTTTTTTGGTCCTTCGGAAATTTCGTTTTCTGTCTTTCCAGAGCGTCGTCACTCTTTATCCCTTTCTCTTTTTCTGATATGTAATTCATGGTGTCTTTTCTGAACTTTTTTTTTTTTGTCCTTCGAGGATTCATTTTTTTACTCATTCTTCCTCTTGTCACCTCATGAAGCATTTCCTCTTTCTGGCTATAAAGATATTTATATCTCTATTTTAGGGACCGATGCTGTAGTGTCTGTTTCTTATCAATTGTTCCAGAAATTTTTCAGCTCTCAACGTTATAAGTGCCTTTAACACAGAATAAACCGGTGCTACAGCCCTTTCTCCTCTTTTGTGATATGGAATTCCTTGCATCTTTTCTGAACTTTTTTTGGTTTTTGTCCTTCGAAGATTCTTTTTTTTTCTCTTCCTTCCAGAGCATGGTCCCTCTTTTCCCCTCATGAAGAATTTCCTCTTTATGGGTATATTATTCTCTCTGTATTTTAGGGGCTCTGCTGTTGCACTGTTTTTTTTATCAACTGTTTTTTGTAAGTCTTGAACCTCACAGCACTACTTGCTAGTGAGGAATCCATGATGGGCGTGATGCTTCAGCCCTGTGTCACAATGGAAAGTTCCACAGGGTTTTTCCTCTTTCTACATTTTGATGTTTTGTGTGATTAACCTAAGCTTTTTGGTTTTGTCTACACTCTGCGCCTCACATTATGATCAAAATGTCCTGCATGCTTCACTGGACTGCTGTTTTGATTAATAATCGTCTCTCAGAATGAGGGGTGTTTTGTACTGTGAGTGGTGCACGCCGAACGAAAAAGATGGAGCTTTTCTTTTGGTGACAGTGACCAAGGAAGGAACACACAGATGAATTACCGAAGTCGTGCTGTGAAGATGTTGAATTGAAAAAGGCAGTAAAGAGGTTTCTTACTGGCCCGGGACGGTGGGCTGCAGGTCCTGGTGTCGTCACGTTTTGTTGTTGAGCACTGGGACGACCTGCCATGGTGTACTCTGGAGCTTTTCTCTTCCATTTGTCCAGCTTCACAGCTCCATATGAAGCTGGGCCTGGACTCTAAAAGAGGAAGAAATTATACATGAACTGACTGTGGATTTTCAGATTTTTGCAAAGCGTTTGACGAAGAATTTATACTCACCTGCCCTGTATTTTCATAGAAACTTCCAGCTGTGGGGCGGTGGCCAAATGTTGACGATGCTTTGGGGTTAACGGGTTTTGGCACGGGTTTGACACTATAGTCAGCTGGTCCTGTAAAATGAAAAACTCATGAAATTGGCATAAAGTGTCCTAATTATTCTCAGTAAATAATATGCTGATCTCAAATAAATACAATACCTGCTAATTGATCATCTCTGCGTTCCTTCAATCTCCCAGAAATAACAGCAGAAGGGGCAGCAGTCTCAGCAGGGATGCCCAGACTTCCCTGTGCCCACAGGTCAATGACATGATTGACATGTTGAGAGTTGAGTGAATTCTAAGCTCTGGTTAAATGGAGCTTCTCCTCATCATGGAAATGATCTCTAGCACTGCAGGTGATCAGCCTGCCATGCCACCCTGAAACAGAGTAGAGCACAAACAGAGACAACAACAGCAACAGCAGCAGCAGCAGCAGCATCATCATCATCATCATCATCATCATCAAATCCAGGCCACAGCGCCCCTTTGGGCCAATACACTGAGAATGGTGAAAAAAATCACCTTCTCGTCCAGGGGTGCCCGATCCTGTTCCTGAAGACCCTATCTAGCATGTTTCAATTCTCCCCCTGCTTCAACAACAAACCTGATTCTAGAATGATTCTGTCTCACCAAGCACCTAACAAAACCCAGTGAAGAGCTTGTCATCGCATACAGGTGTGTTGAAGCAGGGAGTGAGCTAAAACATGCCGGATAGGGGCTCTGCAGGAACAGGACTGAGCAGCCCTGTTCAAGTCTTTTTCCAGCTTTTTCTATGGAATCTTTCCTGACAGCGCTGTTACGACCTGTTCCATCAGATGAACACAATATATAATCAAACCCAGCCGTTCCTTTTTTTACGTTTTTGTGCAGCTCTTCCATCAGATGCGTCTCCTGCAACAAATCCACTCCGAGATACTTACCCCCATGTGAGCTCACTCTCAGGTACCCCCGTCTGGATCTCAGCTCCGAGAGAAAAGGGAAAAAAATAACACAGACTGCACACATATGCACACATACAAACAGGTAGAGAAGGAAACTTGACCAAAGGAACTTTGTGCCACGATGCCATACTTACCAGTTCAACAAAGCTGGTCTTCACTCTTTTTGAGGCCTGGGAGTTGTGTTTCAATCGTGTCTCTTTTTCTCTTTTCTCTGTAAAGTGTTGTCTGTTCTGAACTGTTTTTTGGTCCGTCAGAAATTTCGTTTTCTGTCTTTCCAGTGCGTCGTCACTCTTTATCCCTTTCTCTTTTTCTGATATGTAATTCATGGTGTCTTTTCGGAACTTTTTTTTTTTTTGTCCTTTGAGGATTAATTTTTTTCGTCATTCTTCCTCTTGTCACCTCATGAAGCATTTCCTCTTTGTGGCTATAAAGATATTTATATCTCTATTTTAGGGACCGATGCTGTAGTGTCTGTTTCTTATCAATTGTTCCAGAAATTTTCAGCTCTCAACGTTATAAGTGCCTTAAACACAGAATAAACCGGTGCTACAGCCCTTTCTCCTCTTTTGTGATATGGAATTCCTTGCATCTTTTCTGAACGTTTTTTGTTTTTTGTCCTTCGAAGATTTTTTTTTTTTTTTCTCTTCCTTCCAGAGCATGGTGTAGCACCTATGCTATCAGGCAAAGATAATCAAGCTACTGGACCAGATATCGGCTCGACGGAGTGGTGAGTTAATGAATTAAACAACCACAGCCAGGTTAAATTCAAATGGAAAAGCCGGTATAAATTTATTTACAAGTTGACAGACAGACAAATAGCAAATACTGGCACTTAACTCAGTTAACGCACCCTTTAAAGAACCTTTTAAATGGATTTCACCTTAATCTTTCAGTTAAAGTTCAAACAAAAGGTTTAGTGTAGTTCCTTTTTATGTTTCAATCTATTTTCAGTTCAGATGACCGGTCATGTAATTTTGTGGGTTTTTCATTAGAAACTAAAATAAACTGCTTAAATTTGGGTTTAAGCTCTATTTTAAGTTCAATGTATTCACCCTTTTCACCTTTTGAATCAGTTTTGCAACTTCACGTTTATACCAATGGCACCTTTAAAGTTTACAAACTTGTGAAAAATCAAAACAAAGACAATGCAAAATGCAAAAGCGACTTCAGAACAGCTTTTTGTAAATGTCCTTTGGCTTAGCAAACACTTCTTATGTCCTTTCAGCAACGTGTCCCGTTGAAGGAAATGCACAAATGTCAATCTCCTACCGAAACCTTAGCAGTGAGTTCGTGGGTTGTGTTGGCTGTGTAGAAGAGGACCACGTGATGTTGTAGTGCAGTCCAATGCGTTTTGCTCTTTGGGTAGGCTCGCCTCTGTGTCACAGTGAAAAGTTCAATCCAGAAACTTCTCCCAACTCCTCCGGAGGGAATCAGAAACCTGGCCTGCAGGACAGGCCATGAAGAATATAATTTTAGTCCATTTGTAAAAATAAAACCTCTCTAAAACTAAAACTGAGCTGCCACACGGGGCTACGTGACTGACTGAAAATTCAAGATGGCAGCTACTCCTTGTCCAAACCGCTCTGTCGTACAGCTTAACCAACTTCTTTTCACACAAAATGTACTCAAAACATATCAAATAAAACACTTTCAGGCTCAGATCATGTCAATATGAAATTACAAAACATACACGTGTCATTTTCAACTGTGTTGATCAAGTCTGAATGGGAATAATCACCTTGTTTACAACGGCAAAACACTGTGCAAAGACAGGCAAATAAAACGACATAAAACTCACCAAAACTCTTCTGGTAGTGTCTAAAACTCCTTTTTTGGCTCACACCCCTCCTCCGGTTCGGTTAGACAACAGTTTTGCGCTGATATCTCAAAAGCCCCTTTTCCACAGTACGGTTCAGGTCTGGTAGGATCGGATCGGATATGCACGCGTTTCCATTGCCAGTGGTGACGTCATAAGGGTGACGAGCCGTGACCAACCGCGACCATTTTCGGTCCTGCTCGCGAGCAGCTGCCACTTGTACTGTGCCGGATATGGTAGGGCGGGACTTGAGCACCCGTGTCTGCCGATTGGACCGTGACATGTGCCACTCTGGCTAGCCCGCGAAGCAGCCAGGCATCTTGTGACGATCTGTTCCACCGGTCTCACCGCGACAACGCCGCAAACTTTTCCAAAAAGTGTACTGAACACCGGTCTTCACGGGAGGAGCAGTGGCTGCTTTCCATCACTGCAGAGGAGGTTCAATGAAACGAACGGTGCCGTTAGAAATGGAAAAAAAAAGGAAAAAAACCCACCACAAATGGAAAAAAAGGGGAAAAAAAACTCAGTCGTCTCAGAGCAGCTGCTCTCCGTCGGCTCCAGACCCGGTCAGCACCGCGCAAAATGCAAGAAACTGAGGAGAGATTACAGAAAAATAAAGGATCACAACAGCTGCAGTAGGATCCTGAGGAAGATCCGGCGGTGTTCTGATGCCATGGACCGAAGTTATGAACATACCGGCGAGTGAAGCAGACGAGGCAGGAGGACGGCACGGCCGCCCGGCTGAGGAGGAGCTGATGGCAAGTTTTAAAACTCTGAAACGTACAACCACCAGTGTTCACATGCAGTTATCCACCACTGAAATCTGAGGTTTCTGTCTTAAATTTGTCTTAAATAAACGCAGCGTGCTAGCTGTTTAGCATTAGCACGCGGCTAGGCTAGTTAGCTTTGCACCCAGCTGGACATCATATTCCATGTAGCGTTATCTGTTGCATTAAGTGTGGTAACGTTTCTGCAGGAGGACAGGAGTCACTCCTGGACCAGGAGTCATCCTCTGGGCCCAGGGGTGGAGGAGGGAGATGTAGCATCGTCAGGATGGAGCATCCACTCCACCTCCACCTCCAGCCAGACTGTCCTGTGTTATGAAGCCCCAGCAGCTGGGAGGTGAGTAGCAGCTTTGTTCATGCTGTAGATAATGCAGGAAAGGATTCAGCATCTATACTGGTATTCTATCAAGTAGAATTCTATTAAGTATCACATAGATACGTTCACGACTGCTGCTCCAGCTGGATACAGGGCCCAGGAGACAGCACAATGGATGCAGAGCACTGAAATAAATCTACGCTGCCGTTTCTGCAGCTCCAGTTTGCTCTGGTGAACTGTGGATGTTTACACTGAACAGCTCTCCTCGTCCAGTGTTACAGTGAACACAAACTGGTGAAGTAGCAAAAACTGCTGGACAAACGACAATAGATAATATTGAATCCATTACAGAAGTGCAGAGCAGTCAGCTGATCGGCCACACTCTGCAATTACACCCTGGGAATAACATCCAGCAATGTTACTGTCCAGGAACGTCTCCACCAGCTGCACCACAGGGTCTGATGGGTAGATGCAGGGAGTGGGTGGCAGTGCCTTGCTTAACTGCTCTCTTTCCCCCTTTGCTTTTTACCCAGGAGGAGGCTGGAGCACCACCCAGACCTGACGGAGCCCCCGAGAGAAATTCAGGCTTCAGGTGAGCTGGGAGTTGCAGCGTGATAAACGGCATGTCCATCAGGAGGAACAGCAGGAGGAGCAGGAGGAGGAGCGGCGTCTGAACCTGCAGTTCCTTGAAGGTGGAGCAGGGTAGCGAGGCTGAATGAGGCTGAAAGAGGCTGATTTGGCCTCTCAGCAGCAGCAGAGCCAGGCCTTCAGACGTTCCTGCAGCGGGTCTCTCTGCTGGTCCAGACTCCAAGAACCCAGCGCTACACAGGAACAACTCAACAACTGGTGGTGTTGATGTCCTTTCCAATAAAAACAGTTTTCACACCCATATGTGTCTGAATTCACTGGTTCTTGCTCAACACAAGCACAGCAGTGTTTTTGCATTTGGCATTTCTTTCTAAGTCGTGGTGCTGAATGGAGATGAAATAACTTCATTTGTAAAGGTTGTATGTGGTGATATTTTGAATATTTTATATGGTGATTATCATGAACTTCAGGCAATTCTGCACTGCGACACGTTACAGTAACAGGCTGCTTTATGGAAACACACACTTCAGTCTGACTGCTGGTTGAAGAGCGAAAGGTAAGGTGGAGCCAGAGTCATGTACATGTAGGGAGAAGCCAGTACTGATTTAATATTACCCTGTTACAGCTTTAAACACAACTGTCACTAAATACAGCCTTATAAAACAATTCTCCCATCATCAACCAACTCTTCTTCTGAGCTGGCCTCATGTTGACAAGCATGTAGTCTCTGCGCAATTCCTAAGACTGGTTTGAAACTAAACCTTGAACAGCAAACTGTTCTGTCTGTCAGAAAAAAATTATGAATTTTACCCAGTTGTGAGCAGACCTGTGCTTCATATATAACAGAATAGACTATTTATCTCACCATGGAGACATTCAGTTATGGAGGCTCGTAGAACAAACGGCTGCAAATAAATGGATTTTGCATATAAGTCATAGAAATCTAAAAGACGAAAAGATCCAACTTAATATACAACAGATCTAAATTATAACACTTCTACTACTACCAAAATAAAACTGGAGCTATAATGTATAGAAATATGTTCAGGTATGTAGAAATATGTTCAGGTATGTTTTAGAGCAACAGAATGTGTGGATAATGATGTGTCCATGGTTGATTTGGAGTTCTACAGTGACCATAATATAATATCTATATAGTGTCAACACAGTTCAGACACTTTCTCACCTCTGATTTTCAATGACTTCATAATTTATTACCGAATTTCCATGACCACAACACAGCCTCACGCTTCACTGAAATGTAATTTTATTCAGTACTGAAACATTACGAGCTGAGCAGAGCTCCTCCACTCCTCCGTCTGATGTCTTGTTTTGCCGGCGCGTTTGCTGGTGCGTAATGACGTCACTTCCTGTGGCTGTTCATCACCCCGCCTACATTACAACAGGAACCCCGCTAATGGAAACGCGACACGTGATTTGTGCCTGGTACGCTATAACCGACCCGATCCTACCCGACCCGACCCGTACCGTGACCAGCTGCGCAGTGGAAAAGGGGCTTTAGTATCTCTCGTAGTTTTCTGTTAATGGCTGATCTGCGTGCAGGCTGGATCACCGAGCTGCAGCGGCTGCTCTCTCCGTCTCACGCAGCTCGCGGGTGGGGGAGGGGCGCGCTTCAAAAAACTTTACTGAAACAAAAGTGTACAATACTTTTTCTTTTTAAACAAAATTAAAACCAATGAATTACTTATGTAAATGATAGAAATATTTATGTAACAACGGTTAACTGTTTTTATAATGTTTTTAATGAAGTTATTTATCCCTATTTATTGACCCATTTTCTCAATCATTAAGTGCTTTGTTTATCTGTAACGGGGGTTACATCCTCCCCTCCTTTTCTCATGTTCGTCCTCGGACATGTTCTATACAGTTTCTATCTTAAGCACTTTGGGAACATTCAAAGACTCTGCTATTGCTGCAGATACACCATGAAATAGGGACTGGACTACAGAAACTAATGGGTTACCAAGTTGGGGGGAAGTCAGTCTCTGTGCAGGTTCCCTATGCCTGGTTGAGCGTCTCAAAGGTTCAGTGGGACTGTCACTATCGTTAGTGGCGTCTGGACACTGGTCAGCATCAGTAACTTTCTCTGTCCGCATGTCAGAAATGTCTTTGGTCTGAATGTCTGTCTTAAGGGACTCTTCTGGTGAAACTTGTTCTTCAGGATCTCTGGAAGGTAAGTTTTCTTCTTCAAGGTGAGTATCAGCTTGAATCTCTTTGTCACTTTCGATTGGACTGTATTCAGACAGGTCTCTCTCGACAGGATCGACTTCAGGTATGGACTCTTTTGGTAGGTTTGTCTCATCAGGTAAGTATGACTCATCCAGTAGTTGTGTCTCATCCGGTAAGTGTGTCTCATCAAGTTTGTTTGTCTCAGCTGGTAGGGTTTGACTCTCTCTGGGGGCGTCCTCAGGATTTTCAGGTTGCTTTGTTTCAGGTGTGAAGTAGGGCCTTTTGGTTTCCCTGCTCTGCATTGTAGTTGAAAGTCAAATGTGGACAGCGCCGCCAACCACCTATAACTTGTAGCATCAAGTTTGGCAGTTGTTAGGACGTATGTTCGTGGGTTGCTGTCTGTGATGACAAGGAATGGGCGGCCGTAAAGGTAGTCTTGGAATTTCTCACTGACTGCCCACTTGAGGGCGAGAAATTCTAACTTGTGTGCAGGATACTTGGCTTCACACTTCGACAACCCGCGGCTAGCGTAGGCTATGACGCGTTTTTGACCTTCTTGAGTTTGGTAGAGGGCGGCCCCTAGTCCAGATGTACTTGCGTCTGTGTGCAAAGTAAAAGGGAGTTTGGGGTCGGCGAACCTGAGCACAGGTGCACTTGGCAATTTTTCTATGATCGTGTTGAATGCTGTTTGGCAATCCATGGTCCATCTGGGCCCGAACGGGTCTTTTGGATTGTGGTATTGGTCTGTGTCAGTTTTGACACTTGTCTTTTTCCGTGTAGGTGGGTATCCGCCAGTGAGCTGGTTGAGAGGTCGCATGATTTTTGAGTAGTCCTTCACAAACCTACGATAATAACCGCAGAATCCCAAGAACATGCGCAGTTCTTTTAGGTTGTTTGGTTTTGGCCAGGTTTTGAGTGATGAGATCTTATCGGGGTCTGTTTCAATTCCCTTCTCTGAGATGATGTGGCCGAGGTACTTGATCGAGCTTTGGAAAAAAACGGCATTTCTGGGGTGACAATTTAAGGCCATACTCTTTCAAACGACCAAGGACTCGCAGGAGGCGTTCTTCGTGTTCCTCCAATGATGAAGAGAACACAATTAAGTCATCAAAGAATACCAGGGCTTGTTTCAGGTTGAGCTCCCTCACGCAACGCTCCATTAGCCTCTGGAACGTGCTGGGGGCATTTGTTATTCTTTGCGGCGTCCTATTGAACTCAAAGAAGCCTAGAGGGCAGACAAACGCAGTTTTTTGTTTATCAGCCTCCTCCATTTCAATCTGATAAAACCCTGACTTCAAGTCTAAGACTGAAAACCACCTGGAACCACTTAAGGCCGCAAAAGACTCCTCGAGGTTGGGCAGAGCGTAAGAGTCTTTTACTGTCTGCAGGTTTAACTTTCTATAGTCAATACATAGTCTGATATCTCCATTCTTTTTGCGTACGACTACGATCGGGGATGAGAAGGGGGATTCAGATTCACGTATGACTTCAGCGTCAAGGAGTTGCTGCAAGTGGCTGCGCACTGCCTCTAAATCTTGAGGGTGTATCGGTCTTGCTCTGTGTTTGAAAGGTGTGGGGTCGCTCAGTGTGATGTGGTGTTTGATCTTTTCAGTGCGACCGAAATCAAGCTCGTGCTGGGCAAATACCTCTGGCATTGAGTTTAGCTTGTCTGTTATCCTTTGTTTCCACTCGCTGGAGATTGGGGAATCAGCAAATTCAAACTGAAGATTTGATTTGGTTTCATGCTTGGCTTTTACCGTTTTGTTGTTTGC